>NC_138240.1:6101408-6701408 GCF_964197995.2 Scardinius erythrophthalmus | reverse complement strand
ACGAGAGTCGTAGTTTCGAGAGGGGTCGTACTGCCCCCGCGACACCTCCACTTGTGACAGCACTTTTACCTGAAAGACATTTGAATATGTGGTTTAGAGAAAAAAAGCTAAAGTTTTTCAAAGCAAAAGCGCATTCTGTGTGACTGGCTCCTTAAAGCCAATTCACACCGCACCGATAAGACGGCATCAGACACTTCGTCAGGTTCTGTCGGATCCCTGTTGGCATCGGTCAGAGCTTGTTTTTTCGCTGATTGAACATGCTGAATCAGAATCAGAATGTCCGAGAAGTGACGTGCTGTGATCTGGTGACGGTGCAGTATGAATTGGCCTTAAACCACAGGTAAAGGCCAGATTTAGCACTGGATCAAACTGAGATTTAATGCATCTACTGAGGGTCACCACCGCTGTATTTTCACATTGAGATCCATGATTCCAAACACAAAACCTACAAGAGCAACACTACCAGAACAATCTCCAACACTAACTACTAATTGTGCCAGTTTTTCTATAAACACTGCCAAAACACTAAAACTACTATTAACACTTTACAATAAGTTTGAATTCTTTAACATGAATTAATACATTAGGTACCATGAACCCGTTATTGTTCATTAATACTATTAAAAATGTATTTCTTTAACTGAAATAAAGCTGAAGTAAAATAAATTAAATATTAGATGAAATTCTTGGAAATGTTGCCTTTGCAACTAACTGAAATAAAAAAAACAAAGTACTACAACTGAAATAAAAATAAGTTAATGCTAAATAGAAATATAAAAAACAAAAACTAATAAAAATGACATAAGCACATAAAATTGTTAAAACTGTAACTAAAATGAAAACCGAAAATATAAAAATAAAAGCTAATTCAAAATATTTATAAATACAGTATTAGACTGGTATATAAATAATCCTAAATAACCCTGTCATGAATTAACAATAAATAATTTCTACATATATCAATACATTTTTATCAAATTTAAAGATAAGAAAAAATATGAATTGTAAATAGCAAAAAATATATAACATGTTATAATAAAATATAATAACAGATAAATAAATGCTGTAAAAATTACATTTTAATTAACTAATGTTATCGAGTTGAACCTTATTGTAAATGGTTACTAAACTACTTTGTTAGGTCACAGTATACATGTCTGACACAAATTATTCAAAATCAACTAGATTCAAAACAGTTGCTTTCAAGTAAACTACACTAGTTATTACCACAATGTGCCATTGAGCTGCTGCAAGAGGATTCTGAACTGCTGGAAAAATGGTTGCGCCATATCAGGCCGTTCTTCTGCATGAATGCGGGTTCAGTCAGGGGAAGAGTTGTGTTAGTCTGAGAGAGTTTATCATCTTTACTGCAAAGTTTTGAGTCTCTACAAAGTATTAGGAAATGGATGCATGCCACTGCATTACATAATAAAATATCAATGCAACGACATTCCTCTATTTAAAGTGTGTCGTAAGTGTCCAAAAATGACTGCAATTTTAGTTCTCTTTTAACACTAGTCTAATATCTGGTAAATGATGAATGGTGTTTTTAAGAAAGGAAAGCCACTGGGGAGCATGACATGAGCTCACCTTCGCGGGGTCAGGCAGGAAGGTGGACATGAAGGGGGGGCTAGCCTCGGTCAGCATCTCTCTGCTGCCCACCCTGCGGATACGACCTCGAATCTCTGGGCTGGACTTCCTGAGGATCTGGAGGGGGGACAATTCAGATAACATAGAAAGCATTCATTCATCCATACACACAGAAATGTGTTTGTCTTGGGTCAACAATCTAGCATGCTTCTGATTTAACATTAACATTCATTCATCCATCCATCCCTAAGGTTCCCACAGCTTTGTTTTGACCAATTCATATCCAGTCCTTCATGAGGACTAAAGATAAAAAGAAAATCAATGTTCATGTCTTGTCCAGGCATTTTAAAACACAATTTCCTTAATATTATTTCAGTATTATTATATACTGTTACAGTATGTATTAATATTTTGAATTTGCTTTTATTTTATATTTTCAGTTTTCATTGTAATTTTAGTTTTTGTACTTTAGTCTTTTTTTTTGGTTTGAGTAATTTAAAATTTAATATCTATAATCTAACTATATCTAATATTTATATTTTATTTTATTTCAGCTTCATTTCAATTAATGAAAAGTAAAAAATGTTTAAAAAAATAGTTTTGGACTTTTAATAGTTTTAGTGTTAGTTAACGACACTGAGATTAGTTAACAATCACAACACTGACTCCCTGTTATTTCCAGGTTTTTCATAACCTTAATAATGACATTTGCAGGAATAATCATAATCTGTTACCTGGCTGTTACGTAAATATTTAGTGATCAGTAATGTTGTAGTTCCAACACCTAACAGAAGGGGGCAGAAGAGTCTGCTTTTTGCATTTACATATACTCTGAATTTTTTTTTTTTTTTTTTACATGAATTCCACATGATTTGCCATGTAAACTCATTGTCATGCACCTCTTGCACTTGCAGCAGGTAATGCATGCATGACAAGTGTGTGTTGGTGTCTCAATATGAAACTTGCTGGCTTGACCTCTGCTGTCTTTCTTTTAGCACACAGCTGACTTTGTGCTGATCTAGGCAACTGTGAGGGATGCCGTCGCAGCAAGCGTGTTTAAGTGTGTAGATGTCATGCAGTTCACCATCACTGTGAGGGATGCATGTGTCCATATGTCTTCAGCCATGATAAATAGCCATCAATGTTTTGGAATTAGTATGCATGCATGAGTGTGAAAGTGTGCGCATATGCTAACCTCCTCTGGCATGACTGGCTCAGAGGAACGGCTAATGGCCGACACCCGCTGGCGGTTGAGTGGTTCGTCCGCTTCGTTATCTGTGTAAGTCCCGCCCTCATCCGCCGTGTCTTCGTAGTCGCTGGCCAGCCGGCTGTCCATGCTGAGATAGTCAGCGCTCATCGCCGAGAGATACGACATGCGGTCGTCGTGAACGTCAAGGTCCCCCTCCGTCCCGTCCAGCTAAAAGAGACACATGATGGATCTTGTGTACAGAGAGGAGTGAAAACAAACGAAAACACAAAAACAAAACAGAACGAAAGCTGTAGAGTACCACTGAAGAATGATGAACAGTAAAAGCACAGAAAAACAGGAGGAATGTCTACCATGATTTTCAGAAAAGGAAGACATGCATTAGCAGGTAAACTATGGGTTTACTGTGGCTATAAGGGAAACACTGAGGAATACTGGGAAAGATAAAGTGGGAAAATGTGAAAGTAAAGAGATGCTGTAAAATGTTGCATTAAAGTTAACATGAAACCATAATGGATTGTTTAATGCCGATCCTGGTTATAATGTACTGCACATGATTCATCTTGTGTTAACATTTTAGATAAAAATATTAGGGCTGTTTTCGACTAAGGATTTTCATAGTCGAATCTGATTCGTTAGATTTTGCCGTAGTCGACTGATAGTCGAACCTTTTTTTTTTTTCTTTTTTTTTTTTTAGATAGCAGCTAGATTTTTTCCATTTCAAACAAAAGAGCTAAAAAACACATATATATCACACATATATCATAACATTTCATAAACATGAGGAGCAATACGAGAGAGAAATTTGGTGATGGTTGTTTAGGTACATTAAACCACGTAAAGCTTTTTCACGCCCATGAGAACCGCGTGGAGTCAGCTTTTTCCCGCCCATGAGAACCGTGTGGAGTCAACTCACAGCCGCTCCGCTGCCCTGCTGAAAATGTGAAGCAGAAACGCTTAATATCAGATAACGTCCATAATAATTGGACTCTGGGTTCGATTTTTTGACCATTTTCAGTGGTTATGAGGAGCAATATGAGAGGGAAATTTGGTAATCGTTGTTTAGGTACATTAAACCACATAAAGCTTTTTAACGCACATGAGAACCGTGTGGAGTCAGCTTTTTAACGCACATGAGAACCGTGTGGAGTCAACTCACAGCCGCTCCGCAGCCCTGCTGAAAATGTGAAGCAGAAACGCTTAATATCAGATAACGTCCATAATAATTGGACTCTGGGTTCGATTTTTTTTTTAATCATTCTAAGTGGTTATGTGGAGCAACATGAGAGGGGAATTTGGTAATCATTGGGTACATTAAACCATGTAAAGCTTTTAACGCACATGAGAACCGTGTGGAGTCAACTCACAGCCGCTCCGCAGCCCTGCTGAAAATGTGAAGCAGATTTTTGAATACATTTTTATTTATTTACATTAGTAAGCTACAGGACATTGTCTTTCAAAACATGACCTGAAAAAATAAAATAAAAATGGTACCCAGCCCTTCTGAAAATGCGAATGCGTCTCTGTCCCCAGCACATTTCAAACCAAACTGACGCCCATGTATTCGACTATGAGGTTCATAGTCGAATCAGACCTCTCCGAATCGAATCGTCGAATCCTCGACTATTAGAAGTCAGCCCTAAAAAATATATTACTATTTTTTTTGAAGGGGTCATGAATTGAGAAATCAAACTTCCCTTGATCTGTTGACATATATATGGAAGCTTGTTTTCGCCACAGAATAAAGCATTTTAAAAGATAATTGCGACTTTTTATCTCACAATTGCAAGTTTACATCTCGCAATTCTGACTTTATTTCTCAGAATTGCGAGATATAAAGTCAGAATTGCGTGAAATAAAGTCAGAATTGCGTGAAATAAAGTCACAATTGCGTCTTATAAAGTCAGAATTGCGAGATATAAAGTCAGAATTGCGTGAAATAAAGTCGCAATTGCGTCTTATAAAGTCAGAATTCTGACTTTTTTTCTCGCAACTGCGACATTATATCATGCAATTCTGACTTTGTAATACACAATTGGGAGATATAAAGTCAGAATTGCATGATATAAAGTCGCAATTGTGAGATATAAACTATTCTGAGGTAAAAAAATAAAATAAATATCCGTCTTTTTTTCCACTTAGAATTGAGAAAAGATGTCAGAATTACGAGATATAAACTCGCAATTATGTGTTATAAAGTCAGAATTGCGTGATATAAAGTCGCAATTGCGATAAAAAAAGTCTGAATTCTGACTTTATATCTTGCAATTCTGACTTTATAACACACAATTGCGACTTTATTTCACGCAATTCTGACTTTATTTCACGCAATTCTGACTTTATATCTCACAATTCTGAGAAATAAAGTCAGAATTGCGAGATGTAAACTCGCAATTGTGAGATAAAAAGTCACAATTATCTTTTAAAATGTTTTATTCTGTGGCGGAAACAAGCTTCCATACATATAAGAGGACATTGTATTATAAAAAAAATTTTCAGAACTCAAAACTTCCTCGTTAGTCCAAAAACAGCTTTTATTGAAACGACTTCTTTTGGATTTTGTCACATTATTACGTCATAGTGCGACGAAAGACCGTCTCTGCAGAAGAAGACCAACACCTACTTCTACATCATTGCCTCTTAAGCCCCGCCCACCGATTCTCACGTGTCATGTAGTAGTTGAATATGAGACAGATGCAAACACAGGTTTACTCCAGCAACAATGTCGTAACACACGGATATGATATGTACCGAGTATTTATACTGTAGCACCGCAGTCAAACTGAATAGTTGTGATTTGCTGTTTTTTCTTTTGCTTCGGCATTTATGCGGTTAATGCTGAGGTTCCACGTAAAAAAAGCATGTAGAGAACGCTGGTTTTGTTATCGTTTTGATCCCATTCGCTGTAATCCTGAATAAAAGCTTCAGGAAAGCGACATCATCAGTTTTGTCATCAGTACAACATGTTGTAGTACAACAAGACTGCAAACGACAATGTATACGTTTTTTGTCACTTTATCGAAAAGGATGAACTATGAATAGCGTATAAGAACGACAGTGTGACGAACAATAGTACATTCATTCATAATTCAGTTTACACAAAATTGTCAATTATAACTCCAAGTACTTACTGATTTTAATATGCACAACTGTTACTCTATAGCAGTGGGCGTAAACTTCCAAGTCTTGAATACGGCACGCCCATCAAAACGAAGTGTTTGAAAGAGAGGGTCAAAAACAAGATGGAAAATAGCTTATCACTTCTAAACTAGGATGTGTTTTTTATGTAAAAATCTTGATAACAATATGAGTGGACCTCAGAGAACATTATAAAAAAATAAAATGCATGACCCCTTAAATACCTTCGATTGAAATCATTGGTTTTCTTTTGTCTCAATATCACAATAAAGTAAATGTGGTGAATTTTTTTAAATAATTTAACTACTTTTGTTTTGAAGGGATGTTGGCACGTGTGAGATATATTTTAGATGTTTCCTTATTTAGTCTGTTTCTAACTTTAGCTCTTCATTTTCCTTTGCATTCTTCTTTTACATAATAGCAAGCAAATGTTGTTATTATTATAATTATTATTATAAGTTATAATTTTTATACTATTTTTATATTTTGTATACTATATAACATTATATTATATAATGTATTTATTATTACAAGCTATAATTTGTATTTGCATTTGTATATATTACATTATTGTATTACATAATTCTAATATTTAGAATAAACGTTTTTACAAGTTATAGACTAGTGATACTGCATAACAGAACTGACCACTCCAAAAAAAGTAAAAATTGCTGAATCTCTAATTTGAAAGATTTCAGTGATGTCCTGCTTTTATTCTTTTTGTATATACAGTTTCACAGATATGCATCAGATGGCAGAAGTAAAATGGGTTGTAAACAGTGTTTCATGTTGACTTTAAGAGAAGGTTTTGTTTCAGAGTGGATAGAAGGTGATGGAGAACTATAACGTCCATTGTTTTTACCTTCCCCTCCGAGACCCACACAGCGTGGGTCTGCTGGTCTCGTATGGTCTCCTTCAAACTGCCGTACCAGGCATCATTAGCCGAGTTCAGATCGATAACAGCTAACAGTCCGATGGGGGAGGGAGCGAGAGAGAGAGAGATAGGAAATCAAAACATTTCGATTTGGGTCAACTGTCTCTAGGTTCAACTTGATCTATTTATCTCACTGTGTTTCCATCAGCTGCTTTCAATCATTTGGTGATTTTCGAACTGTAATCTGTGTCAAAGTCAGTTTTCACTGATATGTGCCAATCACAATATTTGATAGCTACTCTTTACTGCACTTCTCCTGAATTCAGTATTTAAGCATTTACAATAAACAGAATCATATTTTAATCTGCTTGTTCATGCTAAACTCGCCTCCACAATGCTACAATGCAAAATAATGCTAAAGAAGATCTTTGATTAAATAAAATAAATGTAAATTTTCACAAAATAACCTTTCAGAGAGAGAGAGAGTCAGCAAAAAGTGAGCAAGTGAGCAAATACTGACAGCTTTTTATACGAGGTGTCTGGACCCCCAGGACTGACCGGTAAACAGGTGTGAGCAGGTTTTCCTGAGCTTCAGAGCCTGATCGTAGAGTTTGCGGGCACTGCGGTTAGAGCTGGGGATGACTCTCTGTCTCATCGCCTTCACCCCAGGTTTGCTGTCCGGGCTGAAGAGGATGACTATGGGGTACCACTGCGTGTAGTTCAGGGTGTCCACAGCTTTAGGAGTGACGTCCAGGAGAGCGTGCTTGTCCTGCATCAATGACAAAATGGGTCAATGTAGGTTAAATGTACAGTACAAGGCATAAAAGTACATTCATATAAATGACTCTGACTGAAACAAAATAATGCAAGTTTTGGTTATTAATTTGTGTGTGATTACACAATTACCTGTTCGATGATCTGTCGAATAGTGTTGAGGCGAACCACCCCAGAGGATTTTTCCGACCCCGCATCTTTGGGTTCTGTTTCTGATGTGCCATTGGACAAAAACGAAAAGTATAATCAAACTACAAATACTTTACTCAATATGTACAATGCAACAAATTATTATTTTTATTTAGCTTAAAGTCTTAAGCTGATGTCACACCAAACTTTATTATACATTCATATGCATACAAAGTTTATATTCATGAAAAATGGCTACACGAGACATTTGATCAACACAATCTAAATTAAACTAAGACTGAAAATAAATCAAACTCATTTTTGGAGTTTCACATGGGTGCAAGTTTAAAAATAATTAATACAACTTAGTATTATTTTATGATGAAATGTATGCATTTATATAATATTTCATTAACATATTTTATATTTAACATTTAAAATGTATTGTCATTTAAATGAATAATTTAGTATTATTCCAAACAGAAGTTCAAAGCATGACATCATATCAGGTTGTTAGTGTTCATTATGGTGTCTGAAATAATTTTGCATGCTTAAAACCTAGTGTGACAATCTCATTATTGATGGTATCACAGAGACAGTCTCATGAACTCACTGGCAATTACAAACTGGTCTGGAAGCTCAGAGGCCAGTTTTTCACTGGCAGCATCAGCGATTGGTCCAAACAGCACAACCGGCCTTCGGAACCCCGCTATGGGAGGAACACAAGGTTTACAACAAGGATTTCACAGTCGAGGTAATCTGTTTTAGCCTGACTAAAGTACAGAATGGTTTCTGTTAATGGTAATACACACTCCTTTAGCTATGTAAATAGGGTTCAGAGAGGATTAAGGAAGAGCCTTGACTGACGAGTCAAAACAGCCTTTTTCAAACTCTTGACTGTGGGCTTCTGCCAAATAAATCATGATGATTTTATTAGGTAATTTTTTTTGAACAGCGTGTAGGGAGCAATCTCTCTCAGTGATGAGCCCATTTTTCAAACATATTAAAAATTTCTCAGCTGCACAGACTTTCATTAGCGGTATTAGGCCGGTCAGCTCAGAGATTTGACTAATGTTGTGTGTAAGAAGTCTTCTTATTGAGAAAGTGTGTGACCCTGGATCACAAAACCAGTCACAAGTCGCACGGGTATATTTGTGGCAATGGCCGACAATACATTGTATGGGTCAAAATTATCGATTTTTCTTTTATGGCAAAAATCATTAGGATATTAAGTAAAGATCATGTTCCATGAAGATAGTTTGTACATTTCCTACCATAAATATATAAAACATTTAGTTTTGTGAGTGGATGCAGCACAATCGTTATCATTAATGGACAACTTTAAAGGCGATTTTCTCAATGCACCTTCAGATTCCAGATTTTCAAATAGTTGTATCTCAGCCAAATATTGTCCTATCCTAACAAACCATACATCAATGGAAAGCTTATTTATTCAGCTTGCAGATTATGTATGAAGCTCAATTTAAAAAAAATTACCCATGTGACTGGTTTTGTGGTCCAGGGTCACATATACATACATATACATATATTTATATATATATACACACATACACACACACACCTTCTCTCAGCACCACCCTCTCATAGGCAGGGAATCGTGTGGCGACAGCAGCAGAATTTTCCTCTCGGCTCTTCCGCAGGTCTTTCTTCTTGGCCGCCCTCTGACCACGTAGTCTCCAGAAGTCGGCTCGGTCACTTCCTGAGCCCTTATGTGTGTTCTGGACATTTGCCATCTGCTCCGCTCTGATCGGCACAGGAGCAAGGGTTATGAGTAGAAAAAGAGAGAGATTGATCATTATAGACCAATGATTTGTCCATTTATGCAAAGTCTGCTATCGGGTTTTGTCCTATATACAATTTTTTTTAAATAATTCAATTCAATGTTTGCTCTATTTCCGGGTTAAAGGCTTAAACAGAGTTTAGCTTCTGCATAGTTTGACATATAAATCTTTTAATCTCAAGCAAAGATTGTACATCTTTTTCCATTCTCACCTGCTCTTGTTGGGAATGATGCCCTTCTCCAGCAGCTGGTTGAATTTGCCCAAGCGGATGGCCAGCCAATTTCCCAGTTTGCCGTCGTATAAGGTGTCCACCACCTTGAGGATCTCCCCCCGGGAGAAGGCGAGACACTGAGGCAGCTCCTTCTCATACTCAAAATGAGTCCGGATGAAAAACGAGTCCCCTCGACCGGATACCAAGATGTCTTCATAAACTAGGACACAACACAGAGACATAAGCTCCCAATCATGCCTCAGACTCAATGTTTTGGGATTAACTTAAAGTGCATGTAATTGCAATATGCATCAGATGAATAAGACTAATTCAAATAAATAAAAATGGAAAAATAGATCAAAAATAAATAAGAAACAATTACAATACAAAAATCTAAAGTGCTGCAAATAGTTTAAAAACTAAAAAAAAAAAAATGAATAAACAAAAAAAGAAATAGAATAAATAAATAGATTAATAAGTAAATCTATCAAAAATAAAGACAAATCAAAAGATATGCACAAAATATAAATTGATAAAACTGAAGGTTAAGGAACCACTGGCATTATTGGAGATTGACTATGATGTTGTTGTACTGGACATGTTGGCGCCCAGCAACTTAAATCTGCGAACTGGAAGGTCATGACGTGCCTAACTTCAGGGTCCGAGTGTCAGCTGCATAATCAATGGAGATTATGGAGCTTCAGTCTATCTGTATATGTGTGGAAAATTACTATGTTTATCTATTCTTAGCCAATGAGAATCATTCAACCTGAAGCAAGGACATAGCTTAGACCTTGATGAAGGGCATAACGGCTGTGATCTTTGTAACTGTAACGGGGCGGCCTGCGAACTCCAGTGTGAGTCTTGAAGCGGACTTCTGCTGATGAAACCGCAAACTATCTTCAGTAAATCTTTTCTTTAATTTATTATAATTCTGACTCCGGGTCTTCATTCATCACATCTGGTTCTGGGTCTTTGACTGTAAAGCCCCTTACAAAACAAACAAGTAAACTAATAAAATATATAATAACACAATAAAATATAAATAAATACAAAATTAATTAATAGATAAACAAATTATAAATAGATATAATAAATAAATAAAAATGAAAATAATAAATAAATACATTAATTAATTAAATGTGATTTTCAGTCTACCAATCTCTCACTCTCTCCAAAAGTAATGCTGTAAATGAATTCTGTAGGTGAATGAATTTCCTTCGTGAATTTTAAATGGGTGATTTAGTGTCATTTAAGTATAAAATGAACAGCGGTCAGAGTTCCTCTAGTGGTGCCGTCACCTTCTTGATTAAAGCTCTGACACCACATCTGACTCGGCTCAGACCAAATGAGCTTCAACCCCTGACAGTGCCAGTCCTCGCTTTCCCATGAGACATCCATGCCAAGGAGAGACAGACCGAGAGAAATATAGATGAAGACAGGGAGTGAATGTGCTGGAAGAATGGCATGACAGCAGAAAAGGAGAGATAGAGCAGAGAGAGTAGTGTCAGTTCCAACAGTAGGGGTCACTGCTGACGTCCCGCTGTCTTGCGACGAGATTAGGAACTTGTTTTTGGTTGGACTTTTTTCTGAAGGTTTCTCTGCTGGGGTTGAACCAATAAACATTCAACACAGGGGTTCATTTACTTCCTCACATAACAGGCAAGAGAAAGCACAGCTCACAAACATGAAAATCAAGATTTTGGCATGTTTGTACACGTGTGAGCATGACCACACTTGACACGGCGGTCCCTGGAAAAGCCAAAACTGGCTACAACTGGTTTTGTACTGATGAGCAACAAGCCGAGGCCGCTCGACAGACTTTGTGTGTATAGGGGGAAGGGAAGAATGAAGAAAGAGCACTTCGGGGCCTGTTCACACATACAGAAATGTATTAATAGTTGCTAGTCCTACTGTGGGATGCTCTAATGTAGGGCCAAAAAAAGTACTAAATATAATTTAAAAAATATTATTATTAGTATTTAAAATGTTTAGTAAGTAAATAAATGAATGAATGAATAAATGAATAAATAAATAAATAAATAAAAGGTACATAGAATTGTACTGTACAAGCACACCAAGTATTTTAGCCTAACTCCAGTGATGACTGTGGACCACGGTTATTATCGTTAACTAAAGCTAAAACTACAACTACTGAAAACATTTCTGTTCATTGAAATAAAGCTGAAATAAATAAAGATATTAGTTGTAAAACTTAAACTAATCGAAAATTATAAATGCTGCCTTGGCAATAAACTGAAATAGATTCAGTTGAAACACTAACCCCCGGTTTCACAAACAGGATTTAAGACTAGTCCGACTAAAATGCATGTTTCATCTGAAGGCAACTTGCACTGGTATATTCATATCTTGAAATATTTATATCTTGAAATATGCGCATGCCATTGTTTTTTCTCTAGATGTACATCAGTAGTGTTTTTTCCAAGGCATGTTTATAAAAGCTAATTAAATGTCAGGCCTAGTCCTGGCTTAATCTAAGCCCTGTCTGTGAAACCAGGCCTATAATTATTAATAATAATAATGAAAACATAAATTAAAATAAATTAAACCTAAATAGCAAAACAACTGATAAAATGATAAATACACATAAAAAATAAATTAAAATTAATATGAAAACTACAAATATAAAAATCAAAGCTAATTCAAAATACTAATAAAACTAAAAACTATAATAAAACTAAAATAACACTGCTCTGGTTTTGTTTAATGTGTGTAGTGTGAGCGAGGCTCATGTTCTCTTGCTCTCACCCTCAGTTTTATTCTGTGCCAAAATGGTCACGACCTCACCCCGCGGGATCTCCAGCAGGAACAGCACGGCCTCCTCTCGCACAATGCCCCGAAAGTCAACGTTATTCACCTTTAGGGAGAGACAGATAACATGCACACGCACACACACACATACAGTTGAAAAGGAAATGTGGAATATGCAAATCAAATTCAAAGCACATTCTCTTCGCCTAAAAGGATCTTGGAAAACTGTACATGCATATACATATAATGTTAACTTAAAGCTCTCTCCCCAATCCACCTAGGCTTTACCAAAAAAAAACATATAAGAAGCATAATAAGGTTAGCTAATCATAAGAGATGTAATTTACAATCATTACATTATAAGATGCAGTAAAAAACCCACAGCTTGTTTTATTCTGAGGGTCGAAGAGAACATGGAAAAGGGTCATAAATAATTCAATTACAATTGTTTATGATGCAGAAAACCTCAACTAATATTATGAGTGAACCTCAGGAAAAAACTCAAACAAAAAAACAAACTGTAAAATATATCGGTGTTCAATGGCTGGCACTTTCTTACAACTCCATGAATAAGACCCTGTTATTATTAATTATGATGCTATATTCTGATTCGTGAAAAACAATAGAAGGCCACTAAAATGATCTGAACATTAGTAAGCCATTTCAGATGATGTCAATAGAAATGTTGATTTTGTACCTTCATGATCTGATCCCCTACGCGGAGACCTTCCTCTTCAGCCGGACTGCCCTCCTGCACTCCTGCTATGAATATTCCCACATCATTTCCTCCAGCCAACCTCAGTCCAACACTCTCTCCTTTCTGAAAGCTCACCATCACTGTGTTGGGCCTAAAAAAAGAGAGCGAGGGTTAGGTATTTGCTAACATCTTAATGCATATGATTCATTTTAATAATTAATATATACAGTATATATACAGTATATATATATATATATATATATATATATTATATATAATATAAATTAAAATAGTAAAATAGTAATTTTGATTAATGAATTTATAGAAATTATAGGTAAGTTATAATGTTGACTCAGCAGCCATTGTGTTCCCATAAAAAAAAAATATTTTTTTTAATTATTTAAAATAATTTCATTCTGAAACAACTGCAAGCTGACAGACTCCAAATGTATTTTAATCACACACACCTGCCAATTCACTACTGTTCAAAGTTTTAGGTCGGTACGATTTTTATTTTTTGAAAGAAATGTATACTTTTATTCCGGAGGATGCATTACACTAATCAAAAGTGACAGTAAAAAACATTTATAATGTTACAAAGTTTACAAAGGGAAAGTTCCCTTCTGACCCAAAATATTCATTTTAATTAGATTAGTTTGAGATGGTACAATCTTACTTTATCTGATAGAAATGTTAAAACAAGAAATGCAACAGGAACCCGTTTAATAGAAAGACCCCCAAATAAGATGTTCAGAAAAAACATACTGAGGCTTAAAAATGATCCCATTTCCATTCATCCTTTCCAAACACACCAAAAACCAAATGCACTGTCATGTCTTGGTCTCCAGCTGAAAGCACCTCTCTCATCCTGTGCTCAGGTAAAAACAAACTCTGGTCTCTAGTCTTAAAGCAAAGCGTCTCTGTAAGCAAGTGGAGAACACGAAAATAACCTCTCCCAGTGGATACGAGCAGCAGCAGACTGCCTCTTCCTCATGAATATGGAGGAGCTGACGGAGAGGATGATTAAAAGAGAGAGAGAGAGAGAGAGATTGCAGCAGGATCCATCTCGTCTGAGGCTGTGATGCAGATGACCCCCCATCTCGGTTTCATTTTCTGTGCTTTTTCTTCCTGTCCGCTCTTCCACCAGTGTGACAGTTTAAACAGATAGTTCACCTCAATATTAAAGAGTCCATATTATGCCATTGCAAAGTCTTGATTTTGCTTTTGTTCAAATAACACATTATTTTACATTGCTGCAGCATCTCTCTTCACAGTCTGCCAGTAACACTCTGTTTAGATCCTGTCTATTTGTCTGCGTTCATACTGTCAGTCCAAATCCGATTATTTATGCATCGACTGGAATCTGATCAAAAATTATTGACGTCCACATTGTGTATCTCAATTGTTCAGATCCGATTTGTGTGTCAATGCCGCTCTTTTGTTTTTCGGAATATCTGCATTGGTTTCTATGGCAATGATGTTTCGTTGGTAGGTAGGCATACACCAAAACAACAGCCACCACTGCAACATGGAGAGGTTTGCAATTCAGATGTTGTCTTATTTACAACATGATAATATGTAGCCGCTGCGCTGCACTACTGCGTCTTCTGAAGCAGCGGCAGAAACTGAGGCTGGTATGAGTGGCTTTATTTCACGCTGTTGTCTCCACTTGTTTCAAAACATGTCTCCGTTATATTGTCATTTTCTGCTCATCCGGCACTTTGCAACAACACAAACTTGTTTCTACAGCAACTGTCAGCATGTTTTCTATAACAACGTCTGACGCTTACATTTTTCGTGGCTTGAGAAAGTCCCATCAACCACACGAAATCTGATCAGAGCAGTCCGACTGAAACAGATTTCCAGAAATTCAATTTGAATAGGATTTCAACCAACATATGAATGTAGTTTGAAATGCATTTGAGAAAAAAAAAATGCATTTCATGTGATTTTTGGCCTTTCACACTTGTCTGATAGGATTTCAATAGGATATGCAAAAAATTGGATTTGGACTGACAGTCCAGAGCTCTGATTGGTCGGCTGGATCAATGTATTGCGATTGGTCAACCGCTTCCAACTTGTTTCTGAAATGTCACCTTAGTTTCAGCACACTACTAACGCAACTCAACCAGGCGTCGGCCCCTTTTTTGCTTATGCCTTGGGCGGGAATTATTTAAATGAGGAATATTGTGGCATGTAGTTTCCAGAAGAAAACTCATGACTACAATCAAGGTGTTTCAAGGAGTTCAGAAACAGTGCCTAGTCATATAGAGAATAACTCCCTTTGGAGTGAACTTATGATTTGTAACTTTGCAGACCTTTTTCATGTTCAAACAGCAACATGCATGAAAAAGCACAATAGGTCCTATAATAGGTACCAATAATAATAACAAATAGGATAAGAATGTTTTTTTTTTGGGGTGAGGTGAACTTTTACTTTAAAAACACAGATGTACAGACGAACAAGTGCGCTGGTGCTTTTGGAGCGTTGGTCTGTATAATGCGTAGGACTGTGCGATTAATCGAAATTGAGTTTCGATTTCGGCTTCCAGCGATTATGAAAATAAGATAACTGAAATAAAACAATTATTATGCCTCATTCCGTTCCTAAATGGCTAAATGGTCAAATACATGCAAAAATATGTCAATGCTGGGCAAAACCCAGTTGGTTATGTCTTAAGTAAAGATAAACTTTTGGGAGAAAATAGAATGTGTAGAGAAAAATTAGTATCAAGAATTGTGAAATTGCACTGGTTTTTAAAATTTAGATATCACAGCAACTTTATTTCCAGTAAATAGATATGTGATATATATTGCTATCGTTAAATAAATTACTCATCTAAGGTTTTGGTGATATAGCCCACTCATAATCATGTTAAATAATCGTGATTACAATATAGACCAAAATAATTGTGATTATGATTTTTGCCGTAATCGAGCAGCCCTACTAATGTGTGTGTGTGTGTGTGTGTGTAAGATGAGTGTGTGGTGACTGAACTCCAGCCCTATCTACAGATCTAAACTCAGCCCTCAGTGAGTCCTCAGGTTTATAGCTAGTGAATAAGATCATGCGTGAGGAGGGTTGAACCTGCGGGTTATTCACAGCATCCACTCACCCATAAATGGCCTCGTCCTCTGGGCTCGGTCTCAGCAGGATCTTGGGTGTTGTCTTTAATGCTGCTGCACATTGAATACAAAATTATTTAGCATCAGTTTAATTCTGAAACAACTGCAAGCAGACAGACCCGAAAATATAAATCCTAAATACACTATGGTGCAATAAATGCAGTCTTGGTGAGGATAAGAGACTTCTCCCAAAAACATAAATAGATTTTACAGACCCCAAACTTTTGAACGAACATTTATGTATTTATGAAATAAATAAATAATATTCTTATGGCAATGCAATTGTTAGGCAGTTTTCTTTGCATACTACTGACAATTTTAGTGACAAATTTAGTACAGAGGTAAAAGTCAGAAGTTTTCTTTTGTAGGAGATTTGCTGATTTTTGAATCACTAACATCTGTGAGGGTCAAAACATTGAACCTACTGTATGTAATGCTGCAGTTTCTAAGTACGTTTCTGACACCATTTGTCTGGTTTTATTTGGTCAGCAAAGCCAATTATACTCTCATTTGACAATTGACAAGTATTTCTAATCCTCTGCCAGAGGGTATCAAACCATAATTCATCTATAAACCAAAAGTTTAGGTCTTTTTCTACTATTAAACTATGAGGGATATACAGAGAATCATGTTCCTACGTGGTGGTGGCTCTTCTTGAGGTTCTGCTCTCTCCTCCTGGACTGGAAGCGGCTCCTCTGGAGTTTTGTAGGGAGAGGATGTTACAGCGGGCTTTGCGAGTCTGCTCTGAGGGTCTTCCCTAAAAATAAACACAACAGATAAATTGCAGTTTTGATCTGACAGTTTCTGACTGAAAATATGCATATTCCACTAACATTAGACAATTGCTGCTGAATGTCTTGAGCTAACAAATTACTCTGTGAAATATTCTGACTGAAAGGTGCCTTTGCACTGTCTTAAAAAAAAAATGCCACTTAGTTTGATACTTTGTTATTTAATAAACTTAATAACTATTGCCTTTTTTGATCTGCTTTACAGCAGAATTGAAATTTATCTCATACTGTATGAAGTTTGCATCATTATCGTCCAGTTTATTATTTTGAAGCTCTGTATTGTATGAAGTGCTATATGAATAAAGGTGACTTGACTTTCATTGCATGGATAAAAAACACAGGAGACATTTTACAAAACATCTTTGTGTTAGCCAATTTTCTAGTTTTGGTGAACTATCCCTTTAAATGTCCAAATACCTTTTAGAGCTACTGTATTATCCATCCCTAATGTGTTGAAAATATCTAGAGCTGATCTTAAAGCGGTGCGCACCTGGCATTCTCTCGCGCTGCGTCATTAGAAGAGTGTGAGGAAAGGTCAGATTGACGTGACCTTTGGTCATCTTGAGGTGAGTAGGAATGGTAAGACTCCATCTCAGAAATATCTGAAAGAAACAAAAGTCTGCAATGAGAAGCGAAGGACTTTCCTTCTTTTAGTTCCGGACAGGAAAGAGACGAGGCCCAGACGAGACAGAATTAAATGGACCCACAACCACAGAGAACAAACCACCATGTTACTGTCGACTTGGTGTTAATTTGCCAAGATCTGCCCCGTTATAACCATCATTTCTGTTTATATACAGTATTCTGTGATTTTGACCACAGGATATCCAAGCCTTTTTGACCCAAATCATGGTGATTTACAATGCCAACATGACTCAAATGTCCAGAATTTTATGAAGCTTTCATGAAGAGACTAATAGCAGTGTTATACAGAGGCAGAAAGTGTGTTGGACAGGTGTGATTAATCTTTAGGAACTGAACACCCTGAGAAAGGTAGAAAAAAGGACAGACAGGAAGTGACATCTACAGCAACTGCCTTGGAGAGCAGAGATGTGTGCAGAAGCAGCTAGTGCTTGCATTTATTAAAGATACTTTGATAGTTAGAAGAAACAGTTCACCCCCCCAAAAAAAAGAAAATAAATAACATAATTTACTCAACCTCATGTCATTCTAAATCTGTATGACTGACTTTCTTCAGTTAAAAGAGATTTTGAAGACTTTGAAGAAGTCTTTACTGATTCATTTTTGAGTAGTTAACTAATCGTTGTTGCAACCAAATCACAGAGTCAGTAAAACAACCTTGATCAGTCCGATTTGTGAATGAATCATGCAGTATAATACTAGTTCAATCAGTCAATTAACAGATTATCATTAAATAACAATTTAAGTATTGGTCTGACTCATTATTGTATCATTGTCACAGTTGTTGTATAGAAAATATCTGACCAAATATTCTTCTAAATATAAAAAAATTTGCGACACAAAAGAAAGAAAGTCTTTTATATCGACATGAGGGTGAACTATTCCTATAATTTCTCATTTTAGAGCTCTACATTGTCCAGGGAAGTTAAGAATTATTTGAGAACAAGTAAAACCACCAAGACGCAGAGCAAGGAAAGTGAAGCATCGCCCTGAAAGAGAAAGCAGGACAGAAGTAGTGACGGCCGGGGAAAAAGAAAAGAGTTACTGTGTGGTCTGCTGGTGATCTAAGTGCATGTCCAGTGCATTAACAGAACTCCTCTCGCTCTTCTGAGCGCCGCTGGTGGGCGTACGGTACGCCTGTCCTGCAAATCTACAACACACTCCATCCATAACAGAGCAAAAGGACACTGCCGCCCACCTGCATCAGAGCTCAGCGGGATAATGCTTCGAGATAGCTGAGTAAACAGACACAAATATGATCCCAGCACTGGCTGTAGATACAGTATTCAAAAAAATTGCTAACATTTTTTACTCAGGAAGGGCAGAAATCTGCAAGTGATGATGACAGATGTTTGATACTACAGTGGGGGTCAAAAAGTCTCAAACAAAAATGAAATCTGGGATTCAAAATTTGATTTAAACATGAAAATAAACAATGTTTAAGGGTTTTTAAATATTTAAAACCACCAAAACACAGAAAAAGGAGGAAAAGTGATATTTATATTTAAAAATAATAAATATATTAATAATATGTAAAATATAGGCTATATAATTTTTTTTTTTTTAGTTTATATACACACACACACACACACACACACACACTCTGGACAACTAACAACTGACAACTAGAAAGTGTTCAAATACTTTTTGTTACTTTTTTTGGTGAAATTAAACAAGTGACATCCTCTATGTTTACATGCACAAATTGTCCTTGATCCAAATTCAATTCAATCCGACGACAGATTCCAAATGTGCTGTTCATATGTTCCCTAAAATCTGCATCACAATTAAAACGTTTACATGCATGTTACATTTGTTCTGAACTCAATTTCTGAGCATGCCGTTCAAGAGCGGCAGTAAGTGTCACGTTATCCTTAAGAACAAGAAGCTTTCGAGTTCTGTCAGCTGATTAAAGAAGAAAGTCGACTCAGCACATCACCTCAGTGTGTATCTAGCTTTTTTGCTTTTATAACATATCTAAAATTATCCCCCCAAAAAAGCTTTCTTCTCATGTTGCTAAATTTATTTAAATGGAAAGTCAAAAGCAGGATCCCAATATCTTAATTTATTCAGATCAAGCTGAAATAGATTATTTCCCCTAACTGTTCTGTACTTGAGGGATTGGAATGGGCTATCGGTCAGATTATTTGCGGATTATTAGTCTGCATGTAAACACAGATTCAGGAGAACATCAGGGAGGATCAGGGAGCTGGTGTTTTCCAGGCGTGTTTCCATCTGTTGGGTGGGGATGAAATTACAGTCTGTCTCTTACGAGGGGGAGGACAAACCACAGAGTAGAGACAGCTGCGGTACACTCCCCATGACTACAACCCAAAACAGCACGGCCAGGACTGGATTTAGTCCGCAGCGCTACTGTGACAACACATGCAGAGCAACAGAGAGAATGAAAGAGAGCAAACACGCATACACACATGCAAAGACTAGCTAGACCCTAGGGGTGGACGATATTGCATTGACCATATTTGATATTGCAATATTCTGAGGGGAAAACTAAACATACATATTTTATATATATATATATATATATATACACACACACACATACATGTATATAAAAATGACAACAAAAAATAGCTCTAAAGCATTTGTTAATCTTAGTTAATTTCAATATTTACTAATACATTATTGAAATCAAAAGTTGTATCTGTTAATATTATTTAATGGACCTGAGCTAACATGAACTAACAATGAATTTGTTTTTATTAATTAAAATCAACAAAGATTAATTTTAACTAACATTAAGAACTATTTTATATACATAATACTAACATTTAGTAGTATCTATAATGTGTATACTATATTTAATAGTATAAAATAATATACAAATATATTGATTATATATATTTTTTTTAAATAAATGATAATAAAACATAAAAAATATATTTCTAACATGACAATCGTATTTCACCTGTAAAATAGTAGTGATATATAATGGATATTCTCTATATCGCCCAGACCTACTAGTGACTGAGAATAAACAAATGACACTTCCACTGTTCATATCATAGTGTGTTAAAAGACAACATATTAAAATGTTAACTATTTACTTTTGTAACACGTCTCTGGTCTTATTTTATTTCCTTAAAAGAAAACCAAACTTTTTTTTTTTTTTTTAATGTAATACCTTCCTCCCCCTTCATAACAATTA
Organism: Scardinius erythrophthalmus; assembly: GCF_964197995.2. NCBI lineage: Eukaryota > Metazoa > Chordata > Actinopteri > Cypriniformes > Leuciscidae > Scardinius > Scardinius erythrophthalmus. Next base: position 6,680,486 of record NC_138240.1, on the reverse strand, counting down.
ATTCAAATCCCACAGCACACAGTCAAGTCCCACCCGACATTAATTTCCCATTGAATATACTGTTTTACATAGAAATATGCTGCATTATGGAAGTCAAATGCGCTGTGAATTCCATTGCCATCATGTTGTCTTTAAACACAAACACCTGAATTTACATAGAACAATGAACCACATGCAGGGGTGACATCCAATTGCATACAAAACTAATTGAAGATAAAGACACAGGGGACAGTGCTGATTTACGACAGTAAGCTTTGAGCGTCACGGTTCAACGTGTTCAAGCATGCTACGCTACAGTCACAGCTTCTTCAATACAATGAACAATAAAAATGAGGAAATAGCTGAAAGCCGGCTGTCATATCATCTAGTCAAAATGAAAAGTCGTGCACAATGGTGCGTAAGAGGCAATGAACAGTACATGCTGCATTTTTATGGCAGGGTGTAAATCACATCTCAATTTAACTTCTCCAACCGGCACGAAGCAGCATATACAATGCATACAGTGACTCATGAATGCTGACAAATGCAAACATGAAATGTAAATGCATTTAGCTGTTCTGCCCTGCCCCACTCGACAAGCGGACGCTTTTTCTGTACTGAAATTTACTTCCACCTGCATTTAATACCTTGAGGACGGTAGATCTGTAAAAGCCATACGATATCCAGCTGTCCCACCCTAATAACAGCTGAAGAGTATGAAATAGCATCCTTCCAGACACGGCTTCTCCTTTATGATAAATAAGTCACCACCACACAGACATAACATTGAGCATACTTATTTATTGTTAAAGAAGGTTTTAAAAAAAGGAGGTTAGCATTAAACATAAGAGCACAGTGTGAAAGTTTTACAGGTTTGTTGAGGCACAGTCATGATTAAAGATTAAAGGCAACCAGACTTTATGTTGTGTCTCAGCGGTCCATCAGCTAAAAGTATGACATATCTGTATTATCTGTAAAAAGAGAACACAAAAATAGCATTTCTGTTGTAAGCTGTTTGCTTTTTCTCAGGTAAGCGCATCTTTCTGGTGTTAAAATATTCATTGTGTTTAAGTGCAAACAATGATGCCCTTGTATCTGATAGAAAGGTTAAGATACCTGCTATTAACATCCATTTATGTCCATGCAAAAAAAAAAAAAAAGTATATATGTATATATATATATATATATATATATATATATATATATATATATATATATATATATATATATATATATATATATATATATATATACACACAGTACCAGTCAAAAGTTTGGAAACATTACTATTTTTAATGTTTTTGAAAGAAGTCTCTTATGCTCATCAAGCCTGCAGTAAAAAAAAAAAAAAAAGTAATATTATGAAATATTATTACAATTTAAAATAATGGTTCTCTTTTTTAATATGCTTTAAAATATAATTTATTTTTGTGATGCAAAGCTGAATTTTCATCAGCAAGTACCCCAGTCTTTGGTGTCTTATGATACTTCAGAAATCATTCTAATATGCTGATTTATGATCAATGTTGGAAACAGTTGTGCTGCTTAATATTTTTTTATAACCTGAGATACTTTTTTCAGGATTATTTGATGAATAAAAAGTTAAAAAGAACTGTATTTATTTAGAATAGAAATCCTTTGTAACAATATACACTACCGTTCAAAAGTTTGGGAGCAATAACTATTTTTTTTTAAAGAAATTAGTACTTTAATTCAACAAGGATGTGTTAAATTGATAAAAGGTGATGGTAACAATTTATATTGTTAGAAATGTTTTTATTTTGAATAAATGCTGTTTTTATGAATAAATGCTGTTAACGTTTTACTCACCAATGAATCCTGAAAAAAGTATCTCAGGTTATAAAAAAAAATATTAAGCAGCACAACTGTTTCCAACATTGATCATAAATCAGCATATTAGAATGATTTCTGAAGGATCATAAGACACCAAAGACTGGAGTACTTGCTGATGAAAATTCAGCTTTGCATCACAAAAATAAATTACATTTTAAAATATATTAAAAAAGAGAACCATTATTTTAAATTGTAATAATATTTCATAATATTACTGTTTTTTTTTGTTGTTGTTGTTTTTTAACTGCAGGCTTGATGAGCATAAGAGACTTCTTTCAAAAACATTAAAAATAGTAATGTTTCCAAACTTTTGACTGGTACTGTATATATATCATACAAAATGATGCAATATAAAAAAAATTATAAAATAAACATACTTTCTTGAATTTTTTATTAATTTTAATCAATTTATACATTATGTGAATTATAATAAATTATACGTTATGGCTTCTACTTTTCGATCTGATGTACATTTTCTTTAAAAGCTGTATCTACCACTCAATGCTTTAAAAGTAAAAAAAAAAATAATAATAATAATAATTTAAATTTAAAAATCATGCAAAAAACAACAACAAAACTATTTGTATGTGCTTTCTGGAATAAAAAAAAATGTGTGGTGCCTTTGTATCTTTTATCATAAATGCGGGACTTCCTTTAACACAGCTGCCATATTGAGTGTTGCGATTCCTCCCATTAATTTTTGTACAAATGGGTTGTCTCCTTATACTGTCTCTGATGCGGTCCACTAGTGGTCAGATAATCCGAGACGGATGTTAATAGCAGGTATAAATGGAGTCAGTAAATCTCAGCTCTTTGCTAAAAACAATACAGTCTTGTAATTTCTAAATGACTATGTGTTCCTGTTAAATGTACCGTACTATCAAATCTATAACTATACAGCCAGAGGAAGTTTTATAACCCATGTCCGACTGCATTAACGGTATCACCTCTGTAGAGGACCATACATGGCATATAGTTGAAATTGTGCCAGTGGATGATAATCATGCTCCGACACAGACGGTGACAAATTGGTTTTGTGCTTCAACACTCATTTCAAGTCTATTAATAGTGATTTGCATAATTAACTGTAATTTATTACAGCCTCAGTGCCTGGCGAATGTGTACATGATATTACTTATCTGATTTATCAGAGCCAATTCATGCTATCTGCTTTTAATTAAAGTGTGTTAGAGAGCAAACAGCCAGAGGGTGAGCACCACGGCTCAGGAAGCGCTGTAATGGAGACTAGTCTACGGACAGACGCTGCATGATAGAAGAAACTAACCGTCAGGCTCCGAGTCGCTGTCTGCCAGGGCTGGGATGCGCACCAGGACCTGACGCTGATCTCTTTGGACCACCAGTTGCAGCTTGCCCCGTGATTTCTCAATCAGCTTGCCGGCGTCACTCAGAGAGAGGTTCTCGGTCACCGTTCCGTTGATCTGGAAAAAACAAAAGATGTAACATTAATGGTTCAAGCTTTTATAACGCTAGGGTGCTACGGCATGAGTCTGATGTTAAAGAGCTTGAGTTTTGAATGGCATCCCAATTCAAAACCCCAATTATATATTCATATATTGACAAGGTTGATAAATCGGCAGATATTTTCCATCATAAAAACATAAATCATAATTATTGATTATCTCCCTTGATACTGTCACTGCATTTACTAATAATATTAATGTCAAATACTAGATTAAATTTAAAATATATTATTTTAGATCATATTATTATTTTACAGTTAATTTGATATGTAAATATGAAGTAAAATGAAGTTAAATATGTACTGTAAAATAATAAAAGGTTAATTTCATAAATTGTATGTCATTGTCTTTAAATCGTGTGAAATCATGAATTTCAACAGTATATTAGCCATAAGCAACCATGTGCAGTGTTTTTTAGTATTATCTACTGTATATACTATTATAGTATTCAAATAACATTTTAAATTAGCTTTTATTTTTACATTGCCAGTTTTTTGTTATATGCTTTTGTCTTTTTTATACTTCAATATAGCTTTAATTTATTTCAGCTTTAGTTTTACTAATTTATTACTTATATATTATTAATTTAGTACTTATCTCAGTTAGTTGTCACGACAACATTTCTAATTTTCATTCAAGTTTTTTTTTAAGTTAACAGTTTTCATCTAATATTTATATTTTATTGACTTTATTTTTAATATATTTAGTTCTAGTTAACAATATCAACAATGACATATTAAACACAGAAAGCTACTGGGCTGTTCTAGCAATTTTATATCCAATTTGATAGATTTCATGTGTGAATATGGCTGCTGTGTGAAGAGTCTTATAGGAACCTTGAGAATGATGTCGCCCTCCTGGAGATTTCCATCTCTGGCAGCCAATCCAGTGCTGGTCATCTCTTTGATGAAGATCTGGCTGCCCAGCCGGAGGCCGTACTCTACAACGAAACACAGTGAAACATTGATTCTATTCTGCAACGCTAACATGAACCTAACAACCATGATGACCTTGAACCTTTTAAGTACTCAGCAATCCCTGCAGCTGTCAATCAAATTGAAACTACGGAAAATATGGAATATTGATCTGACAGGCAGAATCAGAGCTCTGAACGCTCAAGAACATTTTTTGGTTCAAATATTGTTGTAAAGAAAAACGTTTCCTGTTTCCCAACCCAAGGCATAATCTGGTAATAAACAGCGCTCCCCGCTTTGCCCTTCTGAGCTGAGGGTTATGAGCAGCTGGTGAGGAAATCGGAAGAGACGGACCGCTTTATGTGAAGTCACAAGAATGTATCTCCTCTGAAATCTCCTGACAGGGCCATCATAAATAAATCAGATTAAAATATCATCAAAATCTACTGAGGACAAACGGTTTTAGGATGGATGTATGGAGGTCTAAAGAAAACAGAATGAGAGGGAAATAAAGAAATGGGAGAGTTACAACAGGACAGGGAGAGAGAGAGCCAGCTGCCCTGTTCACATGTGTGAAGCTCAGATGGTCTTTTTATGTTGTCTGTTATTTCCGCAGCATCTGACCTGATCTCTACTGCAGGAATAAAGGCTCTGCACCTGTAAAAGTGCTCATGTGTCATATTTTACACTGCTGAGATAAAAATGATTGATGAACTATGAAAATACGCTGTTACGGTTGTGCGGCACATTAAGTGTTTATTATTTAGTGAACATGTCACAATATAATGCAGCTTTGGAAAGAGGCTGTTATTGAAGGATGGGGTCTCACAAACTACACTGGACAGAGCAACATGAAGACTGTATACACTACCGTTTGATTGGTGTACGATTTTTTAAAAGAAGTCTCTTATGCTCAATAAGGCTGTGATATAAAATCAGTGATAATCAGTGATAATTTTCAGCATCATTACCCCAGTCTTAAGTGTCACATGATCCTTCAGAAATTATTCTAATATGCTGATTTGCTGCTCAAGAAACATTTCTAATTATTAATAGATTATATATGAAAAAAGCTGAGTTGTTTCATATTTTTGTGGAAACCATGACTGTTTTATTCAGGACTCTTTGGTAAATAGAAAGTTCAAAAGAACAGCATTTATTTGAAATGGAAATCTTTTGTAACATTACAAATTTCTTTAATGTCACTTTTGATTATTTGAATGTGTCATTGCTGAATAAAGTTTTTTTTTCTGTTGTTGTTTAACTTGTGCTGACCCCAAACTTTGGAACGGTAGTATATTCATGAAGCTTTTTTCTAAAAAAGGCCATATTGTGAGGCCATACTATTAATTTAATTAAATTAATTGTGCATCCTTACATTTTAAATCTAAAAAAAAATTGCACTCTTGAACTGCTTTCCAGAAAGTTGGCACAAACAGTTGTCACAAAGGTCATTTGCATGAGAAAATATGAACTTGCAGCATATTTATTGCAATGTTTTCTGTAAACATTGATTCACATTGAGTATTTCCTTTAATAATGCCCATGAAGAAGCCATGAATAAGGGGTGTGTTTGTTTGGGTTGATTTCATATATCAACATTGGCCAACAGCATATTTCAAAAACGGCTTACCCCACCTTTAATAAACTACAAAAAAAGCTACGTTAAAGTTTGCTGTCAGTAAGATGAAATTTAGAAATTAATACTTTTATTCAGCAAGGATGCATTCAATTGTTCAAAAGTTACAGTAAAGACATTTGTAATGTTACAGAAGATTTCCATTTCAAAATAAACAGTTTTTAATCATTTCAGTCAACTAACTTTGTTATATTCAAAATATGCGATTAGTGACAAGCTAAACCCGAGGTTCTCACCTTCATTGGGCCTGTTTTTCACCAGCATCACATTGATGGGCGGCTCCAGGGGCTCATAGTTATAAAGGTCTTTTCCACTGTCCCGCTCTTTGCTGGGTGAAGGTGAGTGATCCTGCAGCCGGTCCCTGCTGTGACTCCTAATCATCTTGTCATCCGAACGGGTGTCATACCTCCGCGTGTCATATCCCTGGTCCCTCCCGTAGCTTCCGGCAGGGCTTCCTCCTCCACCGCGGCCTCTACTTTGCTGCTTATGATAGCGAGGCTCCGGGCTGGATCCACGCTCCAGTGTCCGGCCCCGACTGCCGTCCCTGCGGTAGCCGCTGTCAGAGCTGGGCGATCTCTCTGTGCTCCTGCCTCTACTTCGTTCCCGCCGAGAGTCGTAGTCCTGGCTGCGGTAATCCGGATCCAGGTAGTCTATCCGGCTCTTGTCGAGGCTGCGGTCATGCTCTCTGTCGCGGGGGTAGCCCAGGCCGCCATTTCCCCGAGGGTAATCAGAGTCTGGGTCACTGTGAACACTGCGGTTGTCCTCGGGATAATAGCTGGATATGTTGTAATCACGGCTATCTACGCTCGGGGACGGGGGCCGCTTGAGGACAGACACCTTGCGAGGCCTCTTTACAGTCTGTGGGGAGCCATTGAATAAAATTAATCTTTATACAATCAGCCCACTGTTATCAAAAGGACATAAGAGATTTATCTTACTGTATGATAATTACTTTAAGCAGGGATCGATTGCAGTACATTCATTTGAATGCTGCATGTGTTTTCGTTTTAAAACAGAACTTAACCAGCGCTTGGGGCAAAACTGCAAAATTGAAATCTAAAATTGTCAAAAATGGCAATTATTTTTAAAATGTAGGGGGTAAAAAAAAGATTTTGTAACCAGAGTAATAATAACCAAGGTAACTTGTTTTAGTAGGCCTCTCATAAAGGTCAACTTGACAAATACTCACTATTTTGGCCACTTTCCCACATTTCCGAAGTGACTGCACAGCAAAAGAATGAGGCACATTATCCATGGTGATGGTGTTGACCAGTATCACACGGTCGTTCTCACTGTCCACAAGCAAAACAAAACAAATGTCAAGTCTAAAACATTATACAGACATTCTATTTAACAATATTATTGGGTTTTATGTTTATTATCATGTTTAAACCATTTCTATTTCAATAAAGAAAGTCATATGGGAATACGACTCATTTAAGACAAAATATGGTATAGGCAATGAATTTAACTTCTATAATGTGGTACATGATGTATTTCCAAGTGAATATTCTGTGGAATAATGTAGGCCATAATTGTATGCATCAGTATTTGACAGGTAGGTTATGATATTATTGGTTAATATCATTTTACTCAGCCTTGAGTACATCAACAGAAAATAAGCTGTTTGATGAAGTTATTACATTGATAAACGATTATGAAAAACAACACTTTTTCCTCTTTGGATTAACATGCACTTATATAGCACGCACAATAACACCAAGGACATTTATTAGGGCAGTAAGCAGAGTCAATTTTAATTTCATGTCATTTTAAAAAGCTCTATGTGAAAACTCGATACTTATTAACCGGCCTATGCTGGTGTAAAATAATGGTTTACCAATACGCTCAACACGTATGCATTAGTAAGGCGAGTGAAGCGTACAAGAGCAGTCCATCGGCTGGTCCTCCTGGCAGCACGTCCGACACGATGATGGACGTCTCTCCGCTCTCCACGTTTGGATTGTCCCGGCCGCCGGACACAGCAATTCCAAAGCCCATTTTAGAGTCCTGCAAAAGAAAGAGAGAGAAATCACTTTCAGTGTGAAAGCAGCACTAACGCATTTCCATAGTCATACATCACAGCTAGCCTGCCCAAGGCAGTACTGTTTAATATTGCTTCTTAGAAGCATGCAAACGGCCAGCGGAGTTACACAATCACGTCCGTGCGCTCTTAAAATAAATCTCTCATAAACGTTGACTGCGTGCCACCACAGTGCGGTTTTGCAGAAAGCCATTGTACGCTAAAACTAATGGAGACATGGTTCCACCTCATTGCTTAGCCAAATAACAACCTGCTGTACCTGCCTCAGAGGAGCGCTGAATAAATAGAGTCTAATGAGTGGGTATCGCTGGCTTGATCTGGCAATCTGCTCCAAATATATTCAGGCCCAATTAAAGCTGGAGATAAAACCTGACAGCAACGAGTGAAACCGAGATTTTAGAGTGTGAAGCAATGGCACAGACTGACACTGACTCTAGGGGTAGGCGGCAACCAAAAGCTTATATAATATTACCGCTGGCATGAATAAATATATACCAAAATAACAAAATAGACAGGGCACATTAAACATTAGGAGCACATTAAAAACACTTTAGGGGCACAATTGAACAAATAACACATTATTCCTTAAAGGGATACAAGGAGATATTTATAAGGAAAATGATTTATTTTATTAGAATAATAATAAGATTAATATTCTATTTAATTCTATTAATATTTTTTAAATATTTCTGCTTCAAACTGTATTTAGTAATTATGTAATCATTTATAGGCCTACGTCAAACTGTGTGTGTAGCCTATATGTTTATGTATGTATATATATATATATATATATATATACACACACATATATATATATATATATATATATCATATATACACATATCTATCTATATATATCATATATAACCATATCTATCTATATCTATATATATCTACAGTATATATATACACACACACACACACACACACACACACACACACACACACACACACACACACACACACACACACACACACACACACACACACACACACACACACATACACACACAGTTCAAACTGTGTATATATATATAGATAAATGGATATATATAATACTTATTATAAGTAAACAGATTATTGTGCCACAAAAAATAGCTAAATTTAAGTTGAATTAATTGCCATATACAGTTTATAATAATAACCAGGAAAAAACGTATGCAAAATGTGGCAGTTTTAATTGTAAAATAAAATGCAATGGGACTTATTTTGAAATGTCTGTGCTTTACTATTGCCGGCTGCTCATTCAAAAAAGATGCAGGAGATAAAATATGCACTCTTACAGCCATCTACAGCATATTACATGAACACCATAAAGTAAACATGGTAATACATCAACAGTTCATCATAAGCATTCTATTAGCATAAATGTGCAGTATTCACTGATTGGGAGCCGCATTGCTACTTTGAAACATGCAGCTTAATCATCTTATTTAATAATCACATCAGGCTGTATTGCAATTCCTGAACTTTTTTTTTTTTATTCACACATGTGCTCCTAAATACATTTTACACACATCACTTTTTAGTCGCAAATGCGAGTAAATCGTTCACACTGTCAAGCCCTTATAGATCATGATACACCATATAAACTTGTCCTCATTCTAAGTATCCTGTTTTTTTAAAACTTCCAAAAGCTTATATCTTCCATTTTATGTTGCAGCGATAAGACGAGATAATTCTTATCTGAACCCAGGGATCTGACATGTCAAAGAGCTGAGATGTTTTCCCAGGATGAGTCTGATATGTGATGGTGGTGATAGTGTCAGTGTGTGTTTGGATGGTGTGTGAACCCTTGCGATCTGTCACGCGGGAGATAAAAGATGCGCATCCTGTTGTGCATGATGTTGGAGGAAAGCGGGATGGGAGGAAGGAAAGGCAAGATGGGAAGAGAGGGGGGGAGGGGTAACTTCATCTGACAGGCTGAAGCACTTCTAAAAGGAGAACACAAGCACAAAATGTTTTGATGCTGATAAGTTGTTAGTGACAATGTCCATGTTTACATGCATATGACAATTATGTCTCATGCAAACCCCTTATTTGGGATAATCTACTGTTCATTTATACATGTACGTGTCCATATGGATATAATTATGAAGGTAACAAGAAACTGATCACACTGTTAATTTACTAAAATGAATTGCAATAAATAACAAGAGTGAGCCTCCAGTATTTCCATAACAGAATAGAGGGAAAAGAATGTGCATGTCATACTCAATAGTTTTTCGTTTCGTTCGTTCGTTTTTGTGTTGTTGTTTTAAATAATGACTATACAGTATATACACTTTTGTTCAAAAGTTTGAGGTCAGTATGATTTTTGTTTTAAAAAAATTTTTGTTTTTGTTTTGTTTTACTCAAAAGTGGCATTGAGACATTTATAATGTTACAAAATAGTCAGATATAATCATAATCCTAAAGCTAATATTGTCCTGGATCCAGCACATTGAGTTTGATGAGTTTGGTTTTTGAGCTTGAGGGCATCTCAGGTATTGTTATATGTTAGAGGGGCTGGCGGAGCAGTTAGGCTCGCTCTGGTCTGTTTGTTAAGAGGGCCATCATCTATCTGTGCAGCATGTGGCCTCTTTGGTCACAAACATGAAATGCGTTGTTCACTGCCGACCCGCTCTTCTACAACGTGGGTGAGCTAGGGTGTGGGTTAGTTTGAGTAGGTTCATGTCAAAGAGTTTCATACCCGCTGTAGAGTCACAGTGTACTGCTCCCAAACCGTCTCCTCCATTCCTGAGCTCTGCATGGAAAAGAGAAAGAAACCACCATTAAATCACCAGTCAGGCGTCACTAATTTCAGTATGCTGTGCAGCGTGACATGTAGGGTTGAGTGTCCTATACACAAATTGGTCCTAAATGAACTAATTATTTCATAATTACATGGATGCACACATAATAGTAAAGGAATATTCCTGGTCAAGTACAACTTACTGTAAGCATGACAGTATCTGTGGCAATTACTTTGGACACACATAATTAGCAGTTCCTCCTCCCCATCTCAAAATTGTCTGTGATTTGTAAAAACTGAGGGAGAAGTTAATTACTGTACTTTATGTAATTTTCTTTAATCAACAGCATGCCACAGATTCTATCTGTACAGTTTAAAGGTGAAGTGTGCCATTTTTTAATGTTCTTTCCCAGTTTCATGTAACTATATGTGGCACCACAAAATACTGATATTTATTTAAGCATCCATGCCAGTTCAGTTTGGGCCAATAACAGCGAACAGAAAATATATAATAATAATACATTTTTCTTGAGGACCAAATCAGCATATTAGAAAGATTTCTTAAGGATCATGTGACACTGAAGACTGGAGTAATGATGCTGACAATTCAGCTTTACCATCACAGGAATAAAGTACATTTTATTAAAACAGAAAACATATATTTTAAATTGTGGGAATAATATTTCACAACATTACTGTTTTTAATGTCTTCTCTAAAAAACTTTTAAAAAATCTAACCGACCCCAAACAGATAAAAACACACATAACACACTTCACTGTTACACTGTAAATAACCCAGAATATTCCTTAAAATGACATTATGAAAATGAATATTAGTTAAAAATTAACAAATGAAGACCCCCTCCCCAGCTATATAGTATCTACACAGAAATACCTGTGAACACCCAGTGAACACCCCATTATTTGGTACGACCCGATACGTCACTTCGTCAAAATGAGGGTCTACCACATACGGCAGGAGAGTGAGTATGAAGGATGGGCCTGTCATTTCCACAGCTCACGTGGGCGAAAGCATCATTTCTTTGTTTTTAAGAATTATTACATATGAGGACTGAATCCATGTTAACTCACAGATCTATGTAAGCCGATGTCCATAAACACACTGTGAATGACACCAGGGTCTGTATATCTTTCTTTTTGACACATATAAAAAACCAGCCTGACAAATTCACACACACACACACACACACACACACACACACACACACACACACACACACACACACACACACACACACACACACACACACACAGCTCAAGGGTGTGTTAGTTCCAATGAACAGACAGACATGCTCATCAATATTGATGATTAACTGGAAACGGCCACAGTACAACCCAACCTCAACTAAACCATGACGACACAAGGTTAAATCGCGGCGACTTTGACAGTAGGTCCGGTTAAAGCTTCTTTAAATAGTCGGCTTTAATTAAATAAGAAATCTGTTTGGACTAAACAATATCCTAATCTACACCTGATTCTACTCAAATTAAAGTTTCTCCCTTCCATGTCAAATTTATTTAAATTGTGATTTTTACAATACACACAGTTTCAACGCAGCTTCACAGAAATTTATGTGATGTGACAATGTAAACAATCACGCAGCAGACATTTGCTATATAATATATTGCATTATGTGAGTATACTGTACGCAGGTAAAGTATATTATCCAATTTTTCGACAATATAACAAATCGAGCATTTGAGGTTTGCTATATAAACTGCTTAACGTGAGTGTACTGTATGTGTCAACGGTAAGGTTTGATAAATTGATATACTCATAGTAGTTGTGTAATTTGTTATTAATTGTTAATTAATTCAAGTTATCAATGCTTTATCTGGTGATCATGTTCCTTTAAAAGAACCAGGGCTGGCCAATCACAGCACAGATCATGTATGACATCACTCTGATCTAGTCAAGTCTAGTCAAGTCACCTTTAATTATATAGTGCTTTATACAATATATATTTCAAAGCAGCTTTACAGTGATAACTGGGAAATGATGTAATGATGTGGACAGAGTTCATTTCGGCTGTACAGCAGCTCTAAGAAGAAAATAGTGTCATTATTCAGTAAGTCAGTTCAGTGTTGATTCAGTTCCGTTGTAAAGACCATCAATAATTAAATTAGTTCATTTCATCTATAAAGCGGCTCTGCAGAAAACAGTGATGTCATCGTCCAGCTCAGTTCAGTTCTCCTCCAATAGTGTCAGTTCAGTCAAATCGATAATATTGTTGAATATTAAGTGTCCTCCTAAGGACAAAATGGTTGATGTGCAATACACACATACATTTTAGTATTCATTTTCTGCACTTCCCTTTAGCTTTTCCTTACAAACACACACTTCGCCTTGTTCTAAGCCGTCCCCGTTAGCGTGCGGCTCTAATTGGAGGATTCTGCCTGCGGATATCTGCCCTCAGACTACTACAGAAGCGTACAATTAGTGTGGACATGTGCATTTGACGGGCTTTCCACAAGCACTCGGATAGTGCGCTATGCAGCAAATAAAACTAATCCACAGAGATAAAGTAAATAAAGGGCCTGACGCTGATAAGCTAAGACAGCTCTTCTCTCCTCTTGCACTGAGCTGCTTTCTGTGGGTGGCTAGTGGAGATATTGTTCATAAGACGGTGATGAGAAAGACAGATAGCGAGGAAGCTAAAGATGCTGCATCATTTGAAGGCAGTTCAAGCTGCTTTTACCTAGCACTCACCTTCTTGTTCTGGAAAATGATGGACAGTTTCATAGCGAAAATGAAAATTACAAAGCTGCTCGCTTCATAAATCAAAGTCAGGCCCCGCAAAGACTTTGCAAATGTTAAAATAAACAACAATTACGAGCATTTTCTCTTAATCTAGTTTGTCCGACTAAGTTAATGAACAAAAACGCATTTATGAACACGTTAACATTATTAAAATAGCAGTTTGCCACAAATTTGAAAATACACCCTCATGTTGTTCTAAATTGAACATGTTATGATGTCAGCGACAAGAAATTAGCATTAGGATGATCTTCACCAATGTCAAAGCATATCTGAACTCACACGAATACGATTTGAGAGCAGCGGCGGTGAGGAAGGTTTTCAGCCAATAAAAATGTACATTTCAATTTGGTCATATTCAGCTATTGTTTGGCTTCAGAGTTGAAAGAGGCCAATCATGAAAATTAGCACTTTAGCACTTCCAGTTTCATCTTCCTGAAGTTTGTAGGTTTTTTGAATGGGTTTTTGGTTCATTGCCTGAAATACGGTCTGTAGCGCAAGCACCAGATTTCACGTAAAAAAACATCAGTAATACCACCTAGTTATAGCTAAATAAAGTGGTTAAATGGGACTACAGAGGTTGTTGGGGACATTAAACGTCATCACACAAACAGGAAACTCTTCTAATAACTCGCTAGTTCGCTTTTACAGCCTTCTTGTGTATATACCTGCACTCTAGCAAAGTGTTCTAACTCAAACTTTCAGGAAATTTTTTTTAAATAAAGGCTGAAAGAGTGGTTTTGCTTAATGGTGGTGACGTTTAAGGCATGTGACCATGGTGCAGTTCATTTATAGCCTATGTTAAGCTTTTCCTTCAGACGATTGTATTTAGGCTTCAAAATTCATAAAGTTGTGCTGATTTGTCAAGATTACCCTGATGTAAGAATCATGGAAAAAAAATTATCACAGAGCTTATTTTCAGTAATAATCCCAAAAGCCAATGGAAAAATACAATTGGGTTTTTGTCGAGGGAACCAGGGTGAAGCGAACTTAAAGGTTGGCCTACAAAATTGCATCACTGCAGTACTGCACTGCATTGAAAAGAGCGGTTAGGATATTCTGCAAAACAATACATTTCTACAAAAGAAAATAGGTTTAGAATGACATGAGGGTCATTTAAAGATTCATATACCTGGGTTTCTGCCTAAATACATTGAAAAGCTCCTAAAACACATGTTCCAGATATGTTGAGCCTTGGTTCTCGTGCTGCTGACACAGGTTCAAGTCTGATCCCCCTCTTCAAATTAATAAAATACCATACCATCACCTCCATCTGTCCAATAAAGTAAATCCAAGCCCAAAAATATAAAAATTAAAACCTGACTGCTATACTTGAGACGTCTCCACAGGAAGCTGTCACCCATCTCTCCTGAGAACTAACCTAAAAACCTCTAGTCTTTTAGTAAACTCCTCACAACAAGGTCAAGACTGCTCTCTCTCCGGCTCAGCTCAATCTCAGAGGGACGGGACCCTGTAAGCAGCCTGTGAGGAGGACCCTGCTGTTCCCAATAAGCTGAAATGCGTCCTGCCGACAGGACCATCAGCGTGAAGCCGTCCACACCACACAGACCCGGGTGAGCAGGGACGCATGTAAACCCAACCAGCAGATCGCAGCCAGTAATGCTAACATGTCTGAACAGCCTGTCCACACAAGCAGATACAACAGGTTAGATGTTGACAAAGAGGACACACACACACACACTAGAGCAGTAAATTGACCGCCACACTTGTCAACAGAACAACTGAGCAAAAGCAAAGGCACAATTGTATAATAAAAAAATCCTCCATATGATAGGGAAGTCCTAATTGATATTTATTAGTGGTCATCTGGTCAACCAATATAGGGTTGTTTAATGGCTGACGCTGGTATCTAGAAAGCAGGGTGGTCAATTACGATTACAATTATTAAAACTGTAAAATCAAACAGTTATTTTACACAATATTCACTGAAAATTATTACTATCTATTTATCTATTGGTAGGTTTTTGATACGAGATTGAACAAACAAATCTGTATATCAGCCAAAGCAACATCAGGCCGGTAATATTAAATTGGCTCATTATTTGGTCAAGAAAATAATATATATGTCTATAATAATAATTCTTTGGGCTGCCCCCTAAAAGTCGACAAGAAGAGGACTGGTCGAATAAATTTGAACCTCCACAGGAATTGGTGGTCACGCATGCGGTAATATGTCGGGCAGAAGAGGGTTGACGAAGTTGATGTGCGACCTCAAACATGACTAGTAGTAGTAGCTAACATAATACCACTTTATATGGCCAGCGGCCACTCGCTCTACATTAACGTGAACCTAGATAAAGGTGTTCAACTTAAAGTTTAAAGGGGTGGTTTACTGCCTTTTTTCTTAGCTTGATTATGTTTATGGGCTGCAATATAACATGTCTTCGTGTTTCGTTTGTTAAAAAACGCCTTATTTTTCATAAATTTCACCTTTATTGTAAGCCGCTTCCTCCTCTGTCATTCGAACGACCGGTTGACTTCCTGATTCTATGAAACCACTCCCTCAGAAAGAGACAATGAGCTCAGATTGGTTAGTTCGGCCGGTGTGTTGTAATTGGCTAAACTGCGTCCGGAATCTTCACGCCCATTACCTTTACGGGCGACAGTTGCATGTGCTCCGGACCCGGTCAAATGTAATGGTGTCAATATTGCCTCATCAGTTTGAGCCAGAATCACACCCAGAGAGCGGTGATGAAGAGAGTCAAGCAGAACCTCCGCAAACACGGCTCTTACTAAACGTTTCTGAATAGTAATTTTTTTTAATTATTATTATTTTCTCAAAGAATTCCCATACGCTGTTACTTGAAAATGCTACTGCTGTTTGTTAGCTTTTGAGATACGCTTTCCCCCTGATTAAACATTTAATATAACTGAATACATGACTGAGTAATACCGTTTTTTAAAGATATTGTTTTATTGATAGAATGAACAACCGTTTAACTATTCACAAAACTTACCGGTAGTTTACTCAGTTTGTCGTTTTCTTTAGGTGTACATGTGATAACAGCAGCTGAAGTTTGCTGTTGCGATAATTTTTTTAAGTTTGTACACGTTTCTTATACACACAAAATAACATCGAACTAACTAGCTACTATAACCAAACAGCTTTGGCATTGGTTTGCGTTCTTGATCAAATCAAAAAATTACGTCATAAAGTATACATGGAAAATACGTTTACAAAATTTGTACATATACAAATTCGGGTCCAAAATGTTTATACGCATCTGTCATATACTAAAGCCAGCGCTGGCATTTGTTTACATCCTTGATAAAACTAAAACGTACGTCTTAAATTATACAGGCAAATACATTTAAAATGATTAAATCTTACTTGCAGGTTGTGGCCTCTGGTTTTAAAGCTGTAACTGCTTCATGTTGGAGTAATAGTTGAATCCGACATTGAACTCGTGTAGATTCTGGAAGCTGTCTTCCGTAAAATGCGCAGCACAGAGAGCTAAACTACGATTGTAATTGTCAGGAACATAATCAAACTTAAATTTTAACCATTGTTGACGAACTACAGCGTCTGTAGGAAGCCTGAACACAGAAGACCTGACAGCTGGCTGAAAATAACACTTTGACGGCTACAGCTCTCCACTATAACTCCTCCTCTTCGACAGCAGAACATGTTCCGGAGGGAGGGTTGATGTAAATGTATGGGTTAGTTACGTATAAAACCCGGGAAGTATCTCGTTGTAGTCCCATTCGAGTCGTTTTTGTAGGCATTAAACTTCCTGATTTTTAAAAGACAATATCTCTGCTTACGTTGAACTTTGAGCGCAGCAACTTTGCAGATACTGTTCATGCACCAACAGCAACATTACACAGTATTTAAAATGAAAAAAGTGAAATAGCAATCAACCACCCCTTTAACTTAACATCCACGCCACCGGAGTGCATCTTCTCAAAAGCCGGATTCGTTGTGAGCAAGACACGGAGCTCACTTCTCCCCGACAACGTGGACAAACCCTTATGTCTTTCTCATAATATGAAGGACTGAGATCGGAGTGATGGCGAGTCAGGTATAGCCTAATTGTCCATATTCTTGTAGTGTTTCATTTATTTATTCATTTTTATAACGTATATTTATTTTCTTTGTGTTCTGACCTCTGAAAAACAGATTTTTCTTAAATGTTAAGACTAGGCCTACTTGTCCATCGGCCTGATTAATAGGCCCATTTCTCTATTAAGTGTTTCAGTTTGCTGTATATTTATTTATTTGTTTGTTTGTTTAAAATGTATATTTATGTCCTACACTTAAAAAATATTTTCATTATAAGGCTGTTATTTATATTATATGCTATCTATTTTATTTGCGTTCTGATCTCAGAAAAGTCATGTTGGCAAGCTTTATTTAATTAGCTTGAGACCTTAATTAATACTTTAAATGATCATTATTATGGTTTAGTATTTCTCTCCCGACTAATCGACTAATGGCTTAAATGAACAACTAATAGTCGCTCAGGAAAATCTTTAGTTGGGGGCAGCCCTATTCATTTTAATGTGTTTTAGCTGCATAGGATGAACAATATTAAAAGACCAACAAGTTCACAAAACCAATGCACAAAGAATAATATTCCCAGTAACTGCATAGCAATTTTACACACTAGGGCTGTGTGGTATAGATAAAATAAAATATAATATAGTATTTATAAATATCCACCAGGTCTGAAGGAAGCCTTTTAAGCCATTTCAGAGAAAAAGCGTGCACACACACACACCCACTATATTATATATATATATATATATATATATATATATATATATATATATACATTTTCTCTGAAATGGCTTAAAAGGTTCTTCAGAGTAGATTAAGTAGATTAAAATTGCTTGATGTACCAACTAAAACATCTATTTAAAAATAATCAAGGCATGTTTTCTAAACCAAATGAACCCAAGAAACCAATATAACAATATACATAGTAATAAACAGCATTTATGTTTACATATATTTAAAACATTTAAATATATGAAAAAATGCCACAAGAAGGCTTAATTAATAATTGAAGTTAAGTTTTGGACAGATTCACAAATATTAAAATCTTAAAAACTATACTTTCCAATTTTGCTCATTTATTTTAAGAGATTAAAACATCTCTGTCTTAACACTCTCATCTTTGCGAGTTTTGAGACAAGAGGGATTGTGAAACTAGTCTAATGACATTAGATTTTTTTTTTAGATTTAAATGATTGCAATATTCATAATCTTGCTTAACTTCACTGCTAAACCACTGTGAATATTCAATACATCACCCAGTCCAAATGCACGCACACATGCACATCAATTCGCACACGCTAATTTGCCAGTCACTCTAAAAATACGCCTCACACCTGAGGGATACAGAGCCCCAAACACCTGCTCCCCTCTGCATCTCACGGTAATGACCGAAGCACAAAACCCAGACAATGAAAGAGTTTAAACAGCACGGCAGATAGATCAACAGAGGCAGTACAGCCGCTGCCAGCAAAAGCTACGCTATGCGACAGGAGCCAGAGAAGACCACTCCATACACACACACACACACACCTACACCTACACCTGCACCTGCATTACCGGCTCATTATTGCACACGCACATCAAGTAAGGATGCTACGTTACGTTGCAATTAAACATTGGTTTACGTTCCACTGGCTTCACAATCATCATCATTCATTCGCAAAGTTTTATTTCAAAAGTACACGAGCAACATCAGATTAATGCACAACACCAGAACTTTCCCCGAGCACAAACAAAGCCACAAACCCAAACGCTACGCTAACACACAACACAAAACATCATGATATATACGACAAAAACTTTGCACACAATCACAAAACACGCCCACTGACGCGATACAAACCAACTCTGTACAAATCAAGCCCCGAGATCTCTACTGCGGGATCTAGGAAAGGGGGGTAGAAACACGACAATCCTCTCTCTAAGGTGGCAGCTGATGGAAGGGTTTATCCCTGGAGGATCAAGCCACCGCAAGCGCCTTTTTTCCCATCCCCACCAGCAGTTTGAGCAGGCATGACGCATGCCTGGGTGAGAAGAGGATGATGAAGCTGTTCCTTAGCTCCTTGGACTCCCCCCGCACCTCGATTCGCGCCCCTCCGCGCCTCCTCCATCTCTGGGCTCTCTGCAGGCGCACGCAGCAACCAAAGGGGAGCCAGTTCACACTCATCTCTCCCCATGGCCACCCGACCTCCAATCTAATTAAGCTCTGAGGCGGAGAAGATTAGGCACCCGGAGAGAGAGGGAGAGGGAGAGAGAGAGAGGGACTATAAATAAGACTCACAGAGCCACGGCGAGTCCTGAACGACTGCACAGCGCGTGCCCACTTTCGGCACAGCACCGTTTTCATGTCTGCGCTCTCTCTCTTTCTCTCTCTCGCTACAATTCTGCCGGCTCCTCTTCTTATGTAATCCTAATACACAACTGGCCTACATTTACACACACACACACGGATCAATACCAACATATATACGTGTGTACAGATGGAGTGTATACAATATTAGCGGATGCACACACACACACACACTCCTAAGAATTCCTAAGAGACTGCAGCGATCCGCAGGATAACGGTGTTCACTTTAATATTTCAACGTTGCGCACTGCTGAGGAAACTTTGCAACATTTTTTATGCTTTAGTAGAGTATCTTCTACTTGCATTTGCATTCTTAGCATATGTAAGGCTTTATGCTATTTATTTATTAGTTATGACAATTATTATGCAAGTATTAAGTATTATTATATTATATTAATGATATAATTATTAATATAAGAGTTTCTTCTATTCCAATTCCTTATTAAAATAGAAACATTTAAACTGTGGCTGTAATAGAAACTTGTTTTCATGATGGATTATATTTAACATACATTAAATAATGAAGACAACAGGTTAAGTAAAAATATAATGAATATTTATGTAATGTAATGCTCCTCCTCTTCAGATTTTAAAGTCCAGATTACGTTTCATATCAAATGTAACAAAGCACAAAGCTTATTGCAATTTTTAGGGAGGCGCGATATCAATAATGTTTAGTGAAGTTTTGTTTATGCATCTCCTGAGAACAGTATAGACTAAAAGTGAAATGAAAAGTGAAAACATGAAATAGACACCGTTTCATTTTTGAACAAATATTTTGTGTTGCCGAAATGTCAGTTCATCACTACTATTTATGTCTTAAAACAATTAATTGCGTATTGCATTTAGATCAGGATAAAATGGGATACAAACCCGAAACCCCTCACAAATTTATGTAAAACTATTGATTATTCCTTCTTACGCCACGATACATTTCAGGAAGAACGTTCAGCTGTGAGATCGAGCACTTCCTCGGTTACTGATTTAAGCGTCTATGGAGACCAAAACAAGAGAGTCTAAATGAGGAAATGGTGGAAACGCCATCTGCTCTGACCTCATCCATTTCCCAGCATTAACTTGATGATGTCACTCAAATCCAACGGAAATGAACTTCAACAGCTGGGTTTGGAAGCATAATCTGTCATGTGAGTAACACATCATTCTGGGAATTCCAGGTAAGACAAGAAGAGATCAGGGGTCATGAACCAGGCACTCATGACATGCTCTCTGTTAGCGGTGAAAAGAAGATTAGAGGGTTTTACGGCCACTGACAATCTCCTGTCGTCTCTGTTCATACTAGCACAACACCTAAGGATGATAATGACCCGCTGACGCGACTAGCAGCTAATACACGCACTCTAACATGCTTGACCTGGACATGAAGATGTTAAATCAGAAGAGCGCACACATATTTGCAGTACTGCTGTATGGAGGTGTTATTGAGGCCAGTAGGGGGCGCACACCATGTGGTCTGTGTGGGTCCTATAGTGACGGGGACACTGTACTGTCAAAAAGCACCGTCCTTCGGATGAGACGTTAAACCGAGGTCATTAAAAATGTCCTTTGGAAAAAGAGTAGGGGTGCAACCCCGGTATCCTGGCCAAATTTGCCCAAATCTGTCCATCATGGCCTCCTAATCATCCTCATATACTGATTGGCTTCATCACTCAGTCTCCTCTCCACCAGTAAGCTGGTGTGTGGTGGGAGTTCTGGTGCACTATGGCTGCCGTTGCATCATCCAGATGGATCAGGTGGTGGTTGAGGAGATTCTTCCTTCTATATGTAAAGCGCTTTGAGTGCAGAGAAAAGCGCTATATAAATGTGACGAATTATTATTATTATTACTACTACTATTTAAATATTCAGGCCAAAACATTTTCACATTAGACAGAGAGTTACTTTTAAAATTATATAAATGTTGTGCATACATTATGATACATGCACATTAGCTTTCAAAGATTTGGGCTTGGTAAGATTTTTTTATGTTTCTGAATGTCTTGCTCACAAAGGCTGCATTTATTTGATTAAAAATACAGTAAACATTACTATTGTGAAATATTATTACAATTTAAAATAAGTTTTCTATTTGAATATATTTTAAAATGTAATTTATTCCTGTGACGCAAAGCTGAATTTTCCGTATCATTACTCCAGTCTTCAGTGTCACATGATCGTTCAGAAATCATTCTGCTCAGGAAACATTTATTATTATTATCAATGTTGAAAACAGTTGATCTGCTTATTTTTTTGTGGAAACCGTGATAATTGTTTTTTTAAGGATACTTTGATGAATATAAAGTTCAAAAGAACAGTATTTATTTGAAATAGAAATCTTCTGTAACATTATAAATGTATTTACTGACACTTTTGATCAATTTAATGCATCCTTGCGAAATTAAAGTATTTCTTTAAAAAAAAAGTTACTGCCCCCATCTGATCACATATATAATTCAATTTAATGATTTTGAAGAAAAAAAAAATTATACAGTAACAGATTTTTTTTTTTTTTCAATTACAATATTGTAACCTTTATATGTATGCAACTTCCACATTGTTTTTTATAAGAACACTGGGCCAGATGTGAAATATCTGATTAATTTAAGGAATAATCAACAGATTAATCAATGATGATCAAATTAGTTGTTAGCGGACGCCTTACATATTACATTTACATTTGTGCATCTGGCAGACACTTTGATTTTAAAGCAACTAACACTAAACACTATGCGTTCATTTATTCTATAAGAATCAAACCCATTACCTTGATGTTGCTAGCACCACAGAAATGTGGTCATTTATTACAATAAGAGCAACAAAGTGTCAAGCTGCTCTATGACAACATGATACAAGTGGTTCTTTTGTATTATCACTAGTACTGACACTAACACAGACACTAATTTAACATGTGACCAAAAAGCAAAAAGGCCTTGACATCATTCCTATGACAAAACAATGAATCTCCAACACGGGAGACTAACTGGAGCACAGTCACTCTTTTCTCAGAACGCTGGGGTGTAAAAATAGAGCGAGCGAGCGCTCACACTTCCAGAGAAAGCAGCACAGACATCCACAAACTGATGCTCTTTGTTTGCTCCACTGGACAGGCAGTCCTCCAAAATAAAGCACTAGCTGTCCCAGAGAACAACTCCAACAATGGATGGAAAAAGAAAGTCTTTGTAATCTAGTTTCTTGGAAAACCTACTCTGGGGAGTGACACTGAAAGATGCAATACAGAAATCATACAGTTTGACTTTGGGAAGAATTAATATACATGTGAAAAGAAACACTAACAGGAGACACACCAAATGTTAAATATGGTTTGTCAGTACAAGTCACCATGAAATCAAAATTGACAATTCTTATTTTTTGTGGAATATTGAAGTATTTACTATATATGATTTCTTTGTACAATTTCGAATAAAATTCATGTGCCCACATAATCTTCCATCAAAATAACTTCCTCTTGCAGTGACATCTCTTCTCTTCTCTTCTCTTTCTTCCGCATGAGGGCAGGACTACCTGTCACCCGTGAGATCAAAGCAATAGCAAACATCATTTTTGTCTTGTTGGAGAAGTGGTTTCACTCAGATATGTAAGAAAAGGGAAGAAAAGGCTAACACAGCTTCCATTTCATGCTGACTTTAAGTACTATAAAAAACACTTCCTCTTATTGATGTAGCCTTATCTTATTTTATGTACAGATATCAGCCCGTTTTACTTCCATAATGTGCCGTATTTCTGTGAAACAGAAATGATGGGCTTGATTTTATTGATTTTAATTGATTGGATCATCTCAGTCTTAAAATAATTTAAGAGTTGACAAAATAATAATATTACATTTTTCCCCCCCGACACACACAGACACACTCACACTCTCACACACACATATACATACACTATTTTAGTAATAAACGCAACTTTCACACGCAATTAATTAAACAGCATGCTCCTATTTTGGTGTTGTGAAGTTGAGGATATTTTCAGCAAAGTTTACTTTGTACATTCAGTTTAACAGTATTAAAGATGGCAAAAGTTATCATAAAACTGAACTCTTTCCCCGTCAGCATTTTTTTAAAAAGTCGCCAGCCAGTGCCAGCATTTTTGATCATTTTCACAAAAAGTTTCGTGGCCCCCATAATATTTTGTTGTATGAATATCTGAACATGCAATATATAAAAAGAAAGAACAGAGCCTCTGCTTTAAAAACAACAACAATGCTTCATGCATTCTTTTTTTTAAATCAACACTTTAATGTGGGTAGTTTCATAAAAAAGCTAAATTTTAAGCAAAAAGCTACGTTAATTTTGTTTTTGTCAGATCCAGATCGGATTCAGAATGATGATCAAAACAGAGATGGAAAAGATCGAGTCCATCAACACAAAGCTTCACAGTCCTAAAGCTCGTCCTGGGACGACATTTCATTCAGTAGCATTAGTTTTGATTTAAATGCTGTCTATTGTTGATCATCACTTTATTTTACATATGCATCTGCTTACATAAGCTTAGAAGGTGTGTCATTGCGTGTTAATATGGTAGGGAGCGCTAAGCCGGAAAAATCTGTCAATGGCGGGCAAAGAGTTAAACACATTGGGCCCTATCTTGCACCCAGCGCAATTGACTTTGTACACCGACGCATGTATCATTCCTATTTTGCACCCACGCAAAGCGCGCTTTTCCCTCCACAGAAGCACGTCGCTAAACTAGGGAATGAACTTGCGCTCCCTGGGCGGTTCAGCGCAAAAAAGCAGGCATGTTCCGGCGCAAACGTTCCTTCATGCTATTTTGCAGGTTTAGAAAACAATTGCGCCACTAACCAGGAAAAAATGGTTTAAAGTCAGTGGCGCGTTGCGCATGTTATTCATATGCTATTTTAAGGGCGCATGCTTGGCCATAATCAATGTAGCGTGTGCACAACGCGCATACACTTTGATTCTCTCATCTACACAGAAGCAGCCGTTTTCATTTTTGCAAATCATACATTATTACGATAGATAGATAGATAGATAGATAGATAGATAGATAGATAGATAGATAGATAGATAGATAGATAGATAGATAGATAGATAGATAGATAGATAGATAGATAGATAGATAGATAGATAGATAGATAGATAGATAGATAGATAGATAGATAGATAGATAGATAGATAGATAGATAGATAGATAGATAGATAGATAGATAGATAGATAGATAGATAGATAGATAGACAGATAGACAGATAGATAGATAATTTATTATAAAAGCATACATCTAGCTTACACATTTACCCAAATTATCATATGCCTGTTTAACTGAAGTTAATTTGGGTGGGTTTCTCCATTTCAATGTAACTTCTCTCTTTTACGGCTGTGACAAGAGCGTTGCTCTCCTCGGCTGTGAACCGCTCCTGGCGCGCGCCTGGCAAATCCGCCGTTACAATAGCAATCCACTATGGAAAAAGCGCGTCTGCTCGTAAAGGGAATGTGAGATGACGCTCTGATTGGTTTATTTCAGGTTACGCCCAAACCACACCTATGAATAATGAAGCTACTTCAGACCAACCCATTTTAGATTTGCGTCGGGCGCAAGAGTCATTTATCCCGCCGGGAAAATAGCAACAGCGCCCAAGACCCGCCCACAAAGTTACTTGCGCTTTGCGCTTGACACTTGCGTTTCAGATCGTTAAAATAGGGCCCTAAATGTTCTTCGTCCATGCAATAAATACAAGTCCCTGAATGAGCACGGTTTTATATTTAATTCAACTGCTCAGTGCTCAGCTAATGGTATGACAGTTACAATTTGGGTTACGGTTAAGATTTAAAATCTTTCAGAGCTAGAAATGCATCTTATTTATAGGTAAAGCTTCATATTACGAGTTGACTTCTTTCTTTGACCCCCCACAACATCTTGTTTTGATGTCCTTCAGAACCCCCGAACCCCCTGTAATTGGCACCCTGGTCAAAACCCATGTACAGTACACTATGTTAGTTGCCTAGCAGTTAGCAAGAAATCTGCAGACACATTGAGCTTTGGTGCACATTTAGATGATGCAGGGTCGAAACCCAAGTGTCTCGAAACAATTTAATCTGGTGTCTATTAAATTAATTTCTATTTAAAAAGTATCAAAGACACAAAACTGAATGTGCCGTTAGAAATTTCTCCTGTTCGGCAAACTTCCTTCACATCCTTCAACCACACACCATCTCTGCAAAACTCTGCACTCGAAAGACATTTCAGACAACCTTATGTCAGCAAGACTAAATGAGCAAAAGGATTGACAGGCAGAGGGTGCCTATAGAGTCCAAAGGCCCCGAATTACCTCGAGCGAAATTGATGTGAAGCCATAATTTTAATTTTTGGGTGAACTATTCCTTTAAGACAGCAATTTCAGTGACATTATGGTTAAAAACCAGCACCTTTAAATGCAGATAATCATTGTGTGATGTAAATGGTTAATGGTGTAAATGAAGACCTTCCAATTTCTACAGTAAAATTCAGCATAAATAAATTTGACACCACACACACATCTCTCTGCATGTACCACGACTTCTAACAAGCTCAGAGAAATAACCTGCGTTCCTCAGTGAATTCAGAGCGCTTCGGCTAGAGCGGTGAGCGGACTATTAACACATGATTAAGAGTCTCCTTGAAATTCACTGTCACTTTCCATATGGTTCCTCTTGTAATAAAACATTCCCCCCTTCCTGCACATCTTTCCTTAAATAAAAGACAATTCCTATTTTAGAACCTAACAGCCCATAATGAATTAACTTTACAATTAATGCTTAAAACAGTTATGGCACAGTGTGATAAATGTAACAGCATTAATCTAGAGGAAAATACCAGCTAGTTTAACAATTATACACTACCATTTAAAAGTTTGGAATCTGTAAGATTTTTTTTTTGGGTTTTTTTGAAGAAAATTATTTAGCAAGGACGCATTAAATTGGTCAAAAGTGACAGTAAAGACATTTATAATGTAGCAAAAGATTTCTTTATTCAAATAATTGCTGTTATTTTGAACTTTCAATTCTATTAAAAAATCCTGGGGGGGGGGGATCACTGTTTTTCATAAAAATATTAAGCAGCACAACTGTTTACAGCATTGATAATAGAAATAATTAGAAATAAAGCAAAATCATCATATTAGAATGATTTCTGCAGGATCGTGTGACACTGAAGGCTGAAAATTCAGCTTTAATCACAGGAATACGTTTTAAAATTTCCTGAAATAGAAAACCCTTATTTTAAATCAACAATAATTGTATTTACTTTTATAATGCATGTTCATGATCTTAGTGTAAATGATTTATATACTGTATGCACATTATTGAAAATGTTTTTACTTGCTCTGCCTCTGAAACAACTTTGTCAGCTGATATCATATGATCCAACTTTACTGCTATGCACTAGCTATGTCCTTTTTAATTTCTTCACATTTACTGTTTATAAAATGCCAAAAGCCTTCCAAAAAACTGTATAAAAAAAGAAGAACATTAAATATATTGCAAGTGAGCAATATAATAAATACAAAAACTGAAATCAACATGCAACTCCAAACACGATTAAGGATTGGATCAGTTGACATAAGGTGAATCAGCACTGTTGACAGAAACTAACATTAAATCTATCCTCTCCGCCATGTTCATGTCTTATTAAAAGTTGTCTCTAACCACTCTAAAATATTCAACAGTTCTGTTCTGCTCAAGTGCAAAAGTCAGAAAGTATGCAAAAGTGTCAGCGTTTTACTAACATCATCAGAGTAAAGCTTAAAAAATTGATAGAAAAACAGGCCTAATACTTCGGCATGTTCTTAAGAGACACTTCAGAAAGTCCAGATCCACAGTGACACTTCTATTAGACAATACATCAACATCAAAGCACAGAAAAACAAGCACATTACCCAAGCCCACATCCACTTCCCGCGTCCTAAATCAGATGACCCTGTTCTGTTCCGACTCGCTTAAAGCGCCGTTTCATCTTCAAAGAGAAACAAATCGAGCCGTTTCACTGAGCAGCCGACACATTTTCCTCCATCACCAAACTAGTGAGCGGAGCTAAACCATGCCCAACATTTACCATCCGGTTATGAGGCTTTGACAGCAACTGTGTCCACTACATCTAACTGATGATCGTAAAGAGGGTCGGCGCATCTCAGACGGGGATCCGGTGTTTTCCGTAGTAGGGCAGGAGACGGCTGGCACATTTAATCCAAAGCTTTATTTGGATGTGTGGATGAACCAGGCTCATCTGTACATCACACTGAATTTCTTCAAGCAGCAGGAAGGGCTGAAGTTGAGGGGTGTCAGTCATATAAACACGTCCAAACGGCTACAGGAGACGAGACAAATTCTTCTAGCGCCACTCCTTCCTCTAATAATACAACAGCTACCGATGCCATCCCAGCTTTCCTGTCATTCCGAAGGGATGACACCTCACTTAGCCGAGTCCACTCCTGCTATGTGAAGTAAACGATACCATGAACAGGATTCTGGCATTGGATGTTGAAACGTTATACACACACACATTTAACATCTTAGAATAGCAACTCCACTATACCCGATAATTGCCTACTATGCAGCCGGAAGCATGTTAAATGGTGAGATAGATGGTCATTGGAAAAAAAGAGCATGCAAACTGGATAAATCTGGATAAAACTGAAACATTTCTAGGGCCAATATGTCATCTGTTTAAATTTTTCTGGATTTATGATTTAATGCAAATCTCTTATCAATAACAGTCCTAAAACATTAACAATTTTATTAGTCTTTTAAAATGAACTTTTAACAATTCCTATTATTATTGTTACTTTGAGAAGTATATTCTATTGTACGATCGTAATATATTT
Source organism: Scardinius erythrophthalmus (assembly GCF_964197995.2). Taxonomy (NCBI): domain Eukaryota; kingdom Metazoa; phylum Chordata; class Actinopteri; order Cypriniformes; family Leuciscidae; genus Scardinius; species Scardinius erythrophthalmus. Next base: position 6,651,863 of record NC_138240.1, on the reverse strand, counting down.
CTGTCACAGTTTTATTTTGACGGGTTGTCACGAAGACCTTTGGGTTTCCGTGTATATGATATGACGATATTTTTTTTCACAATAAACGGTGAAATGGTAGTGAAGATAAAGTATAATTAGATAAAAGATTTTTTTTATACAAATCTTAATGTCCTCATATAGCGAAATGGCAGATGCTGAAAACACCATGAGAGTCACGAGTGCTTGAATATGTTGTAGATGAAACTATTCGCAGAACATGCAGACTTCATATTCTTTTTGCACTTCTCCCACACTCGGTTTGAATAAGTGTACAGCACTGCTTTTGATTTATTCACTTTTGATGATATTCCGCATTATACAGTAAATTCCATTTTTATGACTGGATTCCACAATTCTGTCCACTTTTTACGCACTGCGGAAATCATAATGCCCTAGTAAAATGTAAGTCAGAACTCTTCCTGGCTGTTTTTCAGTCATGTCCTCATGTAGCTCATCTGCATCCAGGCTAAAGCTTTTAAGCAGAAGTGTTACAGTGAAGACTGGAAACTGGGCCGAACGCCTATCACGAGTGTGTTTGTTATCTCTGGTTGCTATCCTCATGCTGTGTCCTGCAGGCTGGATGTATGAATGTGAAAAGCCAAAACTGAAATTTAGTTTTAAAAGTGTCTCATGTAATACATTAGAGGGTACAGATGTGCTTGTACATCCAATAATCAGTCTGAGGTTCATTTTGAGGTCAACGGGTTCTGATTTCTGCGCATCATAACAGTGTGTGTCAATCGCTGTTTGGCGATATTACACTAATCAACAATGACATTCACAACTGCAGAGTTTGTTCTATGTGGCTGCCGATTTATTTAGACCAGTGTTTCTCAACTGATGGATCGTGGAGTGCGTAGTCAAAGAAACAACAAATAACAATTCTAAATCTTTAAACAAGAGGCATCCGCACATGAGTGATGAACTTGATGGAAACAGAGATGGACAGAAGGCATGAATCTGATGGAGTGCTTTAAAGGGGGGGTGAAATGCTATTTCATGCATACTGAGTTTTTTACACTGTTAAAGAGTTGGATTCCCATGCTAAACATGGACAAAGTTTCAAAAATTAAGTTGTACCTTTGATGGAGTATTTCTGTACCAAAAATACTCCTTCCGGTTTGTCACAAGTTTCGGAAAGTTTTTTTCGAGTATGGGCCTGTGTGACGGGGCGGAATTTCCTTATATGGGTCCTAAGGGCACTTCTCCCGGAAGGGCGCACGCGCACCCGTAGACCAGAGCGAGAGAGAGCGAAAGCAGTACGCCCATCAAAGCGCTGTGCTCGGCTTTAGGGAAGTATTTGCCGGATTTGCAGATCGTCTAATGCTTAAGGATGGAGCAGTCCCAACGATAAAGGTTCACGGTCATGCGTTGGAACCGCAGGCGGTGAGTAAAACTGCTTCAAATGTCTATGTGTTGTTAGCTATCGGTGCGTAAGCACAGCAAGTAAACAACATGATCACGTATAGTTAATGTATCTATGGAGCATGCGATGTATGGTGTGTGTGTGTGTTTAAATACATCTGTTTATTGTAAAACCACTCCAAACAACAATACACAAAGGGTGTGAAAATATGTTGAAATAAATGAATTATTTCATAACAAACCTAGAGGCCGTTCACACAAAGCGCGCTTCTTCATTGAAATGCGCTACTATTCCATTGTTTTTCTATGAAAATACTAGTCTGATGTGCAAAACTGTTCCGCTTGCTACTGCTAAGTCACATACAATAATCCATAAACCAATTCATGTCCTCATAAACCACGAGTAAACACACACAAATGTTGTAAAACTCGCGCATGACATGGTGTTCTAAAAACACTGCGCTCAAATTAAAATCATTTCTACTTTTAAAAACCTCTCGAGACCTCGTGTTTTTCCCCCATTTCACTGCCCATCTCACGTTTTTCTAAGCAAAAACGCGTTCTGATTCTTTAGCTCCGCCCACACGGCACGCCTCCAGCCACTCGGTTTTTTCCAGAAAGACTCGGTACAGCCTATCTTTCTTTTATAAATATAATAAAACTAAAGACTTTTTGGAGATATGAAGGATGCAATACTACTCTATAGGTACTCACGATTAATATGAGATTGACTGAAACTGAGTGTTTCACCACCCCTTTAAGGGCAGGTCAGGGTTACGGTGAAAACTACTGGTGACAAAAACGCAGCACCCCTGCATACCAAATATCCAAAACCCACAAACATCACAACCATTCTGATACTGAAGAACACGCTGTAAGGAGATCTGAGGGTCACAGTGTCGTCTTCTGCCTTATATAGAGCATTCCTGCTGTGCAATCTGACGCTACTCAGTAAAATTTTCAAAAGAAAATGTCTGGACAAGTGCGGAGCGCGGCGCCAGTTATTTTGCCACAGTGATTTTGGAATGAGGCGGCGTCTAATCCAGGATAGCGGCATGTTTCCCAGCGTGAGATTGGAGGGTTCATTAATGTAAACCGTAACCTTATTATGGTGGGTTTTACATTGATGCATCATTCATGGAGCCTTTTCAAAAATAACTCACAGCACTGAGAAAGAGGTCATGCTTAAACTGTAAAAAATGATGGTAAAACAATAGTTGTCTAACAATGACGTGCAGATAAAGACCGAGTTAGTCAAAAGAGGATGTGCAATGCAGGTCATTAGGAGGCCACGCTTGACGCACACCCAAACATCTATTCAAAGAGACAAACTCCCAGGCATGTGTACCGCACAGACTAATTTTACCCACTTCCCTTTTGACCCGACCCTACATTCCACAACCATGTGCATGTAAAACTCTTCTTTATCATAAATTAAAGGCCTCGACTACAGAAAAGTAGTTCTTCAGATGTTTTCATGAATATCCTGTTTGGTTGCAATTAAATTCCTCAAGCACAGTCATCAGATTGTATCACGGGCTGTGTGTTATTACTGTGTATAAGCGAATCAAAACACTTACTTCGTTTTTAATGGCAACATGATAATGGAACAATGCACCGGGACTTTATCTTTGTATCTGCAAAGTTTTCCGCACATTCAAACGTGACAACACATTCACTAATGCCAAAAGCTTCTGTTCAAAATATCAAACAAATAAATAAAAAAATAAAAACAGAAAACACAAATAAACGAAGGCTGTGCTGAGTGAGAAAGAGATCATGTGCTCATTAAAATATTTACTGTTATGGTTCTCTGTGTTTGCTAAACAGATCCATGCAATCTAGTTATACAATCAGCTAAAAGTAAAGCAAGCAAAGAAACCCCAAACAAACCATCAAAAAATGAACATTAAGCACAAACATCAATGCGTTATCACAGCAAAATAAAGTTCTAAATGAACAATGGCACCTGTTATTAATTATATTAATATTTAAAAGAAACTAATAATTATATTAAACATTCAACTAAAATAAAGGAGTAAAGAGCAGGATATACAACGTTTTCTAGAGACAGACAGACAGACAGACAGACAGACAGACAGACAGACAGACAGATAGATAGAAAACAACACTTCATTTCCCAGAATGCATTACCTGTGTTGTTCTTCCTATGGGGTGTGGCAAATTTAGGGGCTGCTTACATGACCATTTTCAACTAAAAACAGAAGACTTTTTATGCGTTTTGGCTGTTCATTTATACGACAACGGCGTTTTGGTGGTTGTTTGCAAAGTGCAAGTTTTTGAAAACGACACCCTTATCATAATGTCGTAAACTACAAAAACGCAAATCGGTGAAAACATGACGTCATGCACAACCGTAGGCTATTACATGTTTAGACTATAGGCTTCTATTAAAAATGTAATTATGTAATTTGTGTCTATAGGCATGTGCGTTCATCTCAAGGACTCTGTAAGAATGCGTATTTGCACAGTCTTGCTTTACAAAGTGACATCACCAACTACTTGTCTGGAATGGCATAATAATACAGCGTTATTAGTCGTTTTCACAGATCAGTGTGAACGGGGATCGTTTTGATAACGTTGTCATCTGTACAAAGAAAAAGCTTTTCCGTTTTTAGCACAGCGTTGTCGTGCAAACATATCCTTAATTTAAATTCACACACATGAATTGAAAGGGAGCCAATTCCTCAATTCTAAACTAAACTTATGGTAATCCAAGCATATTACAATCAATGTAAAACCTTACAAATTCACAATAAAAGGCTGTATATAAACTCGCGGATAAGTTTAGTCATCTAGATTCAGTTTTTTGCTCTAGTTCTTCTTTGTATAAACTAGTTTTGCTTCACTTAATTCAGTAACTGAAGTCACACCATCCCCTCAGTTTGAATGCCTGCACCTAATGTAGCTTAGCACATGCTTACTTTCAGGTCAAAAGTCCAGCTATGAAAAAGCTAACACAGCAGGACAAGCCTAAGCTCAGATCAGCCGGTGTATGGTTTTCCCTTAGGTATCAGGTGCACACCTATAGCCATTACAGGCCCTGCAGAGGTTACCTGATGCAGAAACCTAACAGCCATCCTGCGCTGCGATTCTCAGGTCGAGCGGTTCAACAGATCTGTGATCGTCAACTATCCACATTCCTTTGCTTTGCCGAGAAATCCCATTAAAACAAAACAAACAAATGATGAAAGATAAGAAGGTAGCAGATTTCACCTGTATACGTCCCACAATGCTTTGCATAGCAAAAAAAAAAAAAAAAGATCTGCCCTCAGGAACATATAAGGGCACAAGGCTCTGCCCACACAGCAGGGTTTCAGCCAATCAGGACAGAGCTCTGTGACGACGTGCTGAAAGGTAATTTGATGAACACAGGAGACTCTCTTACTAGCAGCAGACAACACAAACCTGCCGCTTACGAAATGAGCACTCCCTGTTTTCCATGAGGGATACCAAGATGTTTCAGAATGATTGAGTAGTGCTACACTGGGAATTCGAGAGCAGTGACTAAATAAAAGAAACCTCAAAACCAAAGTGTGGATTGTCGACAGACCGCTGGCCAGCGGGTAAGAAGGTGTGGTAGGGGACAGTCGTGTCTTTTTTTTAAGGACAATGGATTCTTATTGACATTTCAAGCCTTGTAGTGTTATTCTGGTAAAAGAAGAGGTTGTTTTCTCACAGCTAATGTGCTGACTGATCACAACACTGAGAAAGGGCAGTATTTGAGCTCAGGGTGTAGGAATATATGAGCACCAAAGCAATTTCCAGATAATGTGAGTTCAGGGGCAATAGGGATGTCACAAAGTACCAGCATTTAAATGCTAAAAAATTAAATAAAATAAAAAGTATAGAATTAGAATAAAATAGAATAAAGTGGGTGAAAACTGTTTATCTGAAATAATAGATCACGCTGAATATGTCTAAGATGCAAGAATGTCAACATTTTTGGATTTATTTAAATCCAATGCAAACTTTAAAGAGGACACATTATGGACACAAGTATTCAAAGATAAAAAAAAATGATAAAACATAATAGTATTTATATTTAACTTTTTAAATAAAAAAAAGTTTTCAAAAGCATTTTACTTTTTCTGTGATATTGACAGTGGCATCAAGAATTGTGAAATTTCAGTACGAAACAAACAAAATGTTGAGAAAAAAACAAATCGTACTCTAATAAAAAAAAGTACAGTAGCACATTATATAGATAACATCAGATGATAATATCATGGCATTTTTATATATAGCATGGTACCGTACTATAGTATTTTAATGGTACTGAAACCAGTTCTAATAAATGTAAAACTAATTCTACTAGTCCGCGTAGAATCAACGCTTTGTTAGATTTTTGGAGAGGTGCGCGTCAGGGTACGCGCGATACACACAGCCTACGACATATAAGTATAAATTGGGCTTAACTAAGGCTGTGTACATTGTAGTTTACAACTTTTAGAAGGTAGTGCTTAGAAATGGAGACAAAGCTCCTGGGTGACGACCTTAACCCTAAAACCCTATTGGGGACAAATGTGGGCAAAATTATTTTGATTTATTTTTTAAAAATACTTCCCTTGATCTGAGCGGTACAAGACTTGGCTACTTTTCCTAAGTTTGCCACCTGAACACACACAAAAAAAAATGACTCGATTCTACAGTGTTAAGTGGGTGAAAAAAAAAAACTCCTTAATTGTCTGTTCGTGGACAAAAATGGGCACCCATAGGAATGAATGGGAAAAACTGTAATATAGAGCATTCTTGTTGTTTTTTTGTAAAAAAAAATCAATAAATCCAATACAATGTATATCTAACATACACACAAATGAAGGGCTGATCCTGTACAACATTCTCAACATGGGAAAAACTCTCACTCATACACACACACACAAACACACACAAACAAACACAAACAATGCATTCAATGAGCCTATGACAGAGCTGGGCTTTTTTTTTTTTTTTTTATAAAAACTCACTCACACATACAAAAACAAAGAATTGAATGAGCCAATGTCTGACCATGTTTTTTGGTATGATCCAATCAATCATCCACCTGGCTCATCACCCTCTCTCTCACACACACACACACAAACACAAACAATGCATTCAATGAGCCTATGACAGAGATGGGCTCTTTTTTTTTTTTTTTTTTTTTTTTTTTCAAATAAAAACTCACACATACAAAAACAAAGAATTGAATGAGCCCATGTTTTTTGGTATGATCCAATCATCCACCTGGCTCATCACCCTCACGCACACACTCAGGCACACTTCAGAGTCAGATCAAAGTGCTACTGTCATATTTATCTAAGCATATTTTGGCATCTTTGTCTCACCTAACACAGATATATTTTTTTAAATTACAATTTTAACTTGTGATAGTCAAAAACTTAAGAGGTTAAATTAATTTGATATAGTGGTTCATAGAGTTATATGCACATAGAGTTCACAGCCTATATGCAGCCATTGAGTACTATAGCCATCTAGTGGCTATTGATATTATTGTTTTTTTCTTAATTTAATACCAATATAAGACACCAGATGACAGCAAAAACACTTCATCTTTAGGTTTTAACTCTCAGAACTTAGTGGAATGATATTTTTAATGTAGTTAAATAAATATTAAAAAATAACATAAAAATAAGCATAATTTACAAAGAAAATGTGGTATTTTAGAGGTAAATAAATTCAAAAATACCCCCAAAATAAAAAAAAAACACCATAAATGGATAGAATAAATTTTATCGAAGACAGTGATATAACATTTATAATAAATGAAAAATTGTATCACACCTGAGACCTCTGTGCCCACATTTGTCCACGAACAAACAATTAAGGGCTGTTATGTGAATAGGGTATGAGGGTTAAACAAAACATGCAAATGAAGTATCCAGGTATAGGAACCCGCACCAGAGTCTAGAGTGTTACCACTCCTAATCCAATCAGCATAACTAGCTATTCAAAGAATGGGACAGGGGTTCCAAGAACCATTAAAGACAAAAGGTGAAAATGTCAGTAATCTGGCTCATTTGATTTACAATAAAGAGAAAAGTACTGGCAGGAACCAACCTCAAGAACCAATAAGGTTCATTCTCGTGTTACACAGCACGTTTGAGCTTCCACAAGAACCAGTGAGGTTTGTTCTCATGCGTCAAGTAGGTTCAGTTGAGCTTCTGTATATGTTCACAGATCGATGTTTATATGTGAATAAAAGCCTAAATTAAATCTGTTTAAAGCAGATTTAAAGCGATTGAGTCTCAATTTTGAGTCTAAACCACTCAATTCATATGGATTAGTTTTACGACCTCTTTATGAACTTTTTGAAGCATCAAAGTGTCTGTTGTAAATCTGTTGTAAATTAATTTGTAGGTGAGCACATCCCTACTTCTCACTGGATCTTACAGCGCTGTTTAGTGGTCGCGTGATTGAGACGGTAAGCGAGTTGTGCATTCGCTCTAAGCTCACGGCACGCGGCGGTGTCTTCTGAGCCGAGCTGATATGGTTCCTGTGGCGCAGTTCAAATGAGTAGCTCTGTTGTTTCTCCTTTTGGTGCGTTTGCCTTTAATGTTTCTCATATGCATCAGAAATGGCAGCTCTTATCAGTTAGGCAAATAGGAATTGGCACCAGTGTGATGGTCTGCAAAACACATGCGCAGCATTATTTGCATAGTGCATAAACATTATATTAAACAGTTTTCAAGCTCTTGTTAGAGTTTTATCAAGAAAAATTATTTTGCAATAATCCTTTTTATCGTTTTATAACCCAGCCCTACTTCACATACATACATCAAAAAAGCCATGACAATAATGTAGTGCTTTTGGTCCTGTGGTATTAAATGACAAAATACACCCAATGTTTGAAGTAACACCCTGTACACACACAGTGTAAGAGCACCAGGAAGTAGATCAAGTAAATGTTTCTTCCCACACAAGTGGAAAAATAGATCTTGAATCATCTTTATATTATTTCCATCACATATAAGCAGGCTTAATAGATTTCCAGTACTCAGTACATCCCCCCCCCCTCTTCCCCCCTCTTCCCCCCTCTTCCCCCCTCCCCTCCTCCCCTCCTCCCCTCCTCCCCTCCTCCCCTCCTCCTCCTCTGAGGGTCTCTCAAGCATGAGGGCTTCATTGTTTCAGAGAACATTTATGAAGAAACAATGATCGGCTTTCACTGCCGGTGTCTCAGTGCACTAGTGTAAACAACTCTTTCATTCGTCCATCATCCCACGTTCTCCAGTCCTCCCCTCTTCTGCTGTCTGTCTGAGGTCACATCTCTGACACTCTAATTGCTCAATAATTGGATTTGTGCAAATGTTTGTAATTCCTAAAGCATTAGCATTTTTTCAAAGATAATTACAGGGGATCTAGTAGGTTTAATTGAGGATGAAAATACTTTTAAAGGGATAGTTCACCCAAAAGTAAAAAAAAAATATTGTCATTACCGTCTCACCCTCAAGTTGTTCCAAACATGTCTGAGTTTCTTTCTTCTGTTGAACACAAAAGAAGATTTTCTGAAGAATGTTGGTAACCAGACAGTTGAAGGTAGCCACTGACTTCCATAGTAGAAAAAAATACTATGGTTATGGTTCTCAAGCCACTTCTGGGGTGTCTTGTTATAAAAAAAAATCTGATCATTCCTCTTTAGATACCTTTTTGATAGTGGGAAGCAAGCCATTCTCCAAACTTCTGTACTACAAACAAAGCATTAAATGACTTTTCACAGTGAACTTCATTCTGTCTTTGATGTTTTGCGACATTTTTCTTATTTCCTGTCCAACTATTTGTGGCTAAGACAATTAAAAGCGTTTAGCTTTTATGAGAGTGGCTAGATGCAGCGCAGGTGAGTAAAAAATGCTGTCTGCTGTGCTGTCAAGCTTTAATTAACGCTGTCACATAACAAATATGCTTCACATGTAAAATTAAATAAATTGCTAATTACAAGATTGAAATAAAAATGTAAAGCCTGTACATTGCTGATCATGGTTTCAAATATCCATATATCTGCCCTTTCCAACAAACACAAGAACAAACAATAATCTCAGACAACTTAATCCAGATATTTTATTTAATCAAACCAAATTAGCCAGAGATCAATATCACAATGAGAAGATCCGGCATCTGTCAAATCATCTCAGATGTATTAAGCGATCTATGGATTCGGTCTTTAAGTGAAAGCAGCCTAATAAACCTGCTGCCATCTTTCATTAATGTTAATCAAACAACAAAAGAGAGAAAATCTCACACTGCTCTTGACTGAATAACTTTTGTAACTTGAAGAATAATAATAATAATAATAATAATATGTTGAATTTACACAGTGGTTGTATCACACCTAACCCTATGGTTACTTTATACTATGTAGTATTTCTTATTTCTAGTGCTTGAAGTTTTTCAGATAGGTCTATTTAATTTGTGCCTCTGTTCTATTGTAGTTTGTCTTCCTATATGCTTGTAATCAGTTTTTTTTTGTGTGTGTCTTTTTCTGTTTACTTGTTTTCAGTAAGCTTGAGAGATATGTTTTATACTTAGGCTAGTAGTTTTTGTGGTATTGAAAATGGTGACAAGACTTATGGTATTTCAATGGTATCAAACATTTAGATGTCACAAAAACCTTATTTAAAGCAAAAATAACTATATTGTGATATATCGTTATTGTGAAATAAAATAACTCATATCGTGATACAAGATTTTGGTCATATGATATCGCCCACCCCTAACTATAACATTGTGTTCAAAAACAACTAGGCTACATGCCGGCGTCCCTCTGTTAAGTAATCTCCACGAGCATCCGCTAATGAAACATGTTCTCAGGGGAAATCAAAATAAGTGTTCTAAACAACAAATTTGCCCTCCAGCTAAAAGAAGCATCTTTTATGACTAAGTAATTGCAGAAAGCTGAAACAAACTGATGCATATCTGCTTCAAATCAACACTATCGTAAATTCAATTAAACCATAAATGAAAATAACACCCCAAACTGATGAAACCCTTGAGGGGAGGGAAAACTTTCAACCACAAGGTTATGAAACTTCAATTAGAGGCAGCAGGACCTGGAATTACAAAATGTTCATTGCATCCACAACACATGACTCATGTCAAATATGATAGAGCAGGACAGAGATGCACTTCCCAGAAATCTCTGTCATCAACTGGCGATTAGGCCAACGTCTGGAGAGCCTTAGGGATCTAATGAGTTTTCTCTGTGCACAGGGTCAGCAATCTTTAGGGTGTGGTATACTGTTCAAAAAGAAAAGCAATGCACCAGAGGAAGCAAACTGCAAACTGCCCTCATCCTGTACATTCCCAGATCAGCTCAATCTTATTCCTTAAGGCCAGGGAGGAAATAACAACTTCTGGAAAATCTGAAGATTCCATCTAACAAGTCAATCTGAAACAAAACAAGTAGGTATTTTTCTTTTAAACTAAATTTTGATGAGAATACAGGAAACCACAATACATGAGAACTGACTTGACATCACTGTGTGTGTCCTACTGAGATCAACCGATCACACAGCTTGCATGAACTGATAAATGTGCATGTATACAGGATGTGCACCCTGGCGAGGTGGAGCAAAGGCCCAAAATATCCAGCACAGGGGTTCTAACTCGTCCATGTAATTAAGAGACATTTTCCAGCCACAAACTACAAAGAAAAAAATGAACTATTTTAAGCTAAAAAAAAAAAAAAAAAAATAGGGTAGGGCCTCGCCTAGCAGCTCTTATCTGCATAAACCAAACAAGGTTTATTTTATTACAGAGAAACAATTGATACAATTGCTGTTTGCCACACACTCCTTTAAAGTAAGGTGTCAATTTGGGTGTCAAAACAGATTATTAACACATGCTGGCAGTTTAATTAGTTCAAACCTTTTAAGTGAATGTGAGAGACAGGTGGAAGCATTGTTGAGTCCAACCACTATGGCAGCGCAGCCTGTGCAGGAGGAATGTAAACCGAGCGCCCTTGTGCCTGGCACAAAGCGTTTGCAATAAACCAGCTGTGATAAGACACGCAATGGCGTGCAGAGACGCAACATAGCCTGAAAACCTCTTTCCGAACATTGCAACTATTTTCCGTGTTGTTCTTGTCCTCGTTGTATACGTGCACATCTTTTATCAGAGGAAATTATGTCCTAATATGAATACACAAACAGAGAGTCCTAATTAAAAGGTATGATTGGAGCGGAAAACCGAAGCCAAGCGACCTCGTGGGAGATTAAAGGCAACTGGCCAGAATTAAAAGCCTTCCCGTGGATTAGGCCGGATTCGAATATGACGATCCACGTGTTTGGTCAGGGGGGCTCCATAGTGTGAACCACCACTAGATTGACTTGACAGTAAAATGCAAAAAACAATACAATAGGGAATTCTAATAGTAAAAACCATATCTAAACTGTTAGTTCACCCAACAGTGGAGATTCAGTTATCATTCACTCAACCTCATGTTATTCCAAACCTGTATGACTTTCTCTTTTTTTCAGGAATGACAGTGTTCATAGTGACCATGGCTGTTTAGCTCCAAAAACACCATCAAAAAATTATGAAAGTGGTTCATATTAGTCATGCACTATATTCTGAGTATTAAAAAGTCATGATTTAGTGACAAACAGGCAGAAATTTAAAGGGGTATTTTACAGCTGGCAAAATGGGCTTTCAATAAAACTTGGCTGCTTATTCAGTAGAAAGGCAAAGAAATGTTTTAAATCGGAGCTACCTGACTAGAGAAAACAGAGAAAAAAGGCTGTTGTCTTCCCTTTTGACAGATAGGTAGGAAAACACCCATAATGCACTGGGAATGTTGCCATCCGAGGCCACTCCCAATCTGCTATGGATACACTTGACCAAATACCACCTTGCTTTAGTAGGAAATACTTCTTAGCAAACTTTTGGTCATGATGGTGTCGACTTGTATTGTTCTCTTGTTCTCTTTCAGTTTCCAGTGAAGGATCCAACACATTGTAAGCTGTGGCTAAAGGCTGCAAAGAAACGTAAATACTGAGAGAACGTCCCGACGGAAATTCTGAAAAACTCCTTGTTTGTAGTTAACACTTCAAAGTGGATGACTAAGAACACATTGTTTTAGGCCAAACGGAGGGGAAAAACTGAAAGAAATTGTCTTTTGTACTCCACTGAAAAAAAAAAACAGCATACACATTTGGAGCAACATGAGGGTGAGTGAATAATGACAGAATTTTCATTTTTAGAATAATTCACATGCATAAGAATATTACTATTGCATCTGTACAGTTTTGGCAAACAAATGAGTCTACAAACTTTAATTAAGCGAACTGAACTTGAATGCACTGAATGTTGCTCACAGAAGACTTTAAATCAGTTCTGTGAGTGTGAGTATAAGAAGATTGGCTCTTGAGAAGCCATAAGTCTGGGTGTGATTATAACAGCTCTTCTCATCCTAACATCAGAATCAGGCCTCTTCAATCCTGAATAATGAGGTCTGATAATCTGCAGCCCAAGCTGCTCTCCCGCTGGGCCAAACCAGACAGAAAACACAGAGCCAAATGAGGAGGCCATGGCGGGGTGAGTGTAACACCTCCACACTGAGGCGACAACATCAGCAGTCCGTTTGGATGAGGCAACAAGAGGCAACATAGGTTGAGTTGTAAAATATAGTGAGCTGCCCCTGCCTACTAGACTGCATTTTTGTGCATCATCACCTTGGCTGATTCAGAACTTGCCTATGGGTGCCCCAAAATATATTCTATGCAGGCAGCTCACAGTAGGTAATGAGACACAGCCATAGTTTCACTCAAATCGAGTCAAGGTGACCTGGTCCCAGCAGCTCCAGGAATAGTTTCTGCATCACTAACAGTTTAATGAAGTTATATTCTGATGTAATAGTAGTTGATCTGATATGAAATCCTAAATACTAGAGCTGATGCAAAGAGCGAGTTACTGGACAGAGTTCACTGCCAGTCAAAAGTTTGGACAGACTTGATGGAATGACAAAGTTAGATATTTAAAACTTTTTGATGCAAATGTTTTAAAGAAATTAGTTTTGTAAATATAAACATTTTTTTTTAAATTATCAAATGGGTCCTTTTTTTTTTTTGCTGTGCGATACATGTGACTGAGATAACTCTGCGTGTAATGTTTTTATGCTTATGTCAACAATCTATCCGAAGTCCTCACAAGAGACCAAACGACAAAGTGTCAAACTTCAGTCTTGACTTTTCAGGCCAAACACGTCAACACTTTCCGAAGCTCCAATCCAAAACGAAAGCACTACAACAATTCCCTGTTTTGTTTTTATGAAATGGTATTTAGACGTGGGCGTATGTAAACGACAAGCAAACAGCTAAATATAATTTCTGACCATTAGAATGATATATAGACGGCTGTAAAAGGACATTCTTTTGGATAAAGTTGACAGGAGCGTGCCGATACTGTAGCGTTCACCCTGAGGAAAACTCAACAGGTGAAGTTCGCAGTACAGCATTCCATTGGCTGAAACCAATCTCCGTGAAACCACCTTATTATCAAAAACAAAATTAAAATACACTATCTCAGATCAAAACTTCTTATATTTTAAACGCTTGTGTTTTTTCCCCGAGTAAACATAAAACTATTTCTGAAAAACCATACATGAAATTCCTCCAGCAGCGATTGGCTAACGTACTTACAACATTCTCGCTTTTATTCGGAAAAGCAACTCTTCCTCCACCTTTCACGGGCATCCTGATTTCTCTGCGTTAAAAAAAGTACTTCGGCGCTGGAAAAAAAAGGCGTTTATTTCAGATTAGTCGTTGTCGTCAGCCTCTTGGATTCAGCATGGCTTTGAGCATGGGATCCTTACGAAATCGTTACTGGTGGAGCGATCAGCGTCTGAGAACGCGAAGGCAGACCCTGGGAAACATTTTTGCTCCGAGCGACTTTCAACCCAAGCCAACCTACTTCACGATTGTACCAACTACGGAAAAGGGGTGTGATGTGCTGGTGCGCAGCTTGTGTATAAGACCCGCGTTGTAATATTAAATACGTTTATAATATAAACTAAAGACTTACAATTTATTTAAAAAAAATTATTATTTTTATTCTGTTATCTTCATTTAATCCTTCCTTTTTGCGCTTCTTAATTAAGCACCGTTCCCCGTTTATCAAATGGTCGCGCCCAGCGGGCAAACATTGATTTAACTGTTCCCTGAGAGAGTTCCATGATAACACACTACTAAACCATGTTTACTAATGTCAAGGGGAGCTAACAACGTCTGATGTCACTAAAGGGAAGCTTTGCTTTGTGTTATAGTATATAAATAAAGTATTTAATGTTAAGCATAACATGATTTATTACAGAAAATAAACACTTTATGGAATGGGGAGTTAAGTTTTTTCTGGTCCTTATATGATAGGTAACCTATGTATTTTGAATCTAGACAGATATTGATGATGATAATTAAAATCCTGAGAAAAAAAATCTGGATAGAGGTGTAGGTCTACATAAACCTGAAACCAAATTTGACTGGGAAAAAAATTGCTTTTTAAAAAAAGATTATAAATCAAAACATTCCATAACGATTCTATATATAAAAAAATACTGTTACTATTTAAGAATCGTGTAGAAGTGTACACATAAGTATATAAGTAAGATTTAATGCATTTGCAGACGCTGTAATCTGAAGTGACTTTAACTGCATTTTAGACTTTGGATGGATGGATGGAAATATTAAATATGTATATAATATAAACTATAGGCTTAAACTGGAAGGAATAAGTGCCCCTGGATGGATGTATAGATGGATAAAAATTAGATTGTATATACTATGTTGAAAGTATATACTATTGACTTTCTTATATTCAACACCAACCTGTTCTCTAAAAAAAAAAAAAACAGACCAGAGGAGAAAACTAATATTTCCAAAAATATGATGTGATGTTTTTGGCCTATACTGTATGTCAACAGTCTCCTCAAAATATTCACTGCAACTCAAGGGACCAAATGACAAAGTGTCAAAACTCTAGTCTTCGAATTTCAGACCAAACATGTCAACTCTCAAAGCCAGACTCCAAAGCAAAAGCACTGCAACAATTCTCTTAAGTCTTTTCATGAGATATTTTCATGAGGTATTTTGATCTAAATTTATCAGTTCAGATCTAAATTTAAAAATTACATTAGGACACTGACACATGCAGAAGCTGCTGGAATAACTAAAAACTAGTCTAATTAATTCTCAAGTGCTTAAAGCAACAGGACATAAAACAATAGAAACATTATTCACATTGTGTATTATCCTTTCCGAGGTACAATGACCTCACTGGTCAAACTCAAAACTGCTTATTGTCAACAGAAACACCCAGCGAGCGTGTTTACTCATACATGAGCTCTGTCACAGACTTCTTTTGTCATCTCCCAGCATCCTCTCTTATGGATGATATCACCACAAGGGGTGGAGCCCCAGCGTGGCCGAGTATCTGCATGAGTGATGTCATGAAGTGTGTACAGTGAAGTAGATCACATTTCACATGCATTAGCATGAATCTTTTATGCCATAGTGTGTGGTCAAACATGCGCTTCTCCCATCTGATCAGCAGTATTTGTTGTGGGTGTGTGCACATGTGATGGAGTGTGTTGTTGTGTTAAGTCATATGCTGGTGACTGACCTTGCTGTAATCATGACAGAGAATTGCTGAACCAGTCTGGTTCGGTGACTGGCCTCTTTATCACAAGTGGCTTTACAGATTGCAGCTGTCTTGAGAAGTATTGGCTGCCAGGGTTGTGTGCCACTCAGAATTGAAAAGCTTTTCATTCACTTTCAAATGCTGAATTTGAACAGGAAACAGAATTGTAATTCAAATTTGAATTCGAGTACATAGAATGTAAGGCTAGTTTTTAAAGTGATCATGAAATCAATCTATTTATTTTAATAATGCATGCCATTCCAAAGGGAAAAAAGGTTTGCCATTACCATTTTACATCAAAGTCTAAATTGCGCTTTTTCTGAAATGACTTTCCTTGACTGCTGATTTCACATTAGCCACATGGAGCATTTGATAATGTTCACTAATAGCTCTCTTATGGTATATAATGCCCACTTTTAATAATAAAAAAAAACTATTTGTAATGGATAAAGTCCCATCCTACATTTTTCCTGTTGAATATCCTGGAAGAGGCTAAATGTGCAAAATAGCAATTTACGTTCACATGAACAAATTTCATTATGAATTACCCATAAATATATTACACACAACATGTGAGGTACTTCCAGTACTGCCAGTAAACCATTTTTGAAATGCATACCACATAATAAAATGTAAAACATTTCATTATTTGTAATAAATTAAATCCCAGATTGCTTTAATTTACCTCAAAGTCTTATGTTTATATTGATTATATATTGAAACATGATTATATATTTTTGAAGTACTTTTCCAAATGGACATAGAAGAACCATTTTGGGTTCCCTAAAGAACCATTCAGTGAACAGTTCTTAAAAGAACCATTTTCTACTATAAAGAACCTTTTGAGCAATGGAAAGGTTCTACGGAGGTTAAAGGTTCTTCACTGGACCATCAATACCAATTATGAACCTTTATTTTTTTAGAGTGAAATGGCAAAATGTTTTGTTAGATATTTATATAATTAAAGAAATATTAATATTATGTCTGATCAGTGAAGGAAAAAAAGGTATTCTACATATCAGGGAATAATTACAATTTTAATACAGTTCCAACATGTGAATGAAAAGGCCACACAGACATTTAATGAACTCTCTCTCTATACCAGACTGCCTTGAAATTATATTTTTTAAAACCCTGAGATGTGTGGAATAGAGGCAAGAATGCAAATGTGCACAGGGACCTTTTGTGCCGCACAGGTGCTTCAAGTGTGAACTCAGCAGAGCACAAAAAGCCTGTTTCCATGGCCTGGATCGGGTCTGTCTGCTCTTTCCCTCAGCACATCCACGTTAGGTGTGAGGAAAGGTGAGAAAAAAAACAAGGACCTGAATAAAATCCAGCATATGGACCTAATTAGCACCTTCAGAAAAGGCATGGAAGAAGAGCCACATAAAATTACATAAAAGCACTCTGGAGTGAAGAAGCAGCTCAGAATGAAGTCTAAAAAAAACATTGGGATCTAGTGAAACAGTGAAGCGTGGCCTAGCGGGCATGTTTTGATTCAGCTGTCTTGCACATACTAATCAGAAAAGATTAACAGGCTGTTGAGTTTATGAAGGGGAAGATGAAGTACAGTGTGGTGGCTTTGTAGTTATCGCTGGTTTCCTAAAGCCCTTAAAGGGGTCATGAACTGGCTTTTTTAATTTTTTTATATTGTTGTTTGAGGTCAACTTATGCCGTTCGCTTGGTTTTTACATTCAAAAACATCTAAATGAATGAGTAATAGGCTATTTTCCGGTTTTTATGGGCATGCCGCATTGAAGACTTGGAAGTAAACGCCCACCGCTATGATTGGATAACAGTTTTGCATATTATAATGAGTTTCATGCAATGCACTAATCTGTGGGCGGGGCTAAAAAGGCAGCGTTGAAGCAGGCGTTGATCTTCTTCTGCAGAGGCGGTGTTTGACACCCTTTGACGTCATAGATCCCCACTTTGAAAAAGCTGTCGTTCGCTGTGCCTGGTGTCAATAAGAGCTTTTATTGGACTAAGAAGAAGGAAGATTTCAGTTTTGAAACTTACAGGATATTCTTAGAGTATGATGTCCTCTTATATGTCAAAAGCTCAAGGAAAATTTGATTTCTCAGTTCATCACCCCTTCAATTCATTTTAATCAGAAAGTGGGCAGGTTTTTTGAAACAATCAATAAATTTGATCATGGAAGTAAGTATCAAAGGGAAGGAGAAGCTGCTCACAGAAGTGCCAGTGGGTGGAGCTTGATGTCCAGCTCCTCCTCTCTGGGTGCAATGGGTGGAACTTGGAGGTCCAGTCACACCCTAACTCTAACCCTAACTAGGTTATAAGCTTTATTATCTCCACAGAGGGGGAGCTGGACGTCATTTGGCTCTGCAATGAGCACCACTTGAAAAGAAGTCTGAGCCAACTCAAAAAATGAGACAAAATTCTAATCAGTTTACATAGTAATGTTCATAACCCAGATTGATATAATTTTTGTGGTAGCCCAGGATAGTTTTGATACTACACAAATGGCAGAGCAGGCTGACTGCATAAATGCTCCTTTGATTAGTAAATTGTCCAATCAGAATGCATATGCAAATGAGGCAACATCATTGCTCCTTAAAGTCACCATGAAATCAATTCTTGTTTTTTAAAGAACATTGCAGTATTTATTATAAATGATTTATCTGTGCACATCATCGTTTTTTTTTTAAATTCATGTGCCCTCGTAAACTCAAAATCTTAAAATCAAAATAACTTCCCCTTCCAAGCTTGCTGAGACATCTCTTCACTTCTCTGATGATGGAAGGGGGGGACAACCTGTCACTCACATGAGACCTACCAATAGCAAACCATCCAATCAATTCTTGATGGACAAAATCAATTCCCGCCCTACATTTCTTCTTGTTGCAGAAGCAACAATCACAGCTTCCGTTTTATGCCGATTTTGAAAAGGCATTATACATTTTAAAATAGCCTATCCTCTGAATATCACACATCATTACAGGTCAGAGTTCAGTAATAATATTTAATCTGGCACAACACTGGCTGGACTCTTAAACTCAAAGCTTAAGACTGGTATTGCTGCTGAAATATGCATTGACAAAGTATGAAGTGTGCGCCCTCTAGATTACGGCGCCTGAAGCTACGCTTGAATGAATAATATACATTTCAAAAGTGTGAGGCCAGCTCGACAAGGACAGAAATAACCAAGATGAATGAATGAATAAATAAATAAGTCCACATAAAGTACATCCATTTAAGTCAATGTCCAGTTCCTGCCAGAGAACAAATCAGCTAAAACACAACAAATCTAATATGGTCTAAACATCATCATTTTAAGCACACTTTAGATTTATGTACAGTATATGAAGCTGTCTTAACTTAAGGTTACCATCATTTTGAATGGAGGTAAAGCTGTATGTTCCTGAGTTGTTGGTGTAATACCATTTTCAAACACAAGAGGGACACTTTTCACATGACTGACTAGATTTCATGCAGTTGATTAGAAGGTGATGTGTAACTGCACAAAACATGTAGGTTTTCAGACTGACATGGAAAGGGATTTACAGAGTTTAGATGAGATTTAAAAACATTTACACAAAAAAATATTATACCGTATATGGGCTATTCCTGTTATATGCAGTATCTCCATAACCTAAAAAAGATATGTTTGTGCTGTAATTTAAGAAATTACAGTATTTCTAAAGAAGTTATTTGGAATTCACATAAAATAAAATGTAACTAATAATATTTCCATCTTTAAAACTGAGTTATATACTGTATATATATATATATATATTTCTGAAGGATCATAAGACACCAAAGACTGGAGTACTTGCTGATGAAAATGCAGCTTTGCATCACAAAAATAAATTATATTTAACTACATTACAATATATTAAAAAAGAGAACCATTATTTTAAATTGTAATAATATTTCATAATATTACTGTTTTTTTTTTTTTTTTTTTTTTTTTTTACTGCAGGCTTGATGAGCATAAGAGACTTCTTTCAAAAACAATAAAAATAGTAATGTTTCCAAACTTTTGACTGGTACTGTATATATATTGTATATACTGTATACATACTGTATATATAGTTTTATATATATTAAATCAGAGCACTCTCTGAAAAGGAGTGATCTTATTAGCAAACAGCGTAACGAAACTTCTTTTTATGTATGAGATAATAAACAGCTTTCTGAAGTTCAGACCCTCTGTGCACCTGCCTATGACGACAACACTTGGTAGTTCACACACAGCAAGACTAAGGCATAGCCTCCGTGGCTGGACAGGAAGCAATGGACAGACGAAGGATAACCTGACCATCTCCTTTATGTTTCTCCCTCTAGGTCAGGGCAGCTCCCAAATGCCAGCCTCAGTGAAAAGTCTAAATCAGCAGACATATTAAAAGGCCAAACCAGCTATTGTGTCCAGGCTGAGATGATACAGGTCACATCTGTACTATTATGTCAGCTTCAGTGGTTCAAGTTGTTCTAACATTCATGATGCATGACCTTTTTAAATGCATTATGTATGAAAATAAATGTTGTTGCGGCCTATTGATGTAACGGGAGGAATGAGAGATAAAATACGAACAGGCTGAGGGTGAGGTCTGTTGTGACCTAATTTACAATGTAAAATCATTTACAGTCTGAAATGTGTAATTATTTTTATATTTAAATATTTTGACCTGTTCATTCTTAACTTTCCCCATACATTTTTTTATGAAACTCGCACCATTATTTGAGTCTTAAATTGACATTTGAAAAAACTTAACGTTTTATCATCACATTAAATTGCAGAAAGATGCAAATTTAAAAAAAAAAAAACTTTAAAAACTAAGAAATATTCACCTTTAATATATAAAACAATTAGATTATAATAGCCATCAACCTTATCAGCATAAATAAAAAAATTACCCAAATGTCCTTTCATGCCTTTTTAATCTGTGCAAAGGAATTAAGCAGAATTATGCTAATATCTATAGAGCAGTAAAATAATAAAGACACCCAAGAAAGATGTACAACACAAACAACTACATTACACCTATGTCTGTACATATAAATGAACCTAAAGGGTCTATTATTTCAAGCTACACGTTCTAAGTCAATTTGCCAAATGTATTAAACCATCAAACCCTTCCTGACTCCGCTTTCTGAATAGAGATTGAGTAAAATGTCACATGAAGGACACAAAGGTAGATTGTGTTGAAGGCTTATTGAAGGCTTACACGCAAGTCAGCAGGACTACAGATGACCTATATATAGCATTCTATGGATAAAACGAAGAAGATATATCTACTAAATACACAGAGAAAACTTGCTGTGAAATAATGTGGTTTTAAAAAATGAGGTGTTTCTGCAAGGCCTCTGATTCTGTGACCCAAATGTGGACCCTGCGGCCCTGGTGTTCGTCATGTAAGGCCTGTGACGCAACAAACGGAAATGCTTTTGGGTGAAAAACAATTGATCTGAAACAATAGGATGATGAATATGTCTAAGATGGAAGAATGTGAAAAGAATAAAAAGCTTTTGGGTCTGATTTATTTTTCGATCCTTCAAGTTCCTTGCATTTTTGCAATAAAAATGTGATACAATGTGCAGTGTAGAAACAAATTCCATAACTAATAACATAATTTACATACAGAAGTCAGGTACAGTAACCTAACAGCATGTTTAATTCCGGGAGAAGGGCTCAGAACCAGAGTGAAGGTGGATATGGTTATGAAATTCAATTTTGGCGCAAGAAACATTGACTGATATTATAAGTAGAGGGAAACATAATGCCATGAGAGGGTAGAGTGTAGTCTTAAATGAAAAGATATCAGGTGACATGATTAGATGAAAAGAAAGAAGAAAGAAAATGAATAGAAACATGAAATACCTGCCACAGCTGTGTTAAACTGCGTACAGAGGCGCGGCGTAACTCTGCGAGGTACATGTATTGTGGTTCGCTGGTCCAGTAATTGTTCTCTCTGGAGTAGCTGGAGGGGAACAACTCTGAGGCGTACTGGTCCCTATAATAGAACATGCAGATTAGCACATGCTAGCTAAAGCCTAACCTGGAGGATGACTATCAATTCAGTTTACTTCCATTTATTAAAGGGATAGTTCACTTTGAAATTAAATTTTGGTATGTTTTAGCTTACCTCAAGGGCATCCAAGATGTAGGTGTCTTTGTTTCCGTAGTAGTTTCAATTTTGATATTTTTAGGTCAAACCGTTCTTGTCTGTCAGTCATAATGCAGGTCTATGGTCACTGTCTCAAAGAGCATGCACAGAGAAGTCCAAATTAAAAAATTCCCCATCGTAAGTACACATTGATGGCCTAAGACATGAAACGAGCGGTTTGTGTGAGAAAACGAATAGTATTTATATCGTTTTTACCTCTTGTGCACTTTCCGGCGCTTGCGCAGACTAAGCCAGAACGCGCGCACACGTCACACACCAGGAAGCGCGCGCGCCCTCAGATCACTTGGATGTGGTTGTGTAGAGGTAAAAACAATATAAATACGGTTCGTTTTCTCAAACAAACTGCTCGTTTCATGTCTTAGGCCATCAATGTGTACTTACGATGGCGAATTGTTTAAATAGGACTTCTCTGTGCATGCTCTTTGAGACAGTGACCATAGACCTGCATTATGACTGACAGACAAGAATGGTTTGACCTAAAAATATCAAAATTGAAACTACTGCGGAAACAAAGACACCTACATCTTGGATGCCCTTGAGGTAAGCTAAAACCTACCAAAATTTTATTTCAAAGTGAACTATCCCTTTAAGAACATTGATTGACTGGAGATTGCAATTATAGCAGTCATGCAAAAAAAAAAAAAACAGTGATGTTAAAAGAATAGCTGGGAAATTATCGATAGACAGACAGATAGATAGATAGTTTTTTGAAGGACGGTGTCTCTTTCCAAAGCTCATTTAATCTCCCACACACAGCGTGGTGGCGGTCCAGGATGTGATGTATGTGGGCATCGCTGTCCTCATTAGTAAAACCACAGAAGTCAGTCCATCAATCTAGAGGCAAACGAGCCGCTGATTCCAGACAGACTCATTTGACACCGGACCCCCACAGCTAACCTGGGTGGTCAGGCATACGTAAACACACATACATAAGTACTGGATGCTGCCACACCACGTACACAATCAAAGACTTCGGACTGACACCCCTGATATCAAAAGTCACAGAAATACCCTAAACAGCGTGTAAAGACATGTTCGATGAAGTCCAGCAGCAGTCACACTCTGGGCTTCAGGCAGCCGGTCTGAGACGCAGGCGACCGTCGCCACAAGCTGTGCAGACGCACACAAAGCCTGGTCTACTGTAATAGGAGGTGACAGCAAGAGCGGAGATACGGGCTGGAGCTGCCCCACTGCGAGGGGTGTAGGGGGCTGGTTAGCGGTGCTAGCAGTCACACAGTCTGTCTCTTATAAAGGAAGAAAGGCAGGAGGACACAACAGCCCACAACACAAACTGTCATCCCAAAAGAGACAGAAGGAATGGCGACGAAAACACAAGGTTAGGAGTCTTCACACCACAGAAGACTTTTCATATGTGCGTCTTGCTTTTTTATTAGTGGCAAATGCTAATGCTGATATTTAAAGAGCAGAGATGTGCGCAGATAATAAAATGGTCAATTGATATCTTTGTGATGGTCTTTCACATTAACATGACGCACTAACACTCGAGTACCAGTGTCATAATCCTTTTGGTCATCATTTTGAATAGTGCTTTTTACAATACATATTGTTGCAAAGCAGCTTTACAGAAAATTAGTGTGTCAGTGTGCAGTATGTCTAATGTTTTATCATTTAAAACAAACATGTTAGTTGCATAAATTCATTGCAAGTCACTTGGTTTGATGTTTTGTTATTTAATGCAATGAAATTCATGTTGCTTTTTGAGACAACACACACACGTTGGATTAACGTGTTTAAGTGGGACATTCCATGATTTTTAAACTGTACAAACTGTATATTCTCTCCCCTAACCCTAAACCTCCTAATCATAACCCACTCACAGAGTGTTATGTTACAGATTAAAATACAGAAATGCGTACCGGCCCACTTCTAGCACTAGGTATACCTGAACAGATCTCATTGGGCCACAAATTAACATTTATAGGGCACAAAGATGAGGTGAGAGGTGAGTACATACTCAAACACAGAGATCGTGCAATCATAAATCATCAGATAATCTCAGCGCTGAGCAGATACACAGATACACTCGTACATTTTCATAAGAGGATTTACCAAGGACAAAACTTAACCCTTATTTGACCTCTTGTCAGATATGGAAGACAGTAAAAGACAGTTATAGTGTGGGTGTGTGTGTGTGTGTGACATAAATAGAAACACAGACGGTGGCAGATCCTTCAACCTCAGTGTGTACAAAAATCCATCCCAGAACTCTTGAATTCAGAGTGATGTGTGTATTTTTGTATTCCCGGATGCCAGTAGAGCTGTGTGTGAGAGGGGATTTTGAGTTGGCAATGTCACGGCCAGACATCAATCTCGAACTGACAGCGGAGATCAGACTCTGATGTGACACCCCCCTATTCAACTGACCCGCAGGGCTCACCCGAGCCTCATCTGCTCTGACTCATGAAAACAGCCGCAAACACACACACACACACACACACACACACACAATCACACACACAAGCAAGACTACATTCTCAAACAGACGGTGGGGCAGACAGCCATAGTATGATAGAAAAACACCTCCAAGGTCCTGATTCAATAATCCTAGCACTGAAGCGCAGTGCTGATGATAGTGTTGTGGCACTGTGCCACTATGATAAAAAACATAATGTCAGTGATGCTTCAAGCTTCATATAACATAACATGACTAAATGCTAATATTCTGTTGAGCGATACACAGGTTTACAAGTGCACATGATAACAGCAAAACCACAGTTTCTACCAACAAGAACTGCTATCGGCAATTTAATACATGACAGGCAGCTTTTTTATTTCTCATAACTGCAACTTAAAATCACAAATGTGACTTTTTTTTTCTTATTTTGAACTTATGTTGATGTTTTATTTGTTACTGAAGCAGAAACAGGCTTTCATGGATTATATAGTTGATTTGATGTATTACACAAAATGGCAAAATAGTCTCAAAAAAGTTTGCAAGGTATATTTAAATAATAGAAAGACACTACACACATTCCTGCTGATTAAGTAAGTATTTTCTTTACAGAAGTCACAGTAATATTGTGAAATATTATTACTATTCAAAATAACTGTTTTATGTTTTAATATATTTTAAAATATAATTTAATCCTGTGATCAAAGCTCGAAACATTACTCATTTGATTGATAATTATGTATAAAGGGTAGGCTTAATAAGCAGAGGCTTCAGCCTACACCTTTCTTCGGTTATTATGTATAACTTTATTTTTTATGAGATTTTTATTACAGGTATTTTATGATTGTCTGTGAGGACCGGGAAAAATTAAATAAATAAATAATTAAATAAAATAAAGCTGAATTTTCAGCATCATTACTCAGTCTTCAGTGTCACATGATCCTTAATAAATCATTCTCATACATATGCTAATCTGGTAATCAAGAAACATATTATTATCAGTGTTGTACTGCTTAATATTTTTGTGGAAACAATTTTTTCAGGATTCTTTCTACTAAAGGTTCAAAAGAACAGCATTTATTTGACATAGAATTTTTTTTTACATAATAAAAGTCTTTACTGTCACTGATCAATTTAATGCATCCTTGCTGAATAAAAGTATGAATGCAATTTTAAAAAAATCATACTGACCCCAAACATTGAATGGCAGTGTATGCTTTCAAAAGACACACAGACTTCTCCTAAACTCTCTATAGACATGAAGATGCTTCAGATAATACACAGTGGGGTGCAGAAATCAATGTAAGAGGACAGATGTCAGCATAACTTTGCTGTCTATTTGAATTTTAAACCCTGTTTGTTAACGCATGAGCAGACCCACAGACTAAAGGGATTTAAATGCCAGGCCTGTCAAAATAATACAAGCTTCCCACTTTTTTCCCCTTGAAGCCCAGCGCAGTAATTGACAAGAAAGCCTCCGCATGCTTTTCAGGGATGGTTAGAGTCGTACTGTCATGCAGATCTTTGCACGAATGTTAAGTTTGGGGTAAGTAAGATAAAAAATAAATAAATAAATAAATAGAAATTCATATTTTATTCAACAGGGATGCATTAAATGTTAGAGTAAAAACATTTATAATGTTATAAAATATTTCAATTTCAAATTAATGTTCTTTTAAAATGTCTATTCATCAAAGAATCCTCAAAAAGCATCACATTTTCCACAAAAATATTAAGCAAATATTATCAACATTGATACTAATAATTAATAATGGAGCACCAATAATAACTGATGATAAATGAACACTAAATCAGCATATTAGAATGACTGGAGTAATGATGCTGAAAACTCAGCTTTGATAAATTAAAAACAGGAATTCAATTGAAAACAATTATTTTAAAATGTAATGATATTTCACAATATTAATGTTTTAACTATATTTTTTAAACAAATAAATTCAGCTTTGTTGAGCAGAAGAGACTTCTTTCAAAAACTTTTGAGCGCCAGTGTACGTGTGACGTTAAGAAAGTGCCAGCCCTTGCAAAACAAGAGGGAAAACGAATTTCTCAGGTGATACCATAAGGGCACGTATTTGTCCTTGAAATATACATCCAATGTGCAAAGTACAGTGACCTGCTGAGAAAGCCAATCGTCTTCCGCCGGCACCGCAGTGCACCTGGGCATTGGTTCACAGCCAAATGCCAGTCATGAATATCGGTGCCAACTCCAGCCAGACTCTCCTGTGTCATTTCTCAATGCAACTTGCCAACATTTCCAGCAATGTTTGCACAGAGAGAGCCATTTGATTGACAGGGGGGAGGACTCAAGTACTGCAAATAGTCTGCACAAATCACTCATTTCATTTGCGAGACAGTGAAAGTGATATATCATTCCTCGTTCGTGCCTTCTGACGTGAGAAAGTGTTGTGTCATCTCCACGTGTTTCCGCCAAGGTCTGACCCATACAGTTATTATGTAATGACGGCCTGCAGTGTTCTCAGTACAGCGGTTCAGAAAAGAGTAATTATGGGCATTGTGTCCATGCTGCCTGCTTGTCCCGTTCCCTCCACCATCTGTCTGTGGTTAATTACCTCTCCTTTTCTCTGTGATCAGGACGAGAGCAGTGGGGGTGTTGAGAGAGCTGGAAAACAAGAGGAAAGATGCCAAGGGAGAATCCGATTTACTAAACTGATGTTGTGCCGGATAAACAAACTATTGAGTATCAGTTGTGGTGCGAATCCAGCTTGTAGCTTGCAGCATCTCTTTACTTACAATGTAGTATAAAGTGTCTAATAAATGCCTGATTCATTAACAAAATGATCTTTTGAGTCAATTTTTTTAATTGTAATTTTTCAATTTGTGAATTTCATGAATTTGCCGAATCATTGAATCAAGAATGTCTGTCTCACTGTGATTTGGGTTAACCGCACATCATCTCATTCAACCGACTCTTTCAGAGTCTGTGGGGCGAGCTGATGGGAAGAGCAGTTGAAGTAAAGTGACTGATGGGGCAAAAAAGAAAAGAAATAATAATAATAATTTATAGGTAGAATTTTCACAAATTTAAGTGATAAAACGTACTGAAAATATGATTGATAATTGATTGCTGTTCTTTTTCACATGTGTTTTATGGTTTGTGGACCATATTTTAATATTGATTATTATTTAATAATAATCACATATTGATACACTGGATTAATCATATTCAGCATGGTAATTTTCATATATATATATATATTTACATATAAATATAAAAAAGAATCATATATATTACATTAAATATTAAGTATTAAATATTAAGTATTAAATTGAAAATTTATTGTGAATTATTATTTAATTTATATATATACAGGTAGAGAGAGAGAGAGAGAGAGAGAGAGAGAGAGAGAGAGAGAGAGAGAGAGAGAGAGAGAGAGAGAGAGAGAGAGAGAGAGAGAGAATGCCGATTATGATTAATATAAAAATAAGTATATCAATGTGGAAAACCCCAAGATTAGAGAACACAAATGTTTTTATTAGATTTATATGTATTTTCTATTTATTTTATTTTATTATTAAAACATGCAAAAATGCTGGATTAATAAAATACTTTGAAAAAAGATGAGTTGACTTAAGAATAAACACAAAGTCCAGACTAACTGATTATCATGTCTACATCAGCAAACCCGTAGACCATTTGATTTTAAAATTACACAAGGATTCCTTCTCCTGACAGACATCTGACTGAATCACAGTTATAACTAAGATCTCCAAAAGGACGGAGGAAATACAGAAGGCTCGGGAAGGATTAAAGGAAAGAAGTTGAAGGAGCAGAGGGAGCAGAGGAGGTCATGGGAAAAGAGATAAAGATCCTCTCATGTTAACCCTTATCTGTGTTTCACGGGTCACATGTTGGCCCTTTTTTACCAGCTAGTCTTTAAAAACAGTAGAACAGTAAAACAGTCGAGGGATTTGCTATATCTCTGAGGACAGGGTTTAGCTGGTTAGCTTCAGCCATTAGCCCCTGCTGGTAGATTTCATTATTACACTCTCAAGAGCATCTTTCTCCTAGAGTAGTGCATTCTGACAAAACACATACAGTAAAATAATAATCATTTTCATAATAATACATTGCAAATTAGTAATTAAAAAATATTTTATTAGATTATTGACTATGTTGTCCTGACAAAATGCCAATCAAAAAGGATTAGATTATAGAAATATTTTCCCTAGTATGCAGGTTACATACTTCCAGACCTGCATATGCTAGCCGAGCAACCACCTTTAAAATGAATGTGAATGATAACAGATCGATTTCTCGGGTTGTTATTATAACAGCTGGAAGGATGAGCCTGCAGTCAGCAGGGTTCATGGGTCAGACGCTGTTCGCTGCTCGGCGGGAAGACACTGACGCACTTAAATCTCTTTAATCTTTCCATTAAATACAGCAGAATGTCACATCCCCACATGAATCTATTAAACATGACCACCCTGCACAAGTAATGTGACATAATTCTGGAAACGGCAAATTACTTCCCAGCAATAAGATTAATCGAATATATCAATATGAAAACCACGTTATTAAATAATAGTCAGCAGAGCACAGGAGAACACATTAATGTGACTCATCATGTGACTCAGTATGTGTTCATTCTTATAAAAGTGTGCAACCTTTACATGTGCCCTTTATATACAAAGGTTAAAGGGCATTGTGTGAATGTCATAGTACAGGCTGTTAACGAGAAAAAACCCTAATTAAATATGTGAGTAGGCCTATATCTAGGTTATAAACACTAAGTTCATTTACAATGATTTTTACATGACAGTAATGAGAATTTTTATTTATTTTTTTGCAATCAGCAATTTATTTCAAGGTGAAAATGGCAAATGATTTCCAAAATCTTGCTTGAAACGAACCGCGACCTCATTGTGCACTTCACTCTATTTAACATTCATTATAATGACATCCATTATTTACGAGTTCATCAAAATTTAAGTAACGAAAACATGCTTAAGCTTGTCTGTTCCAAATGGGTTCGCTTTACTGAACACTGACTGCTCGCGGAACCACAGTGACCTGACACATATTGACGCCTGCGGACAAGCTCTGCATCCTAAAAACGGGACACATGATTGCCGTCCTGCGGGCTTCAAACATTTCAGCCTAGAGAAAAACGTCAGCGAATATCAGCCATCCCGCTCAACACGGACATGCTATTGCTAATTATTGTAAGTTCTTATAGAGATTTAAAGCAGATTAACTAATGTAAAAAAAAAAAAAATCAACATTAATGTCATTTCACAGGGTCATTCGGGATCGATGCAAAGTCTTTTTGGCTCTCGGTTCATTTGCATTTTGCAGACGTTGCAATCTTTTCCAAAGAACAGTCTATTTTGGTGAACCAATACACCTGTGGGACTCTAAATGTCCTTGAACAAACATTTTCAATAAGCTTTAAGGCATTTTGACACATGGAAAATACATCTCAAACAGGACAACATCCCAAAATTGCGCAGTTCTTGTCATCTGATTTTACCCACATTTGACAACAATAAGAAAACAGCAAGAACAGTCTACCACCATTTCATTTGATCACTATATGGCATTTCATAAAGGTCACTTACAAAAACAAAACAAGAATTTTCTTTCAGAATATGCCACTTTCAATCATATATCCTTGAAAATGTTGGGCAGAGATGGGTAGGATTGGGCTTGGTGCTCCATTATGCAGAATAGCAGCTTTCTCAAGACAGAACAATCTATTGGACCTCTGGGAATAAACAGTGTTGGATGAGTTAAGCTGGCCTGCTGCATCACGGTCATAGATCTACACATCCAAATTGGTCAATCAATATGGAAGCATTAATCTGGTGAAGTGATGTCGTAAAACACGTCCAGGACAGACTGATTAGAAAAAGACATACGTCCTCCCACTCACCTTAAGCTGGGAGATTCACAGCGTTTGGGATGGGAGGGAAAATGCCTCCATTTAAACCCACACACAAACATGTATTAGACATAATAGAAGCAAAATTGTTTAAACAGAATTACTGGTGACACAGTTATGCTGTGCTATTAAATTATTGACTCTAATTACAGCCTTTTAAAGCAGAGTGAAAGTGGCAGGAAAGTAGGCTAGCAGTGTGATGTGAAAACATCAATTTTGCTCTGTATTTAATTTTGAATGACAGTTTTGCAGATCTAGGATCTTGTACGTAGGACTCCAAAGCAAATAAAAGTACATGAATGTCTGACACTTGGTGGTCAGCGTGGATTTATCGCTTGTCAACACTTGCTGTTTTCTCCTTCAAGGTCACAAAGACACATTGACTTGTGAAAGAGGCACCAAACATATTATTCCCATGATCCTCAGCACTTCTGAGCCGACACCACACATTAGATATAGCAGCTGTCAATTATGAAGAGACATGCAATGTCCCCAAGGCCATTGAAAATTTAAAAGAACAGAAATGAAAACATTAAAATATACATACATTCAGGTTTGGCGTCAATGATGAAACTTGCAGGATCAATTGATGTATCTAATTTCAAACCTATATTGATGCAAGAAATTTAAATGTGAATATGAATGAGATTTGAACCACATTTTGCCATTCGTTGCTACAAAAAATGTTTTTAGAAGAGAAATATGGTAAATGATAAATGTGCACATCTAAGTTAGTTTTGCCAACTTTCTAGAGTACACTAGCATATAGAAAACCTCAAAGCTAATAGACTTGAACTAAAAGCCATGCAACTGATTTTTATGGGGTCTTTAAATGTCGTGAAAATTCACAATGAAAAAAAAACTTAATGGTCCTAAAAATGGCAAGAAATATCAGAATAACATGTAACATTTTATATTACAAAATATGTATTTTATATTTCTCAAAAAAAATATGAAATGATCTGGTTATCTAGTGTCAGCTATTTATTTCTAGGGCAAAGCACCAAATGATTTGACAAAACTAGACAAACCTATATCCAGAAGACTTGAACTACAGCATTAAGTCACATGGACTTCTTTTATCATACTTGTTTTTACACTTTTTCAGATCTCGGCAGCCCCAGTCCCAATTCGTTTTCGTTATATGGACATGAGCAGCGTCAGCATTTAGCTAAACTTCTCATACAGGTTTGAAACAACGTGAGGATGAGTATATGATGACAGAATTGTCATATTGTGGGCGAACTATGCCTTTATGCACCTTGGTGAGCATAACACAACACATCCTACTGAATAAACTCCATCTAAAGCTGTCAGTCTGGTTTC
This sequence comes from Scardinius erythrophthalmus, assembly GCF_964197995.2. Lineage (NCBI taxonomy): Eukaryota > Metazoa > Chordata > Actinopteri > Cypriniformes > Leuciscidae > Scardinius > Scardinius erythrophthalmus. The sequence goes on along the minus strand of NC_138240.1, from coordinate 6,620,016 downwards.
TGACATGACAGAAGTGTCATCAAGACGTCCGCCTCAGAGTTATTTGTCACAAGTCTAGAGGTTTCTCTCTCTGTCTCTTTATCTTCCCACTCTCGGTGGCCACATGTTGTGACAGCGAGCTGCCGCCGCTCAACACATCAAAACACCCCTGCTTGCCAAGAAAACACTCATACAAAAATGATTCCAAAACAACCAGGTTCCTTCGAGTCAACAGAAAACTAAAGCAGCGCATTACAAAGAGAAAGACAAAGTGTTAAAGAAGTTAAGTTCCTCTCCTGCTCTCCTGTGGAGAGCAGAGGGATCCTTCTACCTTTCCCTCCGTCCAACAGAAGCAGATGTTGCTGGAGGTGCTGAGGATATCCGTAATGAAGCCTGAAATTCCCACGCGCATGGTGACGGCTCAAGAGGGACAGATAGATGGACAGAATTAAAGAGTTAAAGCTGAGAGAAGAAGGGAGTAGAGGTTTGGGTCCCTGGATGTTGTCAGTGCGAAGAGTGAGGCAAGAGTGGGAGAGATGAGGAGAAAGAGAAAGAGAGAGAAAGAGAGAGAGATAGTGTTTCCTCCACTCTCTAGCGCAGGACTTGTGCGCTCCGTACACTCACACACACACACTCACAACAGGTGCAGCCCCGAACCGGCCAGCCAATGGCAATTGTCCTCCTCGTACACACGCACACACACACAAGCAGGGTCCTGAGCCTTGATTCTAGCTGACATGCCCCTCTCACACACATAAACATGCATCCAATAACACAGTCAGTCCTCTGCGCGCTGTAGGGAGTCTCTGTGTAAATCTTCCTCAGCATGTGGATGTGACATAGAGGATTTAAAACACACGCAACATTTCTTTTTACAAACACACTCTTACAAACAAAGTTGTAAAAATTATGCAAGGCAACCGAGTGCCGATAATTCAACAGTTATTTATTTATATGTTTTTTACATTTAAAAAATGTAATAGAAAATAAAGTCAATGGGGTCGTTCAAATGATCTTATTTTATATTCTAAATTAAGAAAGAAAGTCATTCAGGTTTGGAACAACATAACGGTGGATAAATGATTTTCATTTTTACGGTGAACTATTCATTAATAAGTCTCTTATGCTCACCAAGACTCATTTATTTTAGATCAAAGATATATATAAGATAATATATTTTAAAATGTAATTTATTCCAAAGTTGAATTTTCAGCATCATTACTCTACTCTTCAGTGTCACATGATCCTTCAGAAATCATTCTAGTATGCTGATTTGCTGCTCAAGAAACATTTCTTATTATTATTATCAATCAGGAAAAAGATTCCAAAAGATTTCTGTCACTTTTGATTAATTTAATAAATCTTTGCTGACTAAAAGTATCTAAAATCTTACTGACCCCAAACTTTGAATAGTGATCTGCAGTGACAAAGAAACTAAAAGTCATTAATTTCTCATGAGAGGTAGCAAAATCAGTAAACACAAGCGTTAGTGATGAAAATAAAAAAAAGAGTTTAACTTTAAGCAATTGCTGAGTGATGTGATGCGATGACCAATAGAAATGAAGACAGCGGAGGTCACATGATCCATATCCTGTCAATTGATTCCTTGTCAAAATAGAATGATATCTTGTTTTTAGGTTCTCACCCTTTTAAGTTTTACCTTGATTTTAGCATTTTATTTTAAATTAGAGAAATTATTTTAATACATTAATAATAATATATTCATTTAAATACGTTCAAATCATCCTGTCGTCCACTTGAAAGTTTGCTATGGCCCTCAGTGGGCCCCGACCCCTGGTTGAGAACCACTGGTTTCGACTTCAGGAGTGACCGAGTCATATCTAGACTAGATTATTATAGAGACTTGGTGGACTATTGTGACTATTGAGGCAATAAACAACCGCACAGAAGGATACTACAAAAAAATTGCCTTAACAACCACATTGCAACACACTGGCTCCAACTCACAATATTTTAATGTTAATCACTCAGATTTTCTGAACCGCTCTGAGAACGCTTTCCATTTTCACTCCAGCGTGGGTAAACTTTTCAAACATCAAAGCTTTGAAGCAAGAAATTAATATTAATAAAAATAAAATCAGCCCATACACTTTTAAAACTAAAGGTTCTTTATTGGCGCCGATAGTTCAATGAAGAACCTTTGACGCCCACTGAACCTTTCCATTACACAAAATATTCTTTATAGTGGAAAAGGGATTTTAGATCATTAAAATGCCCTTCACACAAAAGACACAAATGGTTTTCTAAGGCATGTACATGGTCTTATACTTCATTACTACATTGTTCATACCAAATGAAATACAGCAGCCCATTAGGTCACAGAATTCCATCTCATATTAAACCAACAGCGCTCTGGTGGGCAAACAGAATTTGTCTTTCTTCCCCATGGAGACTGGTTCATTATCATGATCAATGCTATAAATAGAAACCAAAAATAACAACATCAGCACTTCTGTGAGGCGTGTCTCTCGGCTTCAAGCCATCTTTTATTTTCCTTAGTGCTCACCTGCCCACTAAACACACAAACAGACTAACACAAACATACACACTTACTCGCAAGATTTCCAGAGTCTTCGAGGGGGAGGAAGGAATTCTCGTTTGTTGAGCGGCACGATGCCAACAGCCGCCTGCATGACTGTGAAAAACTTCTTGTACTTCATCTCGGAGATGTGGCTCAGTCACCAATGCCAAAAACACTCAACCTGGATGGATGTTCGTGTGGTCACGGGAAAAAAACCCCCACCATGACACGCTCCTCTACATTTGTGGCTCTGCACCGACCTTGTCCATACATGTCTTTTGTCTTTAAAAAAGGAAAAAGACATTAATTTGGAGATTTGTGTGGCTGTTATCCTTACATAATTCAGAGAAGACCTTTATAACATTAGACAAATGAAAACGGACTAGAGGGATAATTGTGTTACTAAGCCCGGGGAGATAATACAGATTCTCCATTCTCTTTAATCCGTAACTGCGGCTCAAAAAGCCCTTACGTGAGTTTAACAATGACCCCGCAAGACAACACACCGCCTCTCCCAGTTCCCTCTCTTCTCCCATTCAAACGAACAGCTATGGACAGGGCGAATAGGGATGGACATGGTTACAAGCGTGGTTATGAGCTCAACCAGGCCTAGTTAAACCCAAATGAGTGTACGCGCATGTACGCACAGCCTCGGCCACGTGTAACACAAAGTAAAAAAACGTAGGATGAGTAATCACTTGTCAGGGTTGTAGGCACTGAGCCAGCGTGAGCTTTGGAAATGAAATCACTCGATGGCAGTCTGTGTGGACGGATTATGTACGCGTTGGTTACAAGCACAAAGTGGGATTTCGCTGTCAAAGAGCTCGAGGTGAGACGGGGGGAAAATTCCATGAATTAATTCTATGAACAGGTCTGTTTTTGGCCGCACAGATGTATCACAATGAGCCGCTGGCAATGAAAGGATTTGAAAGCATTTTCTCACGCACATAAAAATCCATAAAAGCTTATAAAGTTACGGAAGTAATAGGCTATGATTTAATAACCATAATCCTTAATGCATGGATGACTGCATTAGGTGCTGGAGAATATGCGTGCAGCTCTGACCAGACAACGCATTTGTTCAGAATTATAAGTGATACATGCTAAGGCCACGCATTATTCATGCTTAGGATTAGTAGGTTTTCAAAAACTCTAAACCTAAGAATGAATAATAGAATTATAGGTGCACAACTTGTTCTGGACTTATTTAAAGGGACAGTTAATCCAAAATAAATTCTGTCATATTTACTCACCCTTATGTCATTCCAAACGACTTACTTTTTTAAATGCTATATATAAATGCAGTCCATTTTTTTTTTGCAGTCCATTTTTTTCCCGTGAATAAAAGTAGATATTTTGAGAATTTGATTTCTTTTTTTGTCCATACACTGGAAGCCAACGTTCCAACGTTCTTCAAAATATCTTTTTGTGTTCCACAAAAGAAAGAAACTCACAGAGGTTTGGAACGACATGAGGATGAGTAAGTGATGACAGAAATTTCATTTTTGTGTCCCTTTAAGAACAGATGTGGTATTTTTTTTTAAAGAAATGAATACTTTTATTGAGCAAGGATGCACTAAATTGATCAAGCAGCAAAAACATTAAAATTGTGAACTTTCTTCACATCAAAGAATCATGAAAAACATGTTTCACAGTTTACACAAAAATATGATAATAATAGCAAAATGCTTCTTGAGCAGCAAACCAGCATTTTAGAATTATTTCTGAAGGATCACGTGACACTGAAGACCGGAGTAATAGAAGCTGAAAATTTCAGCGTTTTTGGGTGAACTATGGCTTTAATTTGACAGTTGATTTATGAGCAACAGTAATAGCAAGCACCGCTACTGACACAAAAATGCAATAATACCAATGATTCTACTAAAAAGATGATCGGATGCATCCAATAGCCTGAAAAGTGTTTCCAGCTTCATTCAGATCAATAACATGCATAGCATTGCATGGATATTTACAAGGTCAATCTTATATACAACACAAACAACATTAAGGAGAGAAAGACAAAGATGGAAAAGGGTTAGGAAGGGACAGAAAGAGAGGGACAGAAAGAGAGAGAGAGAGAGAGAGAGAGAGAGAGAGAGAGAGAGAGAGAGAGAGAGAGAGAGAGAGAGAGAGAGAGAGAGAGAGAGAGAGAGAGTGAGTGTGTGTGTATGTGTGGTTGTGTGTGTGTGTGTGTGTGTGTGTGTGTGTGTTGGCGCGGGGATCATCCTCATTTGATTACAAGTCATGATCCTCTTGCTAGGAGTCAGCTGGTCTGGTGTCAGCAGTATTATGAGAGCATGGCTGTGCATTTGGCTCAGGTCTGCTCGCACATGTGCAACTCTGATTTTGCTAAATCAATCAATGCTGAGACACTTGGAAATATTAAGAACTTACATTGGCATGCAAATATGAAGCTTAAGCATTGACCAACGAGCTCCCGCTGTGACATTGCAGACGTCCCGCTGAGGAACATTGGAGACCTTCATGCATCAGAGTCATTTCTCCACATGCACTAACTTTGATTTAAGTAAACTGAAATATACAGCATGGACTCACATTAAGATTGAGAATTTGCAGTGACAGTAGGCAATTGAAGTGTTTCATCAGGGTAATAAAATCTGCCCTTTAAACACCCAACACACAGGCGTTGACATACATTATGCATAACATTTCATCACTAGCTGTAAAAAAAAGCCTTTTTTTCATTCCGGTCAAAAATTGTATACGGCACTACTCTGATTAAGGTTTATACGTAGCTATTAACAAAGTGGTTTGGTGCACTGTTATTATGAGTTAGTGCTGTTTAATGGCAACCAAAATTTGTATTAAATGTTGAAAAAAAAAAAAAATAATTATATAGCCTGATTGTATAGAAGATTGATTCCAAACCACGTCAATCTTAATAACTACTATTCTTAATAACTTACTTAATAAATATACTTAATAACAACTATATTTTGTATATAAACAGTTATAAGTAATATATCATTGTTAACGAGGGCTGGAAGTGAAAAACGCCCATGCCCATGCGAAGATGCAATGTTATAGAAATGTAATAATTGAAACGAAACATTTTTGGGTGAACTAAGAATACAGCTCAATCAAAGAGCAATTAAAGCAATACAGAAACACTGTACAAGTAGATGATGACAGAGCTACTGTGTGTATCATGAAAGCAGTCACAGGACTGAACTCTATCTGTGTTGGTTCAATGCCACTAACAGAGGTGACCCTGTCACAACACTCTGCCTCTTTAATTAGTGTGAGCACCCTGAGGATGTGCTGATTACTCCTTTCATTACAACCGCTAAAAGCTGAAAAGCAAATGGGTGACAATTATCTGCTTGTGTTGATGTCAGGCTGTGAACTAATCACTGCTAAAATCAATTGATACAGCACCGATAGGACAAAAATAAGCAAAATATGCAAATATCTGAGTCTGACTGCAAAATGCATAAAGTGATTCATTCAAGTAGGATGTGTTCTGAATCAACATCCCAGCTGGTCCTGTAATTACATCATTATTTATCAGCTAATCAGATTTTAAGGCTAGGTTTAATGTAAGTATTAAGTCCAGGGGGTCAGTTTTGGCTGGTTAACATGGACTAGTTAGTCTACTGGTAAATGTTGGAAGGTTAACATATCAATGTGTGGCTAAAACAAGCATCTTTCTCCATTTACTGACCCCAATCTTTTGAACAGAGGTGCCAACTGCAAATATTTCATGATATTATATTATAGCAGATGTTTTGCTAGTGACTGATGTTTGAAAGCTCTTGTATCATTGGAGCTTTTGCATTATGAAAACTTGCATCAAACCCAACAAACAACAACAGCCTATACTGCAAAAGATGATATTCCAGGTACATTGGCTACATAGCTAAATCATGCAGTGCGCTTACCGATAATGGAGTTATTGTGCAAACTCTAAACTACAGGAATGAGGCACAAGTGTTCAGGTGGTGTATGTGGCACTAAACAAAAGGCACAACCTTCAGATATGTTCTCCTATAAAGAGCGAATGAGACTAACACATCAGCTGGCTACTCAGCGAGGGGGAGGAGTGTCAAGGACAAAATAAAAATCCATCGCTGCAACCTTGAGCTGCTGTTTTTGGCCAATTAAAGCAGCCCTTTGGCTCTAATCCGACATGGCTTACTGTACACTGCTGCTGTGAGACTGAGGGTGCAAAAAGTGTTACGCCATCATTCTTATGATGAAATATGGAATTCTGGGATTGAAGGGAACAAATGAACTCTTATAAGTGTTCAACTGGCCAAATGAACACCACCTCACTAGGATGGGTACCGATGAGATCAGCGTAATACAAGCTGTTTCACATGCACTTTCAGCAGAACACGTATGTAAGCACTGTCATGACTTTATACAAGGGGTATTTGCTTTCTACCTAGCTATAGGGAAAACCGGGGCTAGTTGTCACAAGGGCAAAAGTCCTTTTGACAATTCATTTCTTCTAGCAGTGGTTTTGTATTTTAGATTCAGACACATCATGAGTTAAAAAACACTTTTAAACCAACACATTTAAATGTATTAGAGCAAGTTGTAAAAAAAATTACTGGAAAGGTATTAACAGCATATTGATGAAGATATTATGTGAAAGTTTATTTTATTTTTACTTGAGACAATATTTTATAGTTATTCTTCCCAAATCAGTGTTTCTATTGTGACAACATGCCCCACAATCATTGGACTTGAAACATGAGTAGAATGAATCCCTGAGTGCATTGTTTGCAAAACTGTTCTTACATAAATTGTCACTTTCAATTACATGCAACAATTTATGCAAGAATGGTTTAATGAATTATTTACACAAATTTGTTCTGCATGTGTTTTATGAATGAGGTCCAATGTGTGTTAAATGAAAAGTAGCTTTTTTTTCCTCATCAAGAATGGTGAAATATTCCATACCAAGACTGTTGTATGTGTGTTTATACTAAAACTGACTTTCACAGTATACTGACTTTTTACAGTATAATATAAAGTCAATACACATTGCACATACATTTTTTTTATATATGAAATGCACAGTAAATCTGTGTTTAAAGTGTCTGAGTAAAACAAATACTTTTACACCTTCACCTTCAACAATTTACTCTACAATTTGTGATAACTCCATGATTAAATCAAGGAAGGCAGAGGTTGAGCTTCATGATAGATGACTTCAACTAGTCAATACTCACCACCACAGAGGATCTTTATCAGCTGTGCTACCAAATTACTTCTCATGTCTAAACATAATTTAATATCCCTATGTCAGAGTCACAAACACGTGATATCCAAATATGTGCATAGTGTGTGTCTCCTCACACTTTCATATTAGCACAATGTTACATTCATCTTGAGCGGAGAGCCAATTCCGCTGGGTAACTTCTAAATGATGTATTAAACCACAGAGCTGCTATAGTCTCATGCGTCTCCATTAAATATCAAAGTGCGCATGGCACCTGTCATACCACCAACAGCGCTCCAAATGACGTAAATGATGCCTACGCCGAGGACTTCCGAATGGAGAACAATCATGGCGGCCACAAGCGCTCGAAAATAACTACTTCAAAAGGGCCTTGGGTAATGAACGTTTTCATAGGGTTCATTTGATGGACACCTCAGTTGGGACTAATCACCATAAATCTGCTCAAGGTTTGCCAGATTTCAAATCATATATTTCCAGGGGGCCCAGAACCAGCTGAGCAGCTGTCGTTAAGATGAATGGGAATGCTATTGCTAACGGATCGTCTTCTCCAGGTATTCTAGACCTCCCCAATCAAGACCTTCACTAGCGACTATATCCTGATTCCAAAGGCAACAGACAGAGGAAAAATATAAATCCATTTCGTGTTTTTAAGAGCCCTAAAAAATATGTACAGTATCTGACAAAAAATAATATAAATAGGAACAAACTAATATTAAAATTGTGGCCAACACAGAAAATTAATGATTTCAATGTCATTAACATTTTCATCAAATTACTGGTTTTATAATTCTACACAATTTTGTCTAAATAAATTTAAAATAAGACTACAAAATAAAATCGATCATTTTAAATGCTACAAGTGAATTTCGGCATTGCAACATTATAATGTACAATAAGAAAAATGGATATTAATTTTGAGACTTGCTAAAGATTAAATGAATATATATTAGAGATGCACTAATATTAAGACAATTATTATTTAATTGATTATTAAGTTAAGTTAATTATTTGTGGCTGATTTTAATGTTAACAACATTTTCAACAAATTGCCGAATTCTAAACCATAATGTCTAAATAAATATAAAACACACAAAAACATTTTAAACGCTACAAGTGAATATATGCATATGCAATATATGCAAGTTTTTTAATGTAGGTATGTAAACTGGATATTCATTTTGATATTTAGCCTACTAAACACTTAATTTTTAATGTTAATAAAATAGTAGCATTTTAAAAGATCACGCTATTTCGTCTTTAAAACAAGACCAATCTTACATCTATATTCCAAAGCAGTCTTGAATTACAACCATTTAAGATCGGAATGTGCATTTTCATTTCTATTCAATAAAAAGGGGGTGACACTTAAGGGATTAAGATGATGGCTAAGGTACCGGTAATCTAAATGTAAAAATTGGGTAAATGAGCATGGACAATTAGCCTACATTTCCCATATTGATTCTTATAAACTGATAGGGTATCAATATTGTGCATCTCTAAATATAATGAAGCTCACATGTTGTTCAAAAGCACGATCACTTCATAAAGGAAAGCACCCTATGGTGTCTTGTCCAGCATATGTATTAAGAAAACTCATCTCTTGTAGTGTTTTGGTCTTGTAAGATGTGACATCTCATTCTCACCTGACTTCAGTGGGGTTTTTGTTCCTTTACTCAACATTGTCTCGCTTCTGACCTGGTGTTGATAATGTCCCTCTTTGACTCGCTCCACACTCATATCTCAGAGAAACACTAAATGGAAGGTCATCTAAGCACACGATAATATAGCCTACTCAAAAGTTTGGAGAACCTAAAAATACAAGGTACAACATGATAAGTAAGGGACAGAGGTGGGTAACGAAGTACATTTACTTCGTTACATTTACTTGAGTACTTTTTTAGAAAAATTGTACTTTTAAGAGTAGATTTGAATGTGGGTACTTATTACTTTTACTCGAGTACATTTCTAATGAAAAAACTGTACTTTTACTTCGTTACATTGGGCCACGTTCCTCTCGTTACTTTATTTTAATGCAATATGTGTTGTTAAATGCGTAGTTTATTCCAAGCGCGCTGTATCTTTTTTCTGGACTTGAGCGATGCTCAATTCACAAATGAATGACTCTTTTGAGTCGATTCTGTTCAAAGACTTCATCAAACAAGTTGGCAGATCTGTCTAAATCGGTTCGCGAATCAGTTTGAATGAACTGTTCAGTTCCTGCACGCACTGAATCGTCTGAAGCCCTTTCAATTCACACTCGACTCGGAGTCGTAACAGGAAGATTTAAGCACATCAAGAGCGTTAGATGAAGTGGCAGAGGACCGACAGTAGCTACAGTCAAGTGAGAGCAAATCTTCAAATGCATCATATTTTTGCCAGCGATGAAGATCTTTATTAGTTGAACATCTTCGTAAGCAGTCTGTGAATGAATGATTCCACAGGAGTCAGGACGATATATTCGATTTCATTTTACTCAGGTAATACATTTTACAACCAAACAGATTATTACGCCACGATACTAGAAAGTATGACATTACCCGTTTTTTGGACATATAAATTAATTTACATTAAATAAAGCTACCACTGTTCACAGTTTATGAACACCCGCCATCCCGCGGTAGTGTGTGTGTATTGTTGCGCAGTGGGTGCGAACTCGACTTGAAAACGAATGCCTTTGCCTGCCGTAGACAGTTAACCAGTTTAAACATGCTTGCAGAAATATACATTTGACATCGATGTACTTTTATTTGTTTTGTTTTTTGTGTGTGTTCAGATGTTCAGTAGCAGTCATGAGCGCGAGCACATGTGAAGAGTTTTTAACTCTTCTCTGTAAATAGCCTACCTTTGAATGCAACACTCAGATTCACTTTATTTCGACATTGTCTAATAATCCAAATGTAGTTGTATAAGTTACTATTTTACAAACCAGAGGACAGGCAATGATTTTCGAGCTATACAGATGGCAGAAATAATGCTTACGTCTCTCTTCTGTTTTTGTTGCAAAGATAGCTGATAATAATAGTCATTTAAATAAACAAAATCTAAATAATATCATTTTATATATATGACGACTTCAGAGGCAAAAGCCTGTAAGTACCATCTGAAATTTTCTTCTAAAAGAGCATTTTTATCAAGGTTGTATGTTTATGTTCACACTTAAATGTCAATGAAAAGTAGCCTACCTATTAATTGTCATTAAAGTGAAATTACTGACCTTAAATATACGAGCTTGATACAAATGATTGTTTTAGAAGAAAATTTCAGATGGCACTCAAGAGGCTTTTGCATCATGAAGTCTTCCTATATATATATTAGGGTGCATCAAATTTGAATGGGAAATTTTAATTTCAAAATATCAATTTGGCTGGCATTGCATTTTGTTCCAATTAACATAAAAATGACTTTTGCAAAGTTTTGAGGAATTTCATTGAGATTTAGGGGTGCCACCTAACACATGAACTTTGGCGAAATTACGAAAAATGTGCAATTTTTTGTCTAATTCCCAAAAGGTTGACCTGGAAATATTGAGTACAGTGACCTTTTATACAGTAACATGTTCTATAGGGTTATCAAAGTAAAAGTTGTTTGTTTGCGCTTTGGGCAACTTGGGCATTTCTCAGAATTCAACTTTCAAGATTGTCCATTCATTTGTCCTATATAGACAAAATGAATGGAGGTCAATGGGACATGTTCACGTGGCCTTACCCTGTTAATTTACTGTAACAACTACAATGCTACTCTCAATACACATGAGACATCTACAGTGGGGAGAACAAGTATTTGATACACTGCAGATTTTTAAGGTTTTCCCTCTTACAAAGCATGTAGAGGCAAAAAGCAAAAATCCAGAAAATCACATTGTATGATTTTTAAGTAATTAATTTGCATTTTATTGCATGACATAAGTATTTGATACATCAGAAAAGCAGAACTTAATTTTTGGTCCAGAAACCTTTGTTTGCAGTTACAGAGATCATACGTTTCCTGCAGTTCTTGACCAGGTTTGCACACACTGCAGTAGGGGTTCTGGCCCACTCCTCCATAAGGACCTTCTCCAGATCCTTCAGGTTTCGGGGTTGTCGCTGGGCAATACGGACTTTCAGCTCCCTCCAAAGATTTTGTATTGGGTTCAGGTCTGGAGACTGGCTAGGCCACTCCAGGACCTTGAGATGCTTCTTATGGAGCCACTCCTTAGTTGCCCTGGCTGTGTCTTTCGGGTCGTTGTCATGCTGGAAGACCTAGCCACGACCCATCTTCAATGCTCTTACTGAGGGAAGGAGGTTGTTGGCCAAGATCTCGCGATACATGGCCCCATCCATCCTCCCCTCAGTACGGTGCAGTCGTCCTGTCCCCTTTGCAGAAAAGCATCCCCAAAGCATGATGCTACCACCCCCATGGTTCACGGTTGGGATGGTGTTCTTGGGGTGGTACTCATCCTTCTTCTTCCTCCAAACATGGCGAGTGGAGTTTAGACCAAAAAGCTCTATTTCTGTCTCATCAGACCACATGACCTTCTCCCATTCCTCCTCTGGATCATCCAGATGGTCATTGGCAAACTTCAGACGGGCCTGGACATGCGCTGGCTTGAGCAGGGGGACCTTGTGTGCGCTGCAGGATTTTAATCCATGACGGCGTAGTGTTTTACTAATGGTTTTATTTGAGACTGTGGTTCCAGCTCTCTTCAGGTCATTGACCAGGTCCTGCCGTGTAGTTCAGGGCTGATCCCTCACCTTCCTCATGATCACTGATGCCCCACAAGGTGAGGTCTTGCATGGTGCCCCAGACCGAGGGAGATTGACCGTCATCTTGAACTTCTTCCATTTTCTAATAATTGCGCCTACAGTTGTTGCCTTCCCACCAAGCTGCTTGCCTATTGTCCTGTAGCCCATCTCAGCCTTGTGCAGGTCTACAGTTTTATCCCCGATGTCCTTACACAGCTCTCTGGTCTTAGCCATTCTGGAGAGGTTGGAGTCTGTTTGATTGAGTGTGTGGACAGGTGTCTTTTATACAGGTAACGAGTTCAAACAGGTGCAGTTAATACAGGTAATGAGTGGAGAACAGGAGGGCTTCTTAAAGAAAAACTAACAGGTCTGTGAGAGCCGGAATTCTTACTGGTTGGTAGGTGATCAAATACTTATGTCATGTAATAAAATGCTAATTAATTTTTTTTAAAATCATACGTGATTTTCTGGATTTTTTGTTTTAGATTCCATCTCTCACAGTTGAAGAGTACCTATGATAAAAAATTACAGACCTCTTAAGTAGGAAAATCTGCAACATCGGCAGTGTATCAAATACTTGTTCTCCCCACTGTATACTCTGAATATGACATTGTCCACTCTAGAATACTGTTGATGTTAAGCTTAATAGCTTAGCTAACATAGATAGCAAACGGTTGCTAGCTAACGTTAGCTAGATGTAATGAGCACCAAATACCTATAAATATGACTTAAATGACTTATGAGTATACAAAGTATACAAAGACACAACTACAGATATGATAGTAATATGTAATAATACATACCCAACACAGAAAGATCACCTCAAACAGAAAGATCACCTCAGTTTTCTTGAGCTGTAGTATTGTTTACCTCAGATCTCCATGATCTCCATTGAGCACTGTTAACCACTTTATCCAACAAAAACAGATGTGCGGTGGCACCCCTAAATCATCATGTACTGGAAAAATATTTTGCATGTGTTGTTTCTACATATATTGGAACACTTTTAGCACCCAGCCATATCAAAATTCAAGAATTGTGTTTTTTGATGCACCCTAATATATATATATATATATATATATATATATATATATATATATATATATATATATATATATATATATAGGCCTATATGATCCGAAGTAACAAGTTACTCACTACTTGAGTAGTTTTTTCATTGGATACTTTTTTACTCTTACTCAAGTAACTATTAAGATTATTACTTTTACTTTTACTTTGAGTAAATATTTCTATAAGTACTTGTACTTTTACTTGAGTACAGTTTTTGGGTACTCTACCCACCTCTGGTAAGGGATAATCCACGGCTAGATGTGTTGTGCGATTTTAATGTTGCCTCCCGCCCGCGGAGTGCATTCAAATCGTTTAAAGCACAGCTAGCCGTGGATTATCCCGCTTATAGCACGGTCATCATCATTTGCCAGCACTGACAAGCTGTTATTGATATTTAAAGGCTGCGCAATATTTGACCGGAAGTGTAAAAATTACGTTTTTTTTCGTCAGTTAGGGCTTGTTAGAGCTAGATTATGACCGCTTTGAATCAGACACAGCGATAAAATAGTGTGTAAGATGATATTTATTTCAATGAACGAATTAAAGCAGGGGAGACCGGGGACAGTTGCAACAGGGGATGGTTGCAACATGTCATTTTTCTCCAATCAGAAACAAGCTAGAGTGATGCACTCATACTGAACATGCACAGTTAGACCCTCCCCCCACCAAAAAGACAGTAGACATTTTCAACATCTGCTGCTGCATTTATTGAACAAAACTTGTTTTGGAGGTATGAAAGTAATTTTTTTCATGAGATGTATTTTTGTCATACTGTCCAGACATTTTGTATGAATTAATCAAAACTTACTTAGTTTGAATTATTGTTTTGTTAACTTGTAAGTGACATGGTCTTAGCATGTGTCAAAGTCAGTGTGTCTAGCAGGAATATGATGTTCTGTCATGGCTGATAGGGTTGGGGACGGTTGCAACAAGTTATAAATTGCATGTTTAATAAAGGTTTGTTGCATTGCAAATTGTTCAATTCTTCATGTCTGACACTGAAATATGGAGAGATTGAATATCATCTGTAATTCCTGCACACTGAATCTATGTAGGCCTATGTTCTACGCATGAACAAACAAAACTCAATAACTGTTATTTGATAAATATGACTAAATAAATAAATTATAGGCTACAATAATATAATTGAAATACATAATACTATAATATTATAGTAGGCCTAAAACAGTTAATATTTTCAGAATTATATGCTCATTGAGACAAAAAGCTAAAATTAATTAGAGAAATTTAAGGTATTTTTAACGTGTTGCAACCGTCCCTGGGTCGGGGTCAGTTGCAACATCTGACTTCTTCCATTCAAATAAATACTGTGAACGATATGTCATATATAATCATCTTTAAATGGTATGGCTAATTAGCAGACAGATGCAAGTTTAATATATACAAATTTGGTTGGTCTACTCCAAATAGTCTCTGAGTAACTGAGAGAAATGCAAAAAGTGTTGCAACTGTCCCCGGTCTCCCCCACTTATTTGAATTCATTATCAATCGAGAGATAGACCGAGAGAGCGAGATTGGAGAAATGTGAATTACCTGTCTGTTGGTCTCTCAGTCTCAACGAAGCTGAGTTTAATAACTTTAAAACCAGCGATGGTATACCCTCGTTGCTGAGAAATATAATGTAGCAATTCAGTAGCGAAACTAATTTATAAACAAAAGTCGTGGGGCAGCGATCCATTTCTGTATGCGCACTGCGTGCCATCAATGGTGGCGTCAATAAAAACAGCGCGAATTACGTTGCGTTTGTGTGCGTCATTGAAAACAGCGCATTGATATACAGTAGAATGGTGATTAAACTGACTGTTGATATGAGAATCAACAAAGTCTAGGAAATCATGCCAGACCACCACATCCTCTTGGTCATGTCTCATGTGTCATATTAACAGCTTCAGGACAGGGGAGCTCATCCTTATTCCACGGTTCCATATTGACTTGCGGCCTTGAGAATAGTGTGAAGCTAATAGAGTGTTTATTGAGAGCTGCTCCTTTAGCTTTTAAAAACCAAGGTTACTGCAATGTCACCTTTGCTAATTTATGTCTAGGGAAAGAGAGGAAGAATCTAGAGAGGCAGTTAACATGACTTGAGCAATCTCTGGGGATCCTTGAAAATTATGCTTATCAGGACCCCAACAGGGAATCAAACGATTTTTAGACATGCAAGTTAAAAAGAGGAAATGTTTTACCTGTAGGCTATATATAACTACTTCCATGCTCACACTTACATGCTGTCTGATCAGGTCCAAAATTAACAATAGCCAAAGGCCAAATGTGAATAATGCTAGTGTTTTGATGAGTAAATAAAAATAGCTATAGTGACAACAAGTGTAAAAGTAGCTCATGCCACAGAACCATTGAAATTAACTAGTGAAATTCAGAAGTTAATTAAAATGGTGAAGAACAGGAAATCATGATCAGTTACAGAACATCATAAACCTTCTTTTCCCAGTGATATTCCTCGCCTTTTCTATTTGTAATGTCTCTCAGCCATCTCTCTTTCTACAGTCATTCTTGCTCTCATGAGTGGACACGCCCCCTACTGCTGATTGGCTACAAGTGTGTTGTGGTGCTCACTTTCAACAGCATTTCTCAGAAATCGCTTACTGCAGCTTTGAAGTCTGTCTGTAAGACTATATATATATATATTATCCTCCAGGTTAAAATTGCAGTTTTAGAAAAAAGTCATAACATAACTGCCCTCGACAAGTCAGACGGTGTTGAGCAATAGTAATAGTGTTGCAGTAATTATGACATAATAGATTGTTAAGCTGAATGCTATAGAAAGCAAAAGTCAAAAACACTTAGTAAGACACTGTGTCAGTGTCTCATGTCAGGGTCTCATTGCACCTTGTTTTCTTATAATATATTGAATGCGCTCTAGAGTAGACAGACAGATAAAGTAGCGAGAGCCGCTTTATATAGAAAGATAAGGTCCTTCTCAGATTATCCTTCAGATGCTATCTCAAGGAGGATTCACAACAGAAGCAAAAACTGTTCGGCCTGCTTTGTAGATACGAGTGCTCCAGAGTCTGTCAAAGATGAGAAATTAATCTCTCCAATTTCCGGTGAATGCAGCAATTTGTCTCAATTTTCTTCAGGTCTGTGACAGCACTAGACTCTGCTGTCTCACACAAGATTCGATTCCTCATGAAACAGTTACCATTTGTCATTTGGGAGACTTTATAAACTAAAAACAGACATTAAACATAAATGTAGGTGTAATGTGACCAAATGAGTTAAGATGATCAATAATCCAATTGTGAAAGTTTAATTTAAAAAAAGCTTTTAAATTGATTTTTTTTAATCAATGGTGGCTGACTAATTAAAATGGACATTTTTACAGATTTTAGGATAATGTACAAACGTCTATATGTATGCTATTTTTTGTTCTTCTTTGTCATTTGTTCGAAATTCATTTTAACGATAACTTATAAACCTTAAAAAAAGACAGCATGCTGTGAACGACTATATTGTTAATCGATGGTAAGCCGCCAGACCAAATTATTTCAACTAAAATTGTTTTACAGCGGAATTGGTGGAGAAAATTCCACCAATTAGAGTCGAAAAAGCAAAACACACCAAAAGAGCTCTTTAGTCCGATTTTCAAATACTTTTTTGGTTCAAATCAAAGTTTGTAGTGTTGTAACTCATCTCGTAGACTCTTAGCTGATTGGCTTGGTTCATGGCTTATACCAGTAACTCTGACTATCTTAAAATGTGATATATCATGATATGAAGTCACAATTGTGAGAAATAACATTTGCAATTGTGATATATATAACAATGCAATAACAAGAATAAAGTTATTATTATTATTTTTTTACTTTGAGAACAGGCTTTTACAAAGCAGACTAAAATTTCCATCTGAATATTATAGAAATCCCTTTGATAATGCAAAACCATGGATTGCAACAACAAAGGAATGACATGTACAGATTCTGTGCTTATTAACATCCAACAAATTCTAATTAACCAGTTTCTTTTGATGTGGAATTAATTCCAAGCATCCCACATGATCTCTACGCAGTGCAGTTGAGTCATCTGAAGTGCATCAGGCCTTTTGTCTGATTCATGGCATTGATGTTGACTGAGTAAAATGGCAAAAAAAGAAAAGAAAAGACTCACCTGAATTGAAGAATAGTTCCTTTTTCTTCTTCTTTAGAAAAACGAATCCTCAATTAGCAAATGCACACACACACACAAAAAAAAAAATTCCATAATTGCATCATCAGATGAGTGTTTAAGGGCATGCATCTAAATGTTGCTTGACATAGGTTAATTTTTCCAGGTCACATTGTATTTTTAGCCCCATGCTTTCATGTTAGTCCAGAATGTTTACATTAGATGATGTCCTTCTGAGAAACGCTCTACCGAGGGCGACGTTTGATGTCCAGCAACGAGGCTGAAATGACAGTAAAACGAGCGCGAGCTCTGGGAATCTTTCAGACTTCCTTCGCTTGTTTGGAGCAAAACCACTCAATTGACATCAGAGTTCAGTGATAAATCCATGTTCCCATGGAAACTTCATGCTATTTTTGGGCCTGTGATTCGAGCTCTATAATAGACATTTGCATATTCATATCTGGACAAAGAGAGAAAAGATGCTCAAAGTGTTTATCATCAGCCGTGAGCTCTGATTCAATGGCTGCTCGTATCATAATTAGGTGCCATTAATACCGGGAATAATCTGGCATCTTAAAGGACACTTTAGCTCAAAGACAGAGAAGTGTTACAGCTTTCACAAAGATTTAAAAGCAGCTGGTGCAATTTACATGAGAGGCTTATCTCAAAGTAATTGGTCTCGAATCTTCATATCAAAGTGTAGCTAACACTGAAATCTGTTGCAGATATCAAGGCAGACTCAGATTCTCAAACACCTGCCCAAATTAAACTTATGACTGAAAACCGGTCTAAAACATTGTCTTGCACAAATAAATATAATAATAATAATAATAATAATAAATAAAAACACCCAATTATTATTATTTTAACATGTATTAATAAATCATAATCACTTAAAATAATAATTACTTCTAATAATAATAATAATAATAATATTTTAATGATATACAGAAATTAAACTTATGACTGAAAACCGGTCTAAAGATATTGATCAAAAACATTGTCTTGCACAAATAAATAATAAAATAAAAAAACACCCAAGTATTATTTTAACATGTATTAATAAATCATAATCACTCAAAATAATACATTATTATTTCTAATAATAATAATAATATTTTAATGATATAATGATGAAATAATATTTTAATAAATAATAATAATAATTATAATAATACAATGTTAAAAATGAAATAACTGAAAACCGAATATATTGGTCTATAATAATAATAATACTTCTAATAATATTATGATAAACTAAAGATATTGGTCTAAAACATTTTCTTGCAAATAAAAATAAATAAATAAAAACCACTAAGAATTATCATTTTAGCATGTATTAATAATAACCATATAATCATTAGAATAGTAATAATAATAAAACAATACTGAAAACCATCTAAAGATAATGGCCTAGATTCCCTAGAACATTGTCTTTGAACATTTCATCAATAATAAAAAGCAACCAAATATTATTATTTTAACATGTATTAATAATAATCATTCAAAATTATGAATAATAATTATAATTAATAATAATAAAAATAAAACTATAACATGTATACAATGAAAATAAAACAAACATTATAATTTATTTAACATTATATTTACATATGCATCAATGGACAGAGACATCAACACTGTGGGAGATGTGCTACTGTTTCATCACATACAACCTGATTAAATACATCTCACATTTCAACATTTGCATGGACAGCGTATCAAGTTAATGTTGCGATATATGGGCTATTATGTTAAGAGGCGTCTGGAGTAATGATCGATGTTGTATCACCAGAGTTAATGACACCGCTTTAACTGACGGGTGGGTTGATGCTAAATTGGACTGGTATTTTTAAATCATCCGAGGGCGGTGGTAAAGCTCTGAGGAATATGATCGGAGAGCGATGCCGTTATTCACAGATAACTCTTAAATAAAGGCTATGTCCGGGGGCTTTTAGAGCAAGAACTTCTCCATCTGTCAGTCGTAATCCTCTTCTTTTCCTGCATCTACCCAGCAGCCTCTAGTTCAACCAGGGCCAGGCGTGCAAAATGCTACAGATAAATACAGCCTCCGAAAAACAATCTGCGACCATTTGTCTTATTCAGAGCCATTAAACGTGATCTCTTTAATCCAACCAGGTAATAAATCCCCCCTGCAGTTTATACTTTTTGAGCTTTTTTGGCCAATTTGTAGGTCTGTGAACAATGGGTATATATAAACCATAAAAAATATCAAGCCAGCCTAATAGGTTTTTTGAGCATTGGCTACAGTAGTAACTTGTTAAGATCACGGCGAGGAAAAGATCAATAACGGTGTCTGCTTTTCAAATTGTTCTCATCATGAATGGATGAGATGCGACAGGTCTATATTTGATTTGAAGATGACAGACAACTCTTTGGAGAGCAGACTGTGCAATGTCACGCCATCGTGAGCGTACACCCATCGCTCCCCCGTCCAATCGTAGCGCTTTGGCCCGCTGAGAAAGGAAACATTCAGAAATGTCTGATGATGCTGAAAACTGAACATATTTGCTCTCATTATATCACACTGTTAATATGTAATTCAATAACAAGCATTTCTAATGCCACAAAATACTGACACTAAGTAATACAAAGTAAAACATGTTATCAAGAAATTTGCTGATTTAATTCTCATTCTTTTACATAAAACAGATTAAACAGAGTTAAGCATTACATACGAATATCAACAAATGACTGTCTAACCTTGTGGGCGACGAAAGCCAAATCTGTCGGTTGGGTGTCTGTTTGTTGATAACGTATGTGCCGTGGTCAGAGCCAACTTTCACCGTCAGCACGCCACCCTGTTAAGACATTTAACACACATGTAAATGTGTGAGAGCTTCAGTCTGTGGCTTTAACATTGAAACAGCAGCATTGACAGGGAGAACAACCTGAAAGAGATTCTTTTTACAAATATTTAACAATTAAACCTATCATAATTGCAAAATATATAAAAATAAAACGTAGGGGTCAACTTCTTTGTTTCTCATTTCTGTAGACATTTTCATAAAAATAAAATGTTTTTAATTAATTATAATCACTTTCACCCATCAGTGCAGTCCAAATTAAGTTTGAGTATCAATATGCCAACATTCAAAATAGATAAATAAAATAGAGATGAATAAATCAATAAATGCAAGGGGTGTACTAATTTTTTCACAGATAATTATCCTAAAAAAAAACTAAAAAATTAAACCACAAACTATTTGTACCATTAAACTGATGCCTAAAACACCACTGGTTCAGAATTCTTAAAGAACAAAATGATGTATATACAATGTATATGAAACAACCTCAAAAAAGATGATCTAAACATGTGTGAATGTATAGTCATATCCGAGGCCAAGCATTGGGAACATGGCTCAATTTGTCAACCAAACCTTGACTTGCAGCTGTCCGAATGTTTAATGTAAAGGGTTGTGGTATCATTATATCATATCAACTGTAACAACAGAGACTGCGTATACCACAGTTGAAAACACCAGCACAGTGTTTGCCGGCTGCATGTGAGGCTATAGTGAGGTGTAAAAACAAGCTGCTTAGAACAAGTAGCTGACAGGAAGCTCACCGCCTGACATTTATCCAGCCAGAGGAGAGCGAGGAGCGTGAATGACCAATCAATCTGTCAGCAGGGTCTGCTGGCCACCCGCCAGATGCTTAAATGGAACGAGTGCAAGGACTTAATCATTCACTGGGTTTGAGACAGATATATATATATACATATTTATGTGTGTGTGTGTTTGTGCATGTGTGTGGAATGATTGGAAGTTACATTAGTCTTACAATAACATACTAAAAGCTCAGTGTTTGTAGCCTTCATAAATCCTGCAGGACATATGCATTTTCTCTACAAGGTGCTCCAACAAAGGCTGCTGCACAAAAAGCAGTTTTTGGCTGTGAACTCTTAACAGGAGTTGTGCGGGAGCACTCAACAACAATAACACTCAAGCAAACCTCTTTTCTATAAAAGAAGAAAAGATACCATCATAAAAGTTTTAGGACCCCTTTTCACTTTACAGAGAAACAACCTAATTGCAATGTTCTACAAAAAGGCTGGGGATATAAAGGTTAGACAAATGGGTTACATGACAGGTAAAGTGTGTTTAAGTAAAGACTGGAAACACCAACTCAATTCATTTTAATTAAATTAATAGTTCTTGAGTTCTTTTTTATCTTGCTAATTTGCCTTTTACAAAAGAAAAAGAAAATGGTCTATATTGTGTCTGTACATGTTTTTTAGTTGCTAATGGTTAATTTAAAATCAATTCATTTTTCTACCCTGTTATTTTCTCAGATACAATTCAATCAAGAATCAAATGCCATCCGTTGCAAACAGCATTTCTTATTTCAAATCATTTTAGTTTTTAGACCAACATTGACCCCTACTGGACATCTAGGCAAAACAGACTTTCATATAGTTGAGATGTAAAAGCACTGCAGGCATTTAGTTTTTCTCAGTCGCTTTGCTGCATTTCTCAGATCAGAAATGAAATTCTCAAAACTACTTGTTTAACCTCCACATCATCTAGTCTCTTGTGCACATCATAAAAGCAGTTTCTCATTCTTTTGAACAAGTTGCAATTGCTTTGGTACATTCATCAAATTGATTATGTAAAATTGTCTGCGGTTTCCTACATTATCAGTTGCTAATGCCATGTTGCTCAAAATGTATTAAATAGTTCTCTGTGAAATAGTCTTACCCCTCAAAACATCTAGTCATTAGTTCATCGTATAAGTCATTAAATGCAAAATGGTTGATCTAGTTGTCATAAACTGTCAAGCATATTTTCTACACATTTCTATTAGACTTTATGTAAATATGCCATGAATTGATGAATAGTGCAGGTGAATCTTGACTTTCACTAATGAAGAGAATGTAGATCAACCAATGAGAAACCAGTTCTCTGAAATAGCTCAAAGTTGCATCTCACGAACCTTCAACTGGCAAGCAGAGACCCTCTAGACTAGAGGACTCTCATCCCTGATGATGAGAGGGGTCCATTTCGAGATGATTTACCAAAGTATGTGGTAATTTGGGATAATGTGAGATTCCATCACTCAAACGCCATCAGGCAATGATTTGTGACCCACTAGAGAATGCTGATGGAATTCCTCCCACCTTATTCTCCATTCCTTAACCAAATTGAGGAGTTCTTCTCAGCATGGAGGTGGAAGGTCTATGATCGCCAGGCACATACTCAGATGACGCTTCTGGCTGTCATGGATGTAGCCTGTGAGGACATCACAATAGACGCCTGCAGAGGTTGGATAAGACATTCCAAAAGATATTTTCCACATTGCATTGCAAGGGAAGATATTCGTTGTGATGTAGATGAGAATCTGTGGCCCGACAGACTGGCACGTCAAGAGGTGTAGACAGACTGCATTGCAATTCCTCATACAGTGCTGTATGCGAAAGCAAAGTTTTGCCTAAGGGGTCTTTCCTGTGTTTGCCTTTCTAATGTTGTATTTTAGCCTTTGTGCTCCTATTTCTTTTTCTTTTCTATATCACAATAATACTGTAATGTTTTTTTGTTAGACCACTAGTAAAAGTGTAACTGTGAATCCTATCCAGTCTCTTTGCATCAATAACTCACGTACAGTAGTGTGTAAATTTGTACTTTTGGAATGGATATATGGCGTACAGAAGAAGCGCAGCTTTATACATTTCAATACAATAACTGTCATCCAAACTGTTGCCATAGTTTACATCAGATAATACCAAGCGGCAACCTCCCTGTCTCTCTCTTGAAACCAACACAGAAGTGAATTAAACGGCAATTCATCAACTGGCCGCTTGAGGCTGGCTGCAAAAGTGAGTCAAATCTGCATCTCCCCCATGCTGAAATGCCCAACTTTACAGCAGAAAAAAACATATTTACAGCCTGGAGCAAAAAGTGGCTTTGGTCTATACAGCTAATTTTGCCCTTCATGACAACTGTGAGGGGGTGAATTTTTTTATAACTCATCTGTTTAAATTATATTAAGCCTTAAATTTCTGCATAGTTAAGGGTGTGTCCACTTTTGAGTGACAGGTGGATTCCCGCTGCTGTGGTCATTAGTCATCATTAGCTGTTTGTCTGCTGTCTGTTAGCCGTCACATTACCTCAGCTCATTGTCTGACTGTAAAAATAAATACATTTGGGAGTGACGCGCTGCCAAGATGGCGACGGTCGGCCACGCCCACTTTAGGCTACAAAAACGGTCTTCAGAAACCTTACGGACACTATGTCCATATGTTTTTACCATAAACCAGAAACCATACGGACACTATGTCCATATTTTTTTACAGTCTATGGGTAATACTAACAGAGTGCAGTGTTTTATTGACAACATGACTAATTGTTTTGAGAATGCACATACTTCTTAGCAAATATTAAGGATGATTTGAGAAATGCACCAAAGCGACTGAGAAAAACTGTATCATGTAAGGATGTGAGAATAAGGGCATGTGTACTTACAGAGAAGACAACATCATAGTCCATTCCAGTGAAGTTCTCATCTGTGAGGTCTTCAAAATATTCTGATAATGCGTCCATTGTCTCATCTGCTATTCTCCCATACTCTGTCTCTGTTAGTTCACTATACAAAACAATTACTTTGTAGAATAAAAAAATAGTAGTACCCCATCATTGCAAAATATTGGCGCATGTGATGCTAATGTAAATAAATTGTGACAACATTTTCATTTTTGGGTGAACTATCCCTTTAATGCATACCTAATATAAACAATGAGCAATACATTAGATATAACTTTTGATTTTAATAATGTAAATGTTGAAATTAACTTTAACCAAGATTAATAAAGACTAGTATTTTTTCACTATTAGTTCATATTAACTAATGTAATCATTTAATGTTAACAAATGAAACCTTATTGTAAAGTGTTAACAATGAAAAACTTTTTTTAATAGTTGCTCATAGTAAAAATAGTTTGTATGGTATAATGTTTTCTGTGTCATAAATACTTTTAGCTATATATTACAGACTGTAAATGATAAGAACTTTGCTGCTTATTTAAAATATTTGGACTCTGTGCATGCTCTTTGAGACAGTGACCATAGACCTGCATTATACGACTGACAGACAAGAACGGTTTGACCAAAAAATATCAAAATTGAAACTACTGCGGAAAAAAAGACACCTACATCTTGGATGCCCTTGAGGTAAGCTAAAACATACCAAAATTTAATTTCAAAGTGAACTATCCCTTTAATGATTTTAAAGCAATTTAATATAAAATAATTTTTGAATAAAAATTAAATTAATATTAACATTTTTAATGGACAACAATCGTACAATAAACACATTTTCAACACAGTGATAAATCATAACCAGCAGTATCTTAATGCATAATCAAAGTACAAGGATTATTGCAAATATTGTGCTCTATGAGTCAGTGATTATTACAATATTACACTTTTCACTCAGAACAATATTTACCTCAACTGAGGAGCATTTTCTTCTCCAAGAACTCCACTTGAATGAAGTTCTCTTCTCTTCAGACTGCCATCAAACCACTTAAAAATATTGAAATATCAGACAATATGGATGGATATGATAGCATGTAATTTAAACCTTTATACATTTTTATACTTGATTTAATGCAAAAATGGTACAAAAGGGTCTGAGTCATTTACCTGTGTATGTCCTTCCCATACACTGGTCCTTGTGACTGTCTTTGCTGAAGAAATACTCCTAAATTTGCCACCACCACATATTGACTAAAATCAAACGGGTCATAAACAAAACAGAGATTTAAAGATAAAACATTTTCTGACAACTAAAACACAAACAGTTACACTTATTTAATTAATTCAAAATTGGACAAAATTTCAGCATGAATGACTAGCATGAAACGTGCTAGTCAGTTACGTCACGTCACGTCCTTACGCAAAAGATTTGTCTCTCTATAATAATAAACAAATAAGAGACATTTATGACAAATAAGGCAATATAATAATATGAGACACCACGGCACATACTGGCAATTCAGTCATGCTAACATGCCGGAAATGTTTGTTTTAAACTCACTCACTTCAACTCCACTGATCATTGTTGATAGTCTGGGGGTTTGTTGGTGGCATTTCCATCTGGAGCTCAAATTTAG
This sequence comes from Scardinius erythrophthalmus, assembly GCF_964197995.2. Lineage (NCBI taxonomy): Eukaryota > Metazoa > Chordata > Actinopteri > Cypriniformes > Leuciscidae > Scardinius > Scardinius erythrophthalmus. The sequence goes on along the minus strand of NC_138240.1, from coordinate 6,594,220 downwards.
AAGATACAGAGAACGACACGTAATACTTAACCTTGACATAGCTTCAAAAAGGATGCAAGTATCTGGCCAGTCACAGTCAGTATGCCCGCTTTGACAGTCCTAGTTACATTTCAAAATACATGTCCCAACAAAATAAAAGTCTGTTTTATTCAGGAAGAGTTTCGTTTTTATTAAATCTCTTTTTAAATTTTTCTTATAAAAGTGGAAATAATTAGAAAGTATTAATAATAATAATATTTTTTAATGCTGCCTTTACGTTCTATCGGAATCATCGTAAATAGCCTAGCCTACTAGTTTCCTAGTTAAAAAATTGGACATGAACTCCCTCTCAAGTCAAAATTTGAATGCGATGAGCTCGTAATTACGACTTCAGAAGCGGGAAGTAGGACATTTCCGATAGCAAATGAAGGCAACATAATTTATATAGCGCCTTTCCATAGCTCAAGGGCGCTTTATAATTGACATACAATAAACAATTAAATAATTCAAACTATAGAATAGAACAACAAGAATAATACACAGACAAAATAAAGGCATTGCATAAACAGGGTAGCAATTTTCAACATAATACAAGAACGGAAAAAAACAGCAGAACAGCACGTATATCGCTCAGTTAATATTTAAACTCCGAAATATGATAGATAGATAGATAGATAGATAGATAGATAGATAGATAGATAGATAGATAGATAGATAGATAGATAGATAGATAGATAGATAGATAGATAGATAGATAGATAGATAGATAGATAGATAGATAGATAGATAGATAGATTCCTCAAGCCAGTAGGTGGCATCAACTGCACACATTGAGAGGGTGGTGGTATTATGGGAATGAGAGATGTTTCTCTGAAGTGCAGGAGGAGGCGGAGACTCGCTGCCGACTCGCTGCCCTTCAATAACGATTCCACAAAGTACAGGGACACTGACTGCACTTACATCTAGTGAGAGAAACATTACAGGCTCTGGGAATATCAGTGTGCACTCAACCTCTCTCTCTCTCCGAAATCAAGATAGTCCCCCACCTTAGAAGACATATAAAGGTAAGATATTTTTAAAATAATGTTTATTGCGACGTAACCTGTCTGAACCTGTCAGATGGACATACACCTGTACCTGCTACCAGTTCACCGGTGTGTTCTTCCGCTCTCGTGTAGGCAAGACGTCATATTTGACATATTAATTATATGAAATATTTTAGCTATGCATGGTAGGAAAAAACTTTAAACAACGTATTAGCCCAATTAAAAGAATTTATGACACATTATAAACTCAACTTTTATCTTGTTATATTTGTTCATTGCAAAATCATGACAGACTATTTTTACATTTCAAGATTTTACCTTTAACTCTCTGAGAGTGTAAAAAAATTACGTAATATTATCGCAGGGAAGAGGTTACTTAGAAATATTACGAGATTTTGACTGGCGTAGATGTCGAGTGCATCTCGAAACCTATGTGCTTTCTGTCAACTATATGGTGAAGGTTATTTCACCAAAAAATAATAATAATAATTGTTCCTGGAACAACATTCTAATCACCCAATCAGATTTGAGGGTCAAGTTTAGGCTTACAACCAGGGTTATGTGCTTCTACATCAATGTTATTCATCAAAATTTTAAGGATAAGTTATGAGTAGGGTTAGGTTTAGGGGTAGGGATATAGGACTACATTTTCAGACTGGAATGTTGTTCCAGGATCAACTAAATATGTTGTCAGCAAAATCACGGTGACCTGCTGTCCATATAGACGACAATTTTGGAAATCATTCAATGCTGTGTTTTAAAACATGTTTGCATGTTTTTATAATCTTTCACGCATAAACACATTCAAGTAGGGGAGACCTGGGCTAGTGGTCACATATTGGCACAAAAGGTTAATCTGTATTCAGTGAACTGTATAATTTATCTCTGAGCAATAACAGTGAATATTGTAAACAGCTTTTTTTGTCAAGTCACCTTTATTTATATAGCGCTTTATATAATACAAAGCAGCTTTTCAGTGCTTACAGGAAAATGATGCATTTCGGCTGTTGTTCAGCTGAAGTCAGTTCAGACATTTTGTAGTCAAGTCTTTAAGGTATATGCATATACAGAAATGTATAGGTCTCATCATATTGATTGATCTTTTATAATGTCAGTGGGATAGAACGCAATTACAACATTTCTGAATATCCAGATTGAATATAATATGGTCCTATAACTGAAACGTACTGTGTGTCATGAGAAAAGTCATAAAGAACATATTGAATTGCTATTGCCTGTAATTTACGGGATCAAATGAGGTTATGAGAAAAGTCTTATAACTTTTAGCCATGTTGAAAATAACCCTGCTGGGCAGTTGTTTGGACAAGCTTTGTACCTGGAGGCACAAAATCACATGACAGCCAAGAACAATGAGAGGAAGAAGAACTATTCCTCTAGTGTTTGTGGTTGCGAAGCTCAGTGTCTCTTGTGCAGATCCTTTTCCAGGTGTTTTTTTGCAAAAGCATTCTACAGTAGTACTGAATTGCATAAATCTGTATCAGCTGTTTGCACTTTTGTGCAAAATAGCCTAGTAGCAACTTTTTCTTCATTAATAACACAGATATGAGATATGTTCAGAATGGAATATTAACGTGACAGTCTCACTATTTCTGCAGTCTATATGTATACTGTCCATAGAATGCATAAGGTTTAGTATTCATAATAATTCATTATAGTTCAGCAGAGCATAACATCTCTTTTTATGACTCACATTTGTCTGACTTAAGTTTTATTTTTTACACAAAATTGAACAAAAAAATGGCCTATTTGATTAGTGCATGCCACTCATGTGCAACATGATGAGGTTGTACTTCATGTTCTTTTTAATGCACAAGTTTTATCTGTGTCCCAGTCCTCTTTCAGATCAATAAGCCACGTCATTTCATTTCATTTTAATCTTTCTGGGGCCTTTCAAAGCGGCAGCTGAATGATGAACAGCAGTCGTGACCGGCGGTCTCACTCCCATGCACATTTTTTTATTGCTCCCACAGTGGCATGCTACATTCCTCCCGAGTGTTCAGACTGCAGACAGCCAATATACTACTGACCCTGACCAGTTTGACCACCTCTTATATAAGAAATAAGATCTGTTTTATTTAACTAAGCTGCTCTTAGATCAGTACAGAAGAGCTGAGATGGTATGTGACATGCTCTTTTGACCTTGATGTGTAAAATACTCCCTGGCTGGATTATGTCACCATCATCATTATTATACCTGTAGTGGGGGATTTGACGGTGAATTTTTGACTAAAAGAAGTTTTGGTCACATAATATCAAGATTAGTATACGTTACTTGGATGGGTTGAATGTAGAGGACAAATTTTGAGTATGGGTTACCATAGTTGGCCTTCATGTCACGTCACTTTTTCTCCTTTTCCATCTCAATACTTAGTCTACTCACAAATCATATTGATGATAATAAATAATATAATAATATTGGGCTTGTTTTTGAAGCTGCGGTTGCTTATTTGTCTTGCGAGAGTTGGCAACACTGCTTGTGAATAATGTTCTATATTTGGTGTTATATTGCTAGTACACGTACAGTAGGACTGCAGTGTTTGAATGTGCTTTACTGAGCAGTAAAAAGAGCACGAATTGCTCTGTTAAGGTGCAGTAAGGGATTTCTGAGAAACACTGTTAATATTTGAAATCAACCCAAACAAACACACCCTCCCTTGATTGCTCCGCCCCCAAAATGCTCTTTATCACATGTCTCTTTAATATAGCTGAAGTGAAGCAAAATAATGCAATAATAAAGAAGATGATTGGCTACAAGTGTGTTGTGGTGCTCGACCCGATCCACTTTCAACAGCATTTCTCAGAAATTGCTTACTGCAGCCTATACTGTGATCAGGCTCTGTGTCGATTCAAAATTCTGTCTAAAAATGCAAAGCAGAATAAAAATCATACTAAGATATGCATCTCTGAGCCACTTCAGCCCCCCTAATTTAATAATTTAATGATTTTTTATACTCATAATTTTATATTTAAAAATACTTTTAAATATTTTTTAAAATTTGTAATATACATTCATTTCAAATAATTTCTGCCATTATAATTTTAAAAGCTAAACATTTCTTTTAAAATGTATTTATTTTAAAATTATTTTTCATTTATAATAGACATTAATTTAATATAATTTCTGTCATTAAAATTTTTAATGAATGCCTCTGTGCAGCATTAAACAGTGTAAATGCAACTTTTTTTGTATGCAACTCCAGATGCAGCATTAGTTGATCAATTTGCAGCAAAGCAAGCAGTGTTACTTTATTCATTAGTGTAGTTTATATTATTAAACCTGAGAAAACTATAAGACCGCGATTTGCATAGGATTTCTTATCCTTTCACGTAGCTCTCACTGCTGAAGTTTACTGAGCCAGTGCTTTTGAATGGGAAATCAGCAGATGCAAATGAGTCTCAGCAAAAAAACACATTCACAGCATCATGGTCATCTTTCCCTCTAAACCTGTGTGTAAGTCTCCCTTGAAGAATTGCATAACAAAATCTGTGATGACACATAGCTGAGCCAAAGGTTGACGAGACGAGAACCTCTTTAGTCTGAACAACCACAATGTCACACTGTTCTTGAATATAAACTTATGACTCAGTTAATTCAATTGTGACTCCAGTACTTGCTGTAAAGGACATTTCTCTCGTTGACCCAATGAAAAAAAAACGTGAGGTTTTCATCTGACTAGTTATATAACCACGTTCCCTGAGGTTGTTACAGCCTGTAGGCTATTTAGCAGGCGGTCATGATCACTTGAGTCTTGTGACATTTGCAAAAGCATAATGAAATGCATTCTTGAACGTTACTGACCTTGAATATGTCTTCTTTTATTTTGTATGTGACAATAATAGCTTGTTTGAAAATTACTTTATGTTTTAATCCATCTGTTAAAACTAAGTGTAGATACTTTACTCACTGGTAAATAGGAGTGCCAAATAGTTCCTGATCCACTATAAGTCTTTCCATAATAAGCCATGTAAAAGATGGTTACAAAGGTGTTCTGAGTAGTTTGGTCACATGACATGCTAATGCTGTTTGGCATCAAATCTTGCATGACTTATCAATAGCAATATTTTTTTTAATTGAACACAGCCATGGATGAAATTCGAGAGCTATGATGGAAAAGAAAAATTGAATCACATTTAAATTTAACAGTGAATTATGTAATTGTTTTCTCTGTTTACATTTTTTACCTATTATATTTTTGCAGTTCTGTTTAGTGACGCTAATTGTGCAGAAATTATACACTCCAGCCTTAATCTATCATTTGTGTGTGTGTGTTTCAGAAAATAATTTTCCAAAAATGAAAATGAGAATGAACAAATAATGACAATTTTTTGTTGTTTTTCTGAAATATTCCATTAAAGTCACCATGAAACAGAAGTTCTGATAGTCTTTCTTCCCTACTGTGATGTATATTAGAGTGAAACTCTATCCATGGACTTGATTTTGTCCATGAGGAATTGATTGGATGGTTGTGGTTTTCTATTGGTCGATCTCAGGTGACTCACAGGTTGTCCCACCAGTAAACACATCATCAGAGAAGAGAAGAGATGTCGCTGCAAGAGGGAGGGGAAGTTATTTTAATGAAAGATTTTGAGGCCACATGAATTAAAATAAAATAAGGATGTGCACGGATAAATCATTTATAATGAATACATACTGCAACATTCAATAAAACAAATAAGAATTTTGATTTCATGGTGACTTGAATTTTTTATAGATGTGAGAATCCCTAATTGCCTTTGCAAGCACCACTATGACTTAGTTAAAAGTGCATAGTGATTACTCAGACTACAGTGGGAGGGCAATCCCACCCTGTCATGGAAAGCCTGTCAATGAGCTTGTTGTATAGTGATTGGCTACTTTATGTGTAGGACTGAACCAACATTCTCACATTTAGTGTTAAATGTCAGACAGCAGTGCATGTTAACTGTTTGGAGGCATTGTGGGGGAGAGACGAACAGAACTGCAGGCGATGTTGTTGATCTCACAGGTTTCATAACAACAATGGAATCTAGACATGTATATCCTGTTCTTTTGATTTTCAAAAAAAGCATCAATTGCCTCCAATGGCAACGTGTCCCCCACCAGGCAACAACAGGCTCCTGGAAAGGCTCTTATTGTCAAATAGTACAGTCTGAGGGAGTTATTAGTCCCCTGCATGGTAGGGGTTGGTCATGGGACCTTTTGTTTTAGTTACCATGTTATGTCTTATGATCAAGTTCAAATATCTCATATACCATACGCCTCTCTATAAGCAAATGCCCCCTAACAACCTGAGAGAACTTAATGTAATATGCAGAGGAAATTAGATTTTCCACACCTAAAGTGTTTGGTCTTAACCTACTTTGGCATCTGGACTCATATGACCAACATTATTTATTTGAAATACCTCCTGCGATTTTACATCATGTTAGACATTCTTGACATTTTTTATCACAAATAAAAACAACAATAAATTGAATCATTTTTATTTATTATTATTTTATTAAGATAAAATTTTCTATTTTAATTGCTAAATGTATTCAATTATATATAAAAAAATAAAGTCATTATTTCTATCACAATCTATCACAGATGCACCTGATTGGGAAACAAAAATTGATTTTAATGTTTTTGAAAGAAGTCTGTTTTGCGCACCAAGGCTGCATTCATTTTGATTAAAATGACAGTAAAATCAGTAATATTGTGCAATATTATTACAATTTAAAATTAATGTTTTTCTATTCAAATATATTTGAAACTGTAATTTATTTCCACTATGGCAAAGCTGAATTTCCACATCATTACTCCAGTCTTCAGTGTCACATGATACTTCAGAAACCATCCTGATATGCTGATTTGATGCTCAAGAAACATTTATCATTATTATCAATGTTGAAAACAGTTGTGCTGCTTAATATCTTTGTGGAAAATATGATACATTTTTTAGGACTCTTTGATAAATAATGTTCAAAAGAACATCATTGAAATAGAAATCTTTTGTAACATTATAAATGTCTACACGGTCACTTCTAATCAATGTGTCCTTGCTGAATGAAATTATTAATTTCTTTCTAAAATATAATCTTTCTGACCCCAAGCTTTTGAATGGTAGTGTATAGACTGTCACTGCAGAAGTCTCATGTAATGGTTATGGCCATATGTGCTGATTCAACTTAACTTAAATGATCACAGAGGTCATTTAATTCCATGACTTCTTCACAACTTCCTGTCTGCAACATGCAATGACTTAACAGGCACAGTAAAGGGAAAGGCATAATGGTTTTCTTATCACAGGTCTGGACCTCAGCCAGAGTGAGGGTGGAACAGCGGGTCCAACTCCATCCTGGGTACACCATTATCAGATAGCAGTGATAAAAGTGTATAAAGAGCCTTATTATGTGCCTGTGCTAGACCTCTACCTTCCATATCTTTCAGTTATGCCTCATTGACTTTCAAAACAGTTTTATCCCTGGAGAGTTAAGTGAATAATTATTCTTTCTTTTTTTCTTTTTTTTATCACTCTTATGTTTGTGTTTCAGGGCAGACTACACATGATGCCCTGTATGTGTCTGATTTTTCTAAAAAGAACTGGCTCATACGAGTCATTAGTTCATTATTCAGACTACTGGTTTCGCTGCATGGTTTTGATTCACTTAAAACGACTGATTCATAAGAGTGATTCATTCTGGAATCGGCATACACAGGATGCACTGTGTGCGTTTGATTCACTAAAAAGAACTGGTTCATATTTTAGACATACACCAGTTTTAGACATACACTTGCAAACTTCCTTAAGCATTTCCCCTTGGGGAGGACCTCCGTTGCAACATAGTTGAGTAGATATTGCAGAAAACTCTATGCTCATCGTATGCGGAAAGTGTTATCACAAATGTACACAAATGCGATTCTTTGTTCCCAAATTTAATTAGGACACAGGGTGAATTCCAAACACGTTTTTGCACCCAAAACGTAGTGGACGCCATTTGTAGGGGCGTTCCATACGAAAGTGAACAACTGAATTCTTTCACGAAGGGCCCTTCACAAGTCCGTAAGCAAAGGGAATATGCAACGGTCACTTCAAGGAAGTAATTTAATCTTTTATGGTCATGTGACCCAGGGTGACAAGTCTTCGCGATTCATTTTAATCTAGATATGGCACGAGAGTTGGAGTTAACGTATAAACAGAATAATTCAAGTTGTTTTGTTTAGCTGTGATATATTACACACATTTTCGTCATGCATTTTATACTAAAATTCTAAAAAGTTTAATTGATAAGAAATGTTGCTTTACATGTTTAATGCTTAACTTATAAAGTTATACACACACACACACACACACACACACACACACACACACACACACACACACACACACACACACATAAAGCATGTTTTAAAAACTTAATTATAAATGGACATTTATTTGCATCATATTAGCACCAATAATAAGATACTCCCATTGTCACTGCCTAGCTTTGTCGCGGTAAAATTCCATGTGAAGCTTATGAAGAAATTTAATAAAGTCCTTCATTGCTCCCATCGCCAAATGCTTTCCAAACGACTTCATTAAGACACACAAGTACCCTTCTCCCTCCAAAGTCCCCACTTCCAAGGCTCTGCCCTTCGGAGTGAGTAGGGTTTAGGGATGCTCACTTCCGATTTGAGTTTGCCCACAGTGTACCACTTCAGGTTGGATGGCACAGACATTAACTTTAGCTTATTTGCCCTCTTGAGTACTGCAACCCTTGTGTAAATGCTTGGGTAAAGTATGTTGATGGCCTCTCTCAAGCTGTTTATTTTCTCTCGTTTGACTTTCATAGCAAATCAAATGTCCTTGCTGCGAGTCGAGTCTTTCAGCAGTTAGTTTGCTTGATCACCTGGCTCAAGCTGAGTTGAACTCGTTCAGAATAGTAAATAGAAATGTCATCCCTTTCGTTTACTCTTTGCTCCTTCTCTTTATCTTGCACTTCCTCCTCCCGACACTCCCCTGCTGCTCCTCAGAGGTCTTAAGATAAGCTCCACAACACAGCTGAATGAAAAAGCTTTTTCTTTTTGCTGAGAGGAGAGAGAGAGGACTGGAAATGAGGGGGAGGTTATCGCCTAATGTCACGAGTTGGATTCAAACCAGTGTTATTTTAGTTACATTGAGATACATTATAGTTTTTTTAAATTCATATTTTAAATTAGTGTTTATTTTTTCGTTTTCCTTTTTTCCTTTTAATTTTTAGCAATTCTTTTGTCATTTGTATTAGTTCTGTCGTGACAACTCTTGGAGAGATTGGTATGGTAATAGAGATTGGCAAATCTGGTAAATAACCCCCGTAGCAGATCTATACAGGTGGAGCTGGGGAAGGTGGAGGGTTTCTGACAACACTACTGGTATTTGTTTGAATGTTGAGCCGCAGCTCATTGGCCGTTGATGCAACAACAACCAATCAACTGTGCGATCTATAGAGATAATGATGTGATCAGCCTGCAACCTTCTAGAGTTTCATGCCAGAACAAGGTATTTTATTGTTTTTTAAAGGTCTACATTGTTTAAATTAATTTTTATCTAAGTTTTAGTTATTTTCGTACATAAAGCTCAAAGAAAATTAGATATGTTTTGTATTTGTTTTTATTCCAAATGTTTTAGTTAACTATAATAACCCTGATTAAAACATCACGTGAAGACCACCAATTTTTGACACATTTAGATTTAGTCTGATTCTTTATGCATCTGTTATCATCTTGTTCATGAACTGCTTGTCAAGTCACATTTATTTCTATAGTGTTTTATACAATAAAAATTGCTTCAAAGCAGCTTCACAGTAATAAACAAGAAAACAACTGTTAATATTTGGCAAAATTCATCAGTTTTGAAATAACTTCAATTTCAGCTTGTATTCACAGCAGCCTTTTTTAGTCTTCTCTCATTCATTTGCCTGGGGAAAAAAAGTCAGCTTTGGATTTTATCTGGATTTTTTGTATCGTTTTTGTTGCTTTTTTAAATGAAAAGGAAAAGGAAAGAAAAATACTTTTTGTAAAATTAGCCAAATCTCTTTTGGATATTTCTCTTTGGTTTAGCATATGCCTCCCTACTGACTTTATCTGTACAGCAATAATTAGTAATTATAGCTTCACTGTACAAAGCTGTGCATATTGTCCTACAAATTCTTCTAAAATGCCTTTAATAGCATCATATCCAATTACAGCTTTTAGCGGTAAACTTCACACAGTACACTAAGCCAGTTATGTAATCACTGTCACTGTATCCAATTAGCAAACTGAAGAAAGAACCTCCAGTCAGAACAAAGAGTGCATACGTGAGGCCTGTTGGATACGGCCCTAATCCTGTTCTCTAAGCCCTCAATTAAAATGATCGGAAATGGAATTTTGACCCCCAATAATTCTTTGGAACTGTTAAAAAGTTTCCACTTCAAAATGCTTCATGGATGCTTTATGGCATTCTCTCTGTCAATTCGCTGATTGCATGGAAACGATTTGGTGTTTCAAAAAGCTTTTGATAGTGTTTAATCAGTATGGTCTGAAAAGTATTTTACCCAAATTTGGGGTCGATCGGGTGAGAGCTGTACGAAGAAAGTTTCCACTATCAGCATAGTTAATCGTTATCATCATAGTTCAACGAGTCAGTGTTTCCCCATAGTTCCTCATTGTTCCAACGAACATTAGCAAACAGCATTGCAAAGTTGTGTGGTTGGAGCGGAAGCTTTCCACCTGTGGTTAAAAGCATAATTTCTTGTTTGCATGAGATGTGGACCTAATAAATCCTTATCTTCTTGAGCAAAACAAACAAGTTGACATTCAGTTCACTCAAAATGAGGTTTTATTTAACAAAGTTCGGGAGGAGCAGGTTCAGATAATTAACCAAATTATGCACAGCTGGAGATTAATCAGTAATCAACTCAATGACCGAGTATAAATTCACAGCAGACCTATCTCTGTTCATTGAAAGTTTGTCAGCATCCCTCCTCCACCCCATCTCCTCACTTACAGTTCCATCTACACTTCCAGTTCCATCTACACTTACCAACTGGGGGGAGTACTTTGGGTTCGGGCCTAACTCCGAGCTCGGAGCCCTCCCCCCGGATAGCACGCCAAATACGCATAAACTTATTGTATTAATTATATGTAGATGTGAACTCGTGAAAAGAAGAATGTGCATGTGCGTGCTCTAGTATGAAGGAGCCTATGATTAAATATGAAAATAAAGCAAAATAACTGAGAAAAATTAGAATTAGTCCTCAGATAATTTATAGCATAAATTCTGGAAAAGTAAGATCTCAAAACGGATTATAGTAATAAGAAGTTATTACTGTATTCCCTCACCTGGTGACATCATTAACCAACTTACTTTCTTGTGAAATAGTCGTGACTAGCAAGTTGAATTCTTCAACGATGCATCGTACTATGGTAGTTAAGCAGCGAGTTACGTCGTTGTATGGGAAACGCACCCAAGAGCGTTACTGATAGACTGGGAAAAGAGGTGCTGCAGCAATGTAAAAATATGTGAAAAAAATGTGTTTTTTGAACATTCAAGCATGAAACCTATTCCGAAAACAAAAACAAGACTCTATAAAAGAGCATAATATTGGCTCTTAATTGAATCTGAGGTAAAAAGAATTTGTATTATGTTCTTTAAAACTCATGTTTGCCATTCAGTTAAAAATCTAAAAGCTAAAATGTACTTTAATGGTTGATGGCTCTAGAGGTTTTGAGAGAATGACCCCATAATGTTGAGAATCTCTTCAATCCGTTTCCTAAATTGATTGTGTTTATTACCAGACAAATCAGTCTGAATATTCAGGGTGTCGTGTGCCCCTCGGTGCCTGCGGGTGGATACAGTACAGCCACTGTTTACAAGCACAGACCCTGGACTCATAGCAACCACAAAGAGAAGAACGACGAGAAGAAGAGATAGATAAAGGGAGAGAGCGAAAGTGAGGATAGGTTTTTAAAGTGTTGTGGTGATAGAAACTTAAGTGTTTTCTGTTCTCTGTCCTCTTAATATCTGGCACATGGTCACATAGCTTAATACCTTTAAAGGGCACTTGCCTCTTCTGAAAGCCCTTCATAATCCGTGTCTTTTCCACTGTCAGTGCCACATAATTTGTTTGTGCTTCTTACAATGAGACTATTGTTCTTAACTAAATAATAGAATAATGTCATATGCTGTATGTTAAACATTAAGTTTTATGTTTCAAGGGAGTATGACGATCGTGGGGCTTGCAGTTCGGACAGACTCTGCCCTGGGCTTGTTAACGGGTTAAAGGTGGAATGTAATAAACCAGATGTTGAGATTGACCATAACTTGCATTAGATGCTTTGCTAAATACAAATTATATTTGTTTAGCCATTTCTCAGACAGTTAAATATTGACTCGTGTACCAATAATCATCTTATATTGACACTGCTTATATAATAATTTGGCTTTATTATAAAAGCAGTTATTCAAGTATATTGAGACGATTTTTTTTAAATAGTAATTTTATTTAGCAAGGATTCATGAAATTGATCAATGAAAAAAAGACAGGTAAGACATTTATAATGTTACAAAACATTTATGTTTCAAGTAAATGAGCACCAAATCAGCGTATCAGAATGATTTCTGAAGGATCATATGACACTGAAGACTGGCGTAATGATGCTGAAAATTAAGCTTTGCCGTCACAGGAAGAAATTCTATTGTTATATTTTAATTTGTAGTCGAATACATTTTTTAGCGAAAAAATGCAGCCTAGGAGAGAATAAAATGTACTGACCCTAAACTTTTTAACAATGGGTAAAATGAGTTGACATAAAATGTTTTAAAAATGTATTCTTTTATTTATACTAATCCACAAGAGGCAACAACACACCCCTTAACTATGGTTAAATCGCTCTACGGCATGACCCCTTGTGTCTTAGTGCTTTATTTGATCTTAATGTTCCATGATGCATCTGACTAGCAATCAGTCGTATATTTAAACACTGCATCATGAGTAAGCTTTGTGATGTATGATGTGCCCTTTTCTAAGTGTAACATTTTTTATAGCCTCTATTTTGATTGTTGGTCAGTGCTTACGCATTATTGACAATAAGGTTAATGACACAAGGAGGAGGTTGTGTTTTTGCATGAACTCAACTGGGATGGATTGTTTCACTCGAAGTGGATTGTGTAATAGATCTGGATTGCAGTCTTAGGTCGAACTGACATGCAGGTGTTAGACGCTTCTCAGACAGCAGCTGGTTATCAGGAGCAAACATCCACACTTTCGCTGGGTTTTACCCGTTTTCCCTCTCTGCAGACCCACTGATATAAACGTGCTGGCACAGAGCGAATGGCACTTTAGACTCACATGCTGCTCTTGACTCTGAATAAGGGCTCGGTCTCACAGTTTGTTTATGCAGACGCTCTGAAAGACCATTATTCCTCATTTACACAGACTGTGAGGCCCTGCACTCTGTCTGCTGACTTTACGACGCACCGTTTATTCAGTGCTGTGGCTGCAAACACACACTTAGGTGGTCACAAGATCAACTTAAAAACATTCTGCATTGTCTCGATGAGAATGCCTGAAATCAATCTTTCACTGAGGGTGAAGTGTGTAGTTTCTGCACCTCTAGCTTTACAAACAGAATTGCAAAGATTAACCAAAGTTAAAGTCAGTTCAACCTAGATGATCAATAATGCACAATTTCCGTTTTAAAATATTTTTGATATTTTCAGAACAAATATTGTGTAAAAACGATGTTTCATGCATTCAAACGTTTGGGGTCGGTAAGATTTTTTTAAGTTTTTGAAAGAAGTCTTTAATTTCACCTAAAAATGAAAATTCTTTCATCATTTACTCACCCTCATGTCGTTCCAAATCCGTAAGACTTTACGTTCATTTACAAAACACAAATGAAGATATTTTTGATGAAATCTGAGCTTTCTGTCCCTCCATTGACAGCTCAACTGACACTTTGACGCTTCAAAAAGTTCATAAAGAGATCGTAAAACTAATCCATATGAATTGAGCAGCTTAGTCAAAATTTTTTGAAGAGACTCGATCTCTTTATATGATGAACAGATTTAATTTAGACTTTAATTCACATAAAAACATTCATCATCTCACACATCAGTTGTGGTAAACAGAAGCTCAAGCATGTTCACTTGTCTGAGAACCAATGAGGTTCATTCTCGCGTTACGTAGCACGTTTGAGCTTCAACAAGAACCAATGAGTTTTGTTCTCGCATGTCAAGCAGGTTCGGTTGAGCTTCTATATGTTCTCTGATCAATGTTTATATTAAATGTTTAGGTATTATCAACTGGCCAGAATTTTGAGATCGCAGTAGACGTGAAGGACTATAATGCATTAAGAGCTCGCTCAAGTACTCCGGAGCTAAACCATTTAGTGCTTTGTAAAAATGTATACGTTGTTTAATAGGGAGCCAATGCAGTGTTGATACAGTGGGGCTAATACGGTCATACTTTCTGGTTCTAGTGAGAACTCGAGCTGCTGCGTTTTGGACCAGCTGTAGTTTGTTTATTAAGCGTGCAGGGCAACCACCCATAATAGCATTACTATAATCTAGCCTTGGGGTCATGAACGCATGAACTAACTGTTCTGCATTTTTCATTGAAAGCATATGTCATAATTTAGATATATTTGATGGGTATAAGATGGAAGAATGTGGTTTTACAGATGCTAGAAACATGGCTTTCAAATGAGAGATTGGTATCAAAGAGCACACTCAGGTTCCTAACCGACGACGAAGACTTGACAGAGCAGCCATCAATTGTTAGACATTATTCTTGTTTAATACGTGCACTGTCATACTAACTAGAAAATTCTCCTTCCCTTCCCATCCTCTGGTTGACAGGACGAACATCAATTCTGAGCCAGACCTCTGCTTTCCACACGGTCCACATGACTGAGCTATGCAGCAGCGCTGAACAGCAGACCAACACCTGTGTTCTTGGTTAAAACAAGGTAAACCCTAATTGCGTCATACTTTATTAGCAGAGCCACACATGTACTGCATTTACAAGCCACTCAATTACTCTGGCAGGATATCCTGTGGTCTGTGTCAGGCTCCTTTGCAAATCTGATGGTTTACGGCTGGACACGGCCTGAGGACATTATTTACATAAACTCAGCTAATGGCTGTAAACTAGTCTTGTGTAACTTTTAACTCTTTATTGCTTCATGTAGATGTCATCAGCCAATGAGAATGGAGTCAGCGGGTCTAGCAATAACAGTAGAGAGAAAACATACAAAAAGGTAAATTGTTTTTCATTATTGTTTTCTTTATATCTACAATATTTTGTTTTCATGGAGAACCCATTATTATAAAATATTACTTTTTTTGGATTTAAAAAGCACAGTTTTTTAATTGTCTGTTATTTTTCATTTGTATAGGATGTATGCATTTTTTACATTTGATTGATTTATAAGTATTAACCACAATAGCTCCTTGTCAATGATGTTGTTTACACCTAATATATAGATCAGTAGATCTACAGTAGACTAAAGCCTTCGCAAAAGTAAAAGTAAATTAAAATGAGCAAGAAATTAGAAAATAAAAAAATGTAAGAATGTGACAAGAGACAAGGCTGTTTTTTTATGGATATCAATGGAGGAGAGCTGAATAAACCGCTTTTGTTAGGAAATAGCTAATCATTTAATGAATCGACAGCCCTTCGGCTAATCTTCAACATGTTTGCTCTTAAACATTAATTTAGGATTGATCTATTTTTAGAGTTTTAAGGCTGTATGTGATTGGTTATCAAGGCATATGTGATCCAAGTTAGCTGTTACGTTTTATAGAGCCACGGACCCTCATATCTCCCAAAAATAAGACCATCTCTGCTCAGAGTCATGCAGTCAGTGTGAAATGTGTTTTGACTGGAAATGATATCTCCGACGACATACAGCCAATGAGAGATACAGGGCTAGGTAAAGTTCAGGGGGATGAGTCATGGACCTGCAACAGAATATCAGCAAGCATGGCTTCTGCAAGCAACCATTCTCTCCTTCATATTCTTCTTTTTTTCTTTTTCACTGCAAATCAACGCACAGACACCTTGGATCACAAGCTTTTGCGTGCATCATATTAACAAGAAGAAATTCAGTCGCGAGAACTCCTGTCTCACACTTGATCTTGCATTATTTACTTTATCAGTTCTCGCGCGTTCGGTTGTGAAAAGTAGTTCTCGTGATTCTTCCTATTGAAACGTGTAATGTGCACAAAGCAGCAACTAAATGGTACCCTAGACAGTCAAGTAGTGTGAGAAGAACAGCGATCCGACGACATTGTACCCGGCATAACCCATTTGTATATGAAACAAAAACTAAAACTCACTTGTGATTGAATTTTCCAAGGCAGGGCCTCTGAATTCATGACTACTGTATGTACATCTGTGTTTCGCTGCATGTTGATAAAACAGAAAAAGATCAACAAATTGTCCGCCAACACCTCTGTTCAGTGAAGAATGAGCTACTTTTTTCCATTCACGTTATTGTCAGTTTGTCCAATGACGAATTTACCATGTTGATAATGTCCACCCTTCTAAATGTTGGTATCAACAGAGGCCTATCAATGAACTTTCCAAAATTCCAAGATTTGATGGTTTTGTTAGACCTTTTCATGTTATGGCTGATCTAATACTTCCAGTGAACCTTGCTCAAGAGTTCTGACCTGCACAAATGTCATTTGTTTAACCGAAGGAGATTTATTTAGTCTGCATCTAAAAATGACCCCAATAAAGCCACATAAGAGCAGGTTTCACAATTACTCTATACTAATTTGTTTTGCTTTTTATTACCGATATTGTCTCAGACTACTTCATCTGCCCTGAAAGGAGCCATCCAGCTTGGCATTGGTTACACCGTGGGGAATCTGACCTCAAAACCTGACCGAGATGTGCTCATGCAGGACTTCTATGTGGTGGAGAGTGTGTTTTTACCCAGGTATGGACAAGAGGATGCATACATGTGCAGGACGCTGCCTGTGCATATTGCTATTTTGTCTATGTTGATGTCAAAGTGGTCTGGTCTTCTCAAATTCTCAAATATTGTATTTCATTTGGGTCATCTGCTCTCCGTTTTTTTCCCTAAATAGGGAAATCTTAACATCAGTACATCTTGCAGTGATGAATCACACACTAAAGAGAGTGTATCATGAGAACTAGGAACTTGAGCTCATGCTAAATCCTGCACAGTTGATTCTTGCACAAATGATTCCCAAAAGACCAATTTTAGTGAGCAGAGTATATACAAGATTCAAAGGGATGCCACTGATCCACTAGCCTGACTTCCTTATTTATAGAGTCTGATTCTCTCACTGGGGATTGCACTCCAGTTGCATGCGCTTGCCCTCAGTTTGAACCAATTCGACAGTCTGTGGTTGTGTACTACTTACAATATTTTGCATGTACTTTGTGATGAAGCAAAATTCTTTATGCAACGTTTGAATTCAAGTTTGCATACTGTGAATAATATACTGTATGTATAGAAGGGGTGTGCAGCAAATATTATTATCTGTATCTACAATATTTGTATTCAGTTAAAAGCAGACATGTTGGTTAAAACTAAAAGAATTTAAACTTTAAAGCACGTTTATTATTCATACACTACCATTACCCAAACGTTTACAGTCAGTAAGATTTTTGTAAAAAGTATCTTATACTCACCAAGGCTGCATTTATTTGATCAAAAATACAGTAAAACAGTAATATTTTGAAATATTATTACAATTTAAAATAACTATTTTTTATTTTAATATATTTTAAAATGTAATTTATTCCTGTGACGGCAAGTTACTCCAGTCTTCAGTGTCACATGATCCTTCAGAAATCATTCTAACATGCTGATTTGCTGCTCATTTATTTCAGGATTCCTTGATGAATTGAAAATTAAAAAGAAATTAATGCATGCTGAATAAACGTATTCATTTATTTAAAAAAAAATCGTACTGACCCCAAACCTTTAAACGGTAATGTATATTTAGTATAGTAAAAGGTAGTAAAGATTATGCATAACAAATGTACGCTAGTACTGTATGTATACTCACATGCTTTAGATGCATTTGGAATGACAATTGAATCAAATTAAAGGACAAGCTCATGATTCACATTACAGCAGTAATATTCTAAAAACACATAACTATTTCATTTGATTATGGCTCTATTAGGCTTATCTATATAAGAAAAAAAACAAATATTACATCACAGGCATTTTTCATAGAAGGTAGATTATTATTAAACAGGGAATGCTCGGACTTTTGGTATTATTGTTGTTCTTATAGGCATATCATTAAATGTTATGTGTTGATTGAAATATTTGATGATATAATCAGTAATTAAAAAAAATGATATTACTCAGAAGTATTTGTTATTCATTCGATTCATTTTATTAATTCTAAAGTCATTATTCATACTTTTCAGGATAAGGTAATCAGGCACATTCAATACTACAAAAATAATAGTAAGACATTAGTATGCTATTCTGAACACAGACAGGCAGAGAGAAATGACTCATATGTCTATGAGACAGATTTGCACATGCTGAAGCCCCATTTTTCAGAGTTGAGACCGTCGTCTGCCCCTCATCTGCCCGCTATTGTTTTAGTTCTTAGAGACGAGCTCTAATGCAGAGGTCAGTTGGACATTTTGTATTGGGTTACACAATGGGCACGGATTGGGATTTATCCTTTAATAGTGGGACATCGTCTGCAACAGCTAATGCTCAGAACTTATTCAGTTGCCCTGAAAAAACAACAACTCTCTAATCCACTTGTTATGTGGGATCACAGGCACCTTTTGTTTAGCGGTATTTTGAGTGATTATGACATCATCTGTCCATTTTAAATCACACGTTTATGAATTATTCAAATGGGGTTAATCCAAATACTAATGAAAAAAAAGGTGAAAAGTGGGTTACAGGATTTTTTTTCCCCCAGGGCTTGCTTTCATTTCATAATGTGTAACTGATGTGGCTGACCCTGGTCTTTAGTTTGTGTAATCGTTAGTAGAGTAAGACTAGGACCTCCTTGTCCTCAGGCATTGGTTACTGTTGTGTGTCTCTGGAAAAGAGTACCTCTGGTGTTTACTGCTGGTGGGTCACATTGCAACAAGGACATGCTCAATGGGGCTCAGAAAGATCAAATGTGTCTCTGTTCCTTGGGCATAAAGAAGCATTTAGGTTGGGTAACAGTTTCTCACAATTTCTGGTCCTCTTACAGGATTATGTTTACAGAGAGAAACCAGATTCTGCCCAGAAGCCTCTTGTGTTAGGGAATGTGATGATCATTAATGATCGTAAACAGTTGATTCACATATATGCTTTGTTTATTGTGATACTTTAAGGAAATGTTTTCACTTTTGCAGTGAGGGAAGCAACCTGACTCCAGCGCATCATTATCCAGACTTCCGTTTCAAGACGTACGCACCACTGGCTTTCCGCTACTTCCGCGAGCTGTTCGGGATCAAGCCAGATGATTACTTGGTAAAACACGATCTTCAATTTTTCTTTATTGATTTTGGCTACCTTTTTATTCTATTAAAGGGTTAGTTCACCCAAAAATGAAAATTCTGTCAGTAATTACTCACCCTCATGTTGTTCCAACCGCGTAAGACCTTCATTCATCTTCGGAACATAAATTAAGATATTTTTGATTAAATCTGAGAGTTGTCTCACTCCTCCATAGGCTTTCAGAGGGACCGAAACTTGCTGGCCCAGAAAAGTTATTAAAGAGATCGTTAATATAGTCCAAGTGACTACAGTGGCTTAATCCTAAGTTTATCAAGCGACGAGAATACTTTTTGTGCGCAAAAACAAACAAAAATAACGACTTTATTCCACTATTCATTTCCTTCTCTCTGGGCTTTCTAGTTGGTTCACGTAGTGTTTTTGCGTAGCGCGTCTGTGTTACACGTCACCGCGTAGGCTCACAATTGGCCGAAGCGGGTCATGTGTGTGATGCGTGATGACGTGCAACACAGACGCGTAGCGCAAAAACACTACGAGGCCCAGAGAGAAGAAAATGAATAGTGGAATCATAGATATCATATAAAGGCTAGATGTCTCGTCCGCGCTGCTGGCCAATGGAGCTCGACATCCGCACACGGCGGCCATCTTACGACAGGGTGCTCGCTCACTCATAACATGGTGCATGTACTTTTAAATAACCATAACTTGCTCAATTTTCTACCGATTTTCAAACGGTTTGGTTTGTTATAAACGTCAGAGATGTAGCTATTATACTGCATACATATGAATAATTATGTTCAAAATGTTTAAGCATTTAGAATTATAGCCACGTTAATAACGTTTGTAAGAAACCAAACCGTTTGTAAATCCGTCCAGATTTCAGCGAGATAAGAGGATTTGTGTGCGTGCTGCTCACTCACCTTAATTCACAGAGCCCTGTCCTAAGATGGCCGCCGGTGATGCCGGAAGTGACTCCGCCTTAAGACATCTAGCCTTTATATATATCTATGAGTGGAATAAAGTCGTTATTTTTGTTTGTTTTTGCGCACAAAAAGTATTCTCATCCTTGATAAACTTAGGATTAAGCCACTGTAGTCACTTGGACTATATTAACGATCTCTTTAATAACTTTTCTGGGCCAGCAAGTTTC
Source organism: Scardinius erythrophthalmus (assembly GCF_964197995.2). Taxonomy (NCBI): domain Eukaryota; kingdom Metazoa; phylum Chordata; class Actinopteri; order Cypriniformes; family Leuciscidae; genus Scardinius; species Scardinius erythrophthalmus. Next base: position 6,573,588 of record NC_138240.1, on the reverse strand, counting down.
GGTCCCTCTGAAAGCCTATGGAGGAGTGAGACAACTCTCAGATTTAATCAAAAATATCTTAATTTGTGTTCCGAAGATGAACGAAGGTCTTACGCGGTTGGAACAACATGAGGGTGAGTAATTACTGACAGAATTTTCATTTTTGGGTGAACTAACCCTTTAAAGTTAACATGAAATACACCTGAATGAAATACACAACCGTTCAAAAGTTTGTAATATACACTGTACAAAAAAAGTTGCTGCCTTAAATTTTTAAGTACAATCAACTTAAGTCATTTCAGCTTAAATTACATTAAACAGACTTAAAAAAAACTTTGTTGTCATAACTTATTGATCATATAATTTTTTACAGTGTGTTTCGATATATTTATAATAATATTTCACAATATTTCTGTTTTTACTGTGTTTTTGATTAAATAAATGCAGCCCTGGTGAACATTTCAAAATAGAAACTTAAATCTTATTTTGAACTATTCATCTTTGCAAAGCATGAATGAACTGCTATGACTGTAATTAAATGCAATTTTCACCTCCATATTAATGCCAAGATTATTACGTGTCCCATTCCCTAAAAGTTCCCTCTGTCTGAGCCATAACAAAGCATCTTTGTGTGAATTAAAGTTCAGTGCCTGCTTACATCAGGCGCCAGTAAGAGTGACCAAGAGCACTGCTGACCACTGATGAACTTTACCGCTGAATCTTGCCAACTGTGACTGGCAGGAACTCAGAATCTACGTCCTCATTTCTAAATTCCCAGCAGGGATTAGCGGTTCGGTTTGATGTGTTCTCGCTATGTAAGATGCGTCCTGGCACATTGCGATGAGGTGTTGGAGGTGTACGTTTCCCTGCACTGCAACACATCTCGCAGCCACTGCAGTGTCTCTGCAGCATCTCTGCAGCTCTCATGCAGTTTAATCTGCGTGTTTGGGTATGTGAGTCAGGGTGGATGATGCTGATTAGGCATATGATCTCAGTCAAGCTGTTAATTGCCTCCTCTGCACTTTGACATCTAATGGGCGGGTAATTAGCCCAGCAGAGCGGTATCAATCCCAGGTGCCTGATAGTCTGGTCTTCCCATGTAATTTATGGACCTGCATTATATCATCCTCTGTTATGAATCTATTGTGTGCCTCCTTGAGCTTGCATTGCACAAAAATGTTAATTATATAGTGTGTGCTATGCGGAAGCTGGGTTTTATGATGTCTCTAATGATAAGGGAATACCTTTTTACATAATACTATTCAAAACGACCTTTTTTACATTCTTTAATTTGCATAGGCGAATGGGAGTTCCTTATTTGCATTTACTATGGACACACTTAAGCATTCCATAAAATCTGCATGAATTGATCTAAGATGGAGTGAAATCTATTTAAGTTTAGAAGTTCTTGTAGCTCAACAGGTGAAGCATTGTGCTTGCAAAGACAAAGTTTTGGTTTCTATTCCCAGAAACACATACCCATAATAACATAACACGTTAAAAAGTTTGGGGTCAGTAAGAATTTTTGTTATTTTAAAAGAAGTCTCTTATGCTCACAAATAGGCCCTGTTTACACCTGGTATTAAGATACGTTTTGGTTGATCGGATCTTAAGTGGACGACGCTTAATACAGGTGTAAACGGGGTCTAAAATTTTTGAGCTTAATTGTCTACTTTCGATCACTTCCAGAGGTATCTTCACGTGCTTTGGTAATTATGGTAAACACCAAAAGCCGACGTGGAAAATGCACATGAACACCCCCTCATGTGGTATTTTCCACTGGGCAGCTCGTAGAATATTTTGATGCATGAGTTGCCGAGATGAGATAACCTTTGACCTTTTCAAAATGGCGGAGAGCAACGCAAGAGTCGTGAACATAGACATCGTCTATGGTCGTGAATACTGTTAGCGGATAGTTTTTGTAGCCTATACAATGTTGTGTCATTAACGATTGTAATATAATGCGTTAACACTCAATTTTCAACTTCGCCGCAATTTCCTTGGTTCATATTTAATGATTTTATGTCATGTTTTTATTTTTTTATTTTATTAATTATGTTTTAATCATCAGAAAGCACCACATTTAGTTGTTTACGCCTACTGACTTGCGTAAACATTATACGGGAAGCGCGCTAGCCAGACGGGATTTAAACTTTGTCGGCTGAAGACCCGAGTTTGGTTTGAAGACGAAAAATGTACCAAGCAAGCACAATGTTCTCATTGTGGGATACAGTATTCCATGCAGTATGCTCTGTTGTATTTTGGCAAATGAAGTAGGTCAACCAGGTATATCATGGGCTATATTTGAAATAGCATATTAACACTACTTTTACTGTTTCTGCAGTATGTAAGTACAGTAACGTTATATACCAAGTTTAGTCATGAAACTCTTTCATGCCGCTGATTCTCTGTCTCGTCGCTGGTTGTTCAGCCAATCGATCGCTTCTTCCTATATATGCTCGCCTTTATTTTTTCCGATCCGACTAGATTAAGCTCAATCTGCGCAGTCACTATTTATTTAGTAGTAGGCAATATACAGCACAGTGTATACTCTATACTATATTAACAGTAATCTATTCCATCCAAACACAGACATGCATACAGAAAATCTGCATACTTGTGCATACATAATGCAAAAATTATGTGTTGTTTTATGTTATGCTATTCTAAATATACCCATAGTCTTTATACACTAGCAGTGGCCACAATATATTGTGTTTTCTAAGTCCTTTAGTACAAGTGTAAACTTCAAAATGTAGATGGTTTGCACTATAACTGGGTATGTACAGCACTAGGTATAAGGAATGAGGAAAGAAAATGCAACTAAAATAAAGTAGGGAATGGTTAGGCTAAAGATGAAAGAATGTGATTGAAGTTTACTCCTCTGAGTATGTTGTGTAAATTTTTTGTAATTATGCTGATAGGCCAGAGGAAGTGCAAGCTAATTAAGAAGCCACACACACGCGGGATGACACGCAGTCCAAATGCTAATGTCCATGTGTTTGGGCTGGAAGTACAACGTGACTGTTGACTTTCATTAGGCAGGCCTTGAATATGAGTGTCTGGCCTCAGTTCAACACTGTCCTCATGCTGCTGCTGCGTCCCGGCCTCCTCAGGGAACACCGCCAGAAAGGGCAGTAGAAATGTTTGCTTTAAGACCTCATAATGTTTGGGATTTTTATGCAACCCTAATTAAACCACAGGACTTCCTGGCAGTAATAATCTGGTCTTTCAGTGTGTAAGGCAAACTGTTTTTTGGACAGTAAAACACAGTACGGCAGGCAGTCAATTTGGTGATGTTTTTATAATTCATGTTTTATGAGTAACTCGTTTCTTTTGAGTTTCTTAAGAGTATTGTTGCCAGTTTAGCACAAATATGAATTGGTTATTAGGTTTTTCATATATTTAAAAAACAGCTAAAAATAGATGCTCTTTCATAAAAGTCCCAGAGTACCTCATTATAAGTTGCACACACTGTAGTCTTGTACGTTTCAGACACCTTCTGCTCTTGATGATTGTATAGCGTGCAACAAGACCGCCAACTTTTTCAGCGGCCTTAGTTTCCATTCATTTTCTTCATAGGGATTTTAAAAAAATCTTCAGTAAGCAATGAACCAAATTACAATCCATTACAATGTGATTTAAAGCCAAAATATTTGAAAAACAGGCACTTGTGTACTTGAAATCTATTGATGAAATGTTCTGCTCATCCCATGAAGCATTGCCATTGACAATTACATTAAATATTGATGGTACAATATCTCTCTCTCTCTCTCTCTCTCTCTCTCTCTCTCTCTCTCTCTCTCTCTCTCTCTCTCTCTCTCTCTCTCTCTCTATATATATATATATATATTATATTTTATTTAGTAATATATTATATACGCCTCTTTCAGACTATGTAAGAAATAAGTAAGTTTATCTGCTGCAAGAACAGCGCCTTTTGAAATAACTTTTGAAATAACTGCAATCATTTGGCGAAGTGATATGGAACTGTAATGCAGTCAAGACCTGCCTGGAACTACTTTAGCCGTGCGTTTTCCTGAAAATAATTGCACACCTTAGATTAGAATGTTCGTCAACCAATCAGATTCAAGCATTCAACCGCCCCCTGGTATAAATATTTATAATGGATTGTTTTTTCTTGTAATCCTGCAGTATGCCATTTGTAAAGAGCCCCTGATTGAGTTGTCTAATCCGGGCGCCAGCGGCTCACTCTTCTACCTGACCAGCGATGATGAGTTCATCATCAAAACCGTCCAGCACAAGGAGGCCGAGTTCCTGCAAAAACTGCTTCCAGGATACTACATGGTAGGTCTCGGTAGAGTAAAGAGTCATTCATCTCTTTAGAAAAGAAACCTGAATAAAACGCTGTGATTCAGTAGTACAGACTGTTTTGTTCTCACTCATCTGTCTGTTTTAGAGAATTACTACTGATGTCTTTAAAAGACCATTTTTATATATAATTATGTATATTGAATTTTAATTATAACTAGTGCTGGGAAAAAATTAATCGCGATTAATCGCATCTAAAATAAAAGTTTGTGTTTGCATAATATATATCTGTGTACTGTGTATAATTATTTTGTATATATAAATACACACATATGCATGTATATATTTAAGATTTTTATTTATATATAATATAAATTATGTATAAATGTATATACAGTATATACATGCAAATATGTCTTAAATAAATACATGCATATGTGTGTATTTATATATACAAAATAATTATACACAGTACACATACATATATTATGCAAACACTAACTTTTATTTTGGATGCGATTAATCGTGATACATTTTTTCCCAGCACTAATTATAACACAAATATAGGAATACCCCCCCCCCCCCCCCAAAAAAAAGAAAACACTCAAAAAAAGGTACACACATAGCTCAAATTTGTATAAAAGACAGGAAAACTTAATAATTCTGATACTGTAATAAAAAACAACAAATTACACAAGGACACATATTATTCAAAGTCCTGAGTATTATATAATTACAATATTCCTAATATAATAGGATAAAGAGGAGGGTCGAAATAGTCCTACGGGGTTCAGACCTTATACAACTGGCCTTGTTTTCTGATGTAATACATAAGTAAGACGCTCTAGTGGATTCAACTCAGAAATAACCTTATGCCAACCTTTAAGTGCTTTGTGACTTTTGATTTCATGTTACCCTTTCTCATTTGTGCAGAAGTATTTAAAGCAGCCAAATAGTTTACTTTTTGTGGCTGAAATAAGCCATAAATATTTCTAACCAGACACAAACGTGTATTTAACATAATTTTTTAAGATAATATTTCAAATAAATAAAAAAAAAAAAATAAATATGTGTGTGTGTGTGTGTGTGTGTGTGTGTGTATTTTTGTAGCAAACAGGCCATTGGGTCACCCAGTGCATTATATATTAACTAGTTTTGATGTGAAACGCTGCCTCAGAAATATTTATACACTTGTTTTGGTTGCTAAATACGAGTAATATGTACATTTTTAGGTATCTTACTGTTATCATATACAGTACGTATGTCCTCTGTGTTTCTTTTTCCAGCCTTTCCAGTTCAGTATTTAGTGTACACATTACACCAGAAAAGTTTGTTTACGTACATACTCAACAGTTGTCTTGCTGTTATAGTTAAAAATTAAAAATTTGGTTTGTGATAGTCAGAGCCCTAGAAAAATGACAAAAAATTAAAAAGCCGTTTCACTTTCTCAGAACCTCAACCAGAACCCAAGGACTCTCCTACCCAAATTCTACGGCCTGTACTGTGTTCAGTCTGGAGGAATCAACATTCGTCTCGTGGTTATGAACAACGTTCTGCCACGGTCTTTAAAGATGCACTACAAATATGACCTGAAGGGCTCCACGTACAAGAGACGGGCTTCTCGAAAAGAGCGGGAAAAGGCCTGTCCCACATATAAGGACCTAGACTTTGTGGACATGCACGATGGCTTGTACTTTGACACAGAGACATATAACGCCCTGATGAAGACGCTACAGCGAGACTGCCGGGTGAGTACTACCCCATTTTGACATTTTTCAAAGAAAATGTGAATTGCGTCTGCTTATGGGTGGTTTTCAGGGAACTGCTGTGGTTGCTGACGTGATTGGAGTTTGCTAAGCGTGTTGTTTTCACATTTGAGTAGCACAGATTTTGTAATGGCCTACCTTGAATTAATCAAACCTGATAATCTGAGTGTCACTGCAGTGTTTTAAAGTTTGTTACAAATCATTACAGGGTACATGTGACAAATCATGCACTTAAGTGTATCATATGGCTTATGTTTCACATTAATAAATGAAGTTCACAAAAACAGTGGAGGGCCATCAAAATATCTTTATCGCACACTTATATTTAGCTTTTTACATTGCTACTCTGTTTAAAAAAATGCTGTTCTTTTAAACATTCTGTTCATCCAAGTTTCTGGGAAAAATGTGTCACATTTTGATGTTGAAATGTTTCTTAAGAAGCAAATCAGCATATTAGAATGATTTCTGAAGGATCATGTGACACTGAAGACTGGAGTAATGATGCTGAACGTTCAGCTTTGCGTCACAGGAATAAATTCAAAACAGTTATTTAAGTTAATTGTTACTCCAACCTTTTGAATAGTAATGTACATGGAGAGCTAATTGCTTGTGGTCTTACACTGTTGACAAGATCTCAAAAACCCTTATTACATGAACACTTATGAGACAAAAACATGCATTAAAAACCTTAAAACACACACTTCAAAAAGGGTAACAATCAGGTAACTAATCTTTTTACATCTCAAGACAATATGTTTCTAAACGCGACAAGAAAATTAACAGCATCAATGTAAATAGATCTAGAGAAGGTCAAGTGATAGAATTATATTAAGTATGATTGTCCCAGTGCAGAATGGGACAGAACCACAAAACTACCAGCTATGCTTGTTGTTTCAACTTAAAATAAAAAATAGTATTCTTGTCATATTTTGTGAGTTTTAAAAAGTAAAAGCAGTTTTCTAAAAATGGCATTTAGATTTGCCAAGATTTAATATAAATCTGCACTTTCATTGTTTTCTTTTTTGGACTGCTGAGAGTCTTCTGCCCCTCTAATCAACTGTAAAGATGTTTAGTCTCATCCTCGTGGACAAGCGCTCATGCAAGACGCCACAGTATCATGGGAAACAAGTTCATGATAGTCTTCAGCTCCACAGTAGCTTATTAACAGATTCAAGATGTGCTGAGTGGCAAACCTCTCCGTTCAGCTGGGAAACAAACCGCATAAATCCAGTCTGGCATTCCTTTCTATTTTAGAAGATTGGGCTGTTGACATGGTCTGGTAAATATTGTTGTTTTTCTGCCAGATTTTTTTTTTCCCAATAAATGATTTATTAAAAATCAGAAGGTATTTTCCCTCCTAGACATTTTCCATTCCTGCTTAACTTACTTGACCAAAATTGTCTGTTCTGACAGTATTTAACGACTATACTGTAGTAGATAGATAAGCAACATTCTTTTGTTCCCCAAGGAAACCTCTAAAAAGTGGTTTTTAGAGCATTGCTTGGTGGCCACCTAAGGAAACACTATTAGAATGATTTCTGAAGGATCATGTGACACTGAAGACTGGAGTAATGATGCTGAAAATTCTGTTTTGCATCACAGGAATAAATTACATTTTAAAATCTATTAAAACAGAAAACAGTTATTTTAAATGGTTATACTTTTTCACAATATTACAGTAGCATAAGAAACTTCTTTCAAAAACATTAACAAATCTTACCAACTGCAAACTGTTGAATTTAGTCTTAGAATATCATTATTTATTTTTACAAGTGTTTGAGTTCATACAAAGATAATCGTCTGATCGGCAATTCTAAGCAATAAGTTTGGTAAAAATACTATACTAAAATTGCTAGTTGTCATTTTACTTTTCTTTCTGTGGAAAACAAAATATATTTTGAAAAATGTCTCAAAGTGTTTTGTTTGGGATTGGAACCCCACTGACTTTCAATGCATGGACAAAATCGGTTGAAACATTCTTCATAATAACTCCTTTTGTGTTCCACTGAAGAAAGAAACTCATTCAGGTTTAGAACGATTTTCGTGAAGTCTTCATTTGCTTCCATTAAAATAAGCTCATTTGTCATTTTTGTTTCCTATTTGTGCACCTCAGTGTCTTTCAAGGACAAATGCAAACTCTGACATGTTTTCTTTTACTTTCTAAGTTCCCCCAAAACCGAGTTGCAAGCAAACAGTCCGGTAACTAAATTACCCAAATGATTGTGGCATGATGTTGAAGTGTCCCAATGTTGCATTAGGTAACCATCTGTGGTCGCCTTGTGCTTCTCGAATTCTTCAGCAGACCTGGTGTCCGACCAAGCTAAGTTTCTTACTGTTCATTTGTTTACCAACAAACAAGCCTCACAACAGTGCCATGGCGATGGCATTCCAGACATGACCTGTTGTTGAAAAATCTTAGAGACAGAATGTTCCCTATATAACCGTTTTTGGCACATTAAGAATGTACTGACTGGCCGGCCCCAGTGAGCGCTGAGCTAAAAGGATCAGCCGTAATGCGAGTCACAAGAGGGCCGAGGGAAAAATGAGAACTCGAGTTTCACACAGTAATGATGACCATAGTTGGGGACATTCATAGTTGGTAGCCCACCTGTGATCTAACTTCAGCCTTTGAGAAAAATGTAGTCTTTTATGAATTGAAATTCTTCAAACTGATGTCATCCTTTTAACACTATGCTATGTAAGAAGAAATGTTCTTTATGCAAGGAAACACAAAGTGCAGTTCAAACACATTCCCATGAGTACTGTAAGATTTTATTGTTAGCTTTTCCTTACGTCCTGTGCAGAAACTAAAATGAACACTAAGCAGAAAGTTTCTCCTGAGTAAGCAACACACCCTGGGCCTCGACTGCAGAGCACAATAGAGCCAAATCTATAAGAATCAAGAGCAAGCCTTTAAATCAGGGGTCGGCAAGTAACTTTGGCCGCGGGCCAATATTTTTTTTAGCCAGTAGATGGCGGGCCAGCTACACAGAGTAGGCCTATGGATACAAATTAAATACTCTTATATAGGCCTATAATTGCGGAATATGATGGGTCCGTCACCGTCCGTGGATCATTCATTCAATCGTTTTTTTTTTTTTTTCAAATTAAAACCAAAAATAAAAAGATGAAAAACGACTTGTTTTTCCATTATTTATTTCCTAAACTGAAATGAAAAAAAAAAAATAAGGACGGGTTTTCTGATTTTCTGATTGTGCTCAGATCAAAAATAGAAAAAATGAATTACTGGATTAGACAAATTTAAATTTTGATTTTTAAGTTTTAATTTAACACCTTATGCATATATCAAGGAAACCATTTTAAACAGATCAAGTAGGCTACTATTGTGGTAACATATTACAGCCATTTTAATAAAGGTGTGAATAGCAATCATGCCTCATTCCGTACAGTCCGACTTTTGAACTTTATTCCTTTTTTATTATTATTATTTATTCGGGGACACACACATACACACCTAAGGTTTAAGGAGGTCTGCGTGGGACTGTTTTTTTTTCGTCCCGCTCCCACAAGGTTCTATTCAGCAACCGCTTAAAATACACTCGGTGTTCACCCGCTTTATTTCCCGACCTGACGGGTCCACAAAATTTAGATCTCGTTTCCATAATCTCACATTCAAATGTCTCTAATGGAAAGAAGGAGATTGGAGTAGCCTATAATAATTATAAATGCTATACAAAAATTGTGTTCGTGTCAGTATAAATATTAGGCTATTTTAACATTGTACTGTCAGCAGAGAAAAAAAATGTCACAGAAAAAAAATATGAAATATAAATAACATGAATTAAATAGGACAAAGCCTATCACTCAAGTTTCTAAGCAACATAAACGAAAAACATATTGCCCTACTGACGAAATGAAGTAGGCTATTTTCTGTCGAACTATTTCAAACATCCTTGCAAAAAAAGAATGTTGTTGACTGACAATGGTTTCAGTACCAAACAGCTCCTCAGAGATAGGTGTACAGGCGGTCAGAATTAAGTGCGGATACGCTGTCAAAAGATGTCGGGAGTTGGCTATTGTCAGTCAGACCGCACGCTCCGTCCAAAGTACACCAGAGTTCTGACCGCTACCGTCTTTTGACGCGCGAATGGACACAAAGTGGTCAAGCGTATAACTAGACGCGGCAGGCGCGAATTTGACGCGCTATTCGCGTCCGTTGTGAACGCACAGTTATACTTTAAAATGTAATCCTGCACCGCATGATTCCCTATGGGCGTTTCACACAGTATGCGGCGGTGAAATCGCCGCGCGACTACGGCTTTTCTCAAGTAGTGGAAGAGTTTTGTACAGCATTTAGGACTGCCAAAATAATCCGGCGGGCCAGAAAATATTGCTGACGGGCCAGTTTTGGCCCGCGGGCCGCCAGTTGCCGTTCCCTGATATAGCCTAAATGGTTTCTGCAACTCGTCATCGAACAGACAGCGCAGCCCTTGTGGGATTTCAATAGTAGCCTGTAAAGAACTACACTGATATTTAGGTTTGATTTTAATCTTGCATGAACAAATGCTCTGTTAATATTAATCACCCCTCAAGCAAAGATTCAGTTTATGAACTATGAAAAGAAAAAAAAAGAAACAAGGGGAAAAAAAGGTTACTGTGTGGCTTTATAAAACTCATGGCACTAGAGATTCGAGGGAACAATCTTTAATAACTCTGAAGAACATACAGGAGAAAAAACAAAGCTACTACAATTAGACATTGAACAATGAACTGAAAGAACTGAGGGCTTAAATACAGGGAGAGTAATCAACATGAAACAGAACAGGTACTAATTATCAACCAGGGAAACTAACGATAACTGGGAACATGTTGTGTGTGTGTGTGTGTGTGTGTGTGTGTTACATAGAACCTTTGTGAAAAGTTTGGTTTATGAATGTTTAGTGGAAGATTTCTGTGCCTAATTCTTGAAAAATGTTAGTTTAAATGAAACGGCTTTTAAATAATGTATCATTAAAAAGCGGCAAAAATCCTTTAACATTTAATTATATTGGTGTTGCATGGGAAATTTTATAGACAAAGACTAGCATGAAATTTGAAAATGGATAACTTTTTTCATACAATAAAATATAAACACATTTTTATTTTTCAAATGTCACGTTTCTTATGTTTAAACACTCATTATGTAAGTTCAAACTTAATGAGAAAAAAAGTCTTTTAGTTGGGTCACATGTGGTCACATACCTCATGTTTACATACAATATGAACACAAGTGACACATTTTTCGTTGAACTGATGTTAATGAATGACCAATGACTGTAAAGAGAATCTACATTCTCATTTCATCTGACTCGAACGATGGCAGCACACCAAGCAAAACAGGCGGTCTTGATAGTGGTATAACAGACGTCATTGTGGACTGCCGAAGCCCAGGTTTTTTTTTTTATTGTTGTTTTTTTGTAGAAAATACACTTTACATAACAAGTATCTCAAAACAGGAAGAGCTTTCACGTAACACCAACCGTTCACATCTGTTCCCTTTTGTATTCGCGTATTGAACTGGTCATGTTTATTCTATATTTGTACTTTTTATATTTTGTTAAGGAGTCAGATCATGGAATCAAAAGAGCTTGATGTTCAATGAAAACGTACTGTTATTTTCAGAGCTTCCTCACCAGTTCAAAAAGGCAAAAACTGTTCATTTTGAACTTCTGCAATCTTTTCACTTCAGACAAATGAATACATTTGAGTACGTGATCATTTACAGTTAAACATCAACAACATGTATTCAATCTTAAGCCTCACGAAAATGTGTTTTTGACTAAAAGTGGATCCTTAGGGAAAAATACTAATACGAATGATATGACCCCTAAAAAATTCTCATTTATTTTCATGTTCAATAATCTTTAAGGCCTGAAAAATGTTTAAGAAAGTAAGCTTCATCTTAAAGAGTGCTCACTATGGAAATATGTAGTAAAACCAGTTTTAAAAATGATACTGCCTTTTGCCACCCATGTTATTTGTGCTGCTCACACTTACTTGGGATTTCATAAAAAGGAGTATTTATTCAAACTCCTCCTCTGAGCAAATTGTTAAACTGTTACCCCACCCAAAAAATAATATAAATGTAAATTCCTTTCACTGCAAGGAAACCTTTGACCCAATGACTCCATGTGCCAAACAAGTGGTTGGCCTTTTTTGGGTATTACTGTGACCTAGATGAGGGCCCATTTGGAGGCTTTTAGACGTTCTTGACGGGATGCAAAACAACGATGTTGTGTGTCCCTATTCAAATAATCCATTTGATTATGGGGGATGCGAGAGGAACAAGCGTGTCATGCAAAAGTGAAATCATGTTAACCATTTATTGGTTCACTGCTGCAGATTTGACCTGCTTGTTTGAGTTTGTTTCATTTAAAGCCAGAAGTAAACGACCTGAAGTATTTAATGTAGACATACACTAACAGCCTTAAGTGCACATGGGTCTCTGCGGTTTGTTTCCATTCATATAGGCTGAGATCTTTTGTTTGGCGGCCTATCGATGACTAATGCTGAAATTGTCAGTCTGTTTAGTTACAGTAGTATCTTACCACTGATAAACAAATCACTTTTCCTCTGACTAGTTCCTGAAGATACTGTACAGACTTTCCCCAGAGTCTAATCTTAATGTTAGTTCATTCAGGTTTTCATTTTGAAGTGACTCTCCGAACTTTTTGATCATTTTTATTTTTCATTTAATTGCACTCTAATGCTTGCTATCAGATTTGATACATCTGGATAAAACCTGCTAAATTAGATATCTGTGAAAACTGACAGGTGCCGGCATTTTCACTCTATCATTGCTGTTTTTTCTGTTGTTACTAGGATAATGTGCAATGCCGCAATAAAAAAATATATAAATGTGCAATTTACATTTATTATTTCAGCTAGTTGGCCAATAACTAAAACTTAAATAAAAAAAATGAAAAAACTATATTTGTATCTCAGTTACACTAAATGAACTCTGGTTCACACTGGGAATGTTTTTGTGTTCACAAACAGCTAGACGGAGCGCAGTGGAATTGAACAGAATATAGAGGTCTTGATAAGTGCCATTTTTAACTTGACATGCCACCTCAAAAAGCTCATCGTACAAGACTTTGATTCTAGCAGCCCTTGTTCTGCAAAAAGCCTGACATGCAACATCCAAACACATCTTTATTCTGTTTACTTGGTGTCCTGTAGCAACCCTACAACCCCCCCAAACATTAACTTGGCAAACACAGATCTCACAAGACTTTTGCAGAATGAGGGTTACCATTTTGACAAAAGGAAAAACAGCAACAGCACAGTGGCCAACAAGGCAAGGTACATTAACCAGGAGGATTTTAGCGATGGCGCTCGTCATATTGTGCGTGAGATTCACAGTGCGCTAAACGCTGTGTTGTATTTCCTGCAGGTGCTAGAGAGTTTTAAGATCATGGACTACAGTCTGCTGCTGGGGGTGCACGTTCTGGACCAGAGTCACAGAGAAGGAGACGTCAACAATGTGGACGGGAAGAGGATCGTGGGACAGAAAGTTCTTTACTCCACCGCCATGGAGTCCATTCAGGGAGACGGCAAGGCAGCTGAGGCTTTGACCACCGATGACACGTGAGTCCCTGACACACAGTGTTTAATATATTCAAAATGTATGTGTTGTTATGTGAATAGACAGAGAATAATGCACATAGGTTGCAAATACTTTTTTTTAGTTTTAGTAAAAATGTTTTGTGTGTAGCCAGTGAATGTCACAAAAGAACTGTCGTATTTAACCCCGAAATCAAAAGAAAATAATTTGAAATTATATTTTGTTGAAGAAAATGTAATTATTCATCTATAATTATTAATTTTTTATATATTGTAAAGTATTTATAATGAATTGTAACTTGACTATATAAAATAAGCATTGTAAATATATAAATTGTAGTATTTTTTAACTGCCTTTCATTTATTATTTAATTTATTAATAGTTAAATAAAAAATTACCTTAAATTGAATTTACATTGTATTCAAATATTTTTAAAAGTAATGACAAGTACAAAAAAAAAACAAAAAAAAAACATGTTAGTTACATTAAAGGAGAACTCCGGTCAATTTTAACATTGAGCTCATTTTTTTGTAAATTTGGAGTGCTGTCAGTACAGAGAACAACGACAAAAATCAGTGTTGCCTACACCGTGTTATCCTCTTTTTAAAATTTGCACCCTGTTGACTTCAATGGGGCAAGTACTAAACCTGCTTTTAGCCTCTTAACATCCTTGATGTGTCATTACAAGTGCACAGCCAATGTGAGTGATTCCTTCAGAGTGAACACGGTGAATCTGACTGCAGTAGATGAGAAAGATATGAATAAAAATGATGTTATTTCAGCCAGCGCACATACCTGTATTTATTTCCTGTTTTCGGTTGAAGTCCAAAGTAATCGATTGTCGAGTTCACGCGCGTGATCATAGGTAACTAAACCTATGCGTGTGAACTCGATAATCGATTACTATGGACTTCGACCGAAAACAGGAAATAAATACAGGTATGTGCGCTGGCTGAAATAACATCATTTTTATTCATATCTTTCTCATCTACTGCAGTCAGATTCACCGTGTTCACTCTGAAGGAATCACTCACATTGGCTGTGCACTTGTAATGACACATCAAGGATGTTAAGAGGCTAAAAGCAGGTTTAAAACTTGCCCCATTGAAGTCAACAGGGTGCAAATTTTAAAAAAGAGGATAACATGGTGTAGGCAACACCGATTTTTGTCATTGTTCTCTGTATTGACAGCACTCCAAATTTACAAAAAAATGAGCTCAATGTTAAAATTGACCGGAGTTCTCCTTTAAGGCAATGAAGATAGAAATTGTCACAATGATAAAAAAAAATCTTAGGTTAATGTTCTTTATGATTATTTTATTTATATTTTGGACGGAAATGGCTTGTCTTGATCTTGCAGTGTTTTTATGAGATTCCTCAGCCACTAATAAACATAATTTACATAACATTATAATATAATTTAACTGTTAAATACAGTTATAAAATAAAATATTATATTATATGATTTATATATAATATATTTTATACAATAACACAATGTTTTTTATACAGAATGGGAGGCATTCCTGCAAAAACACACAGGGATGAGAAACTACTTATTTTTCTAGGCATTATCGACATCTTGCAGTCTTACAGGTAAGTCTGGTGTCAGTTTACAACAAACCCAAAAGCCCAAATGTCATGTTACACACCAGCTTACAGCATATTAGCTCACTGCAGCTTCTTTAATTGAACTCCCTTATCCCTGACGAGATCTCTCGCTCTCATTTCCCTCCAAGATTCATGAAGAAGCTGGAGCACTCCTGGAAGGCACTCGTCTATGATGGTGTAAGTCTATATGTCTCTCTGCTCTCTTCGTTTATGAATAGACTATTCATACCTCTGGGGAATTAAGGATGCTTCCTGGGTTGATTGTCATGTATTCTCTTTCTCCTAGGATACAGTGTCTGTGCACAGACCGGGTTTCTATGCAAACAGATTTCTCAAGTTCATGAGCACCAGAGTATTCAGAAAGATTCATCGTAAGTCAACAATACGAGCAAATTAATCGCAAATATTACATGTTAAACATCATATTTTTTTCAAAATGTATATATTTTTAAGAAAGTTTGGTAACACTTTACAAAAAGGCCTCATTCGTTAACATTAATGCATTGGTTAACATGAATTAACTATGAGTATTTATTTTTTTACAGCATTTGTTAACCTTTGTTAATTTTAGTTTTAAAAAAAAATGTTTTTGCAAAAACAAAAATGCTGAAGAGATGTTAACTACTGTAGTCAAATAATGGTAATAAATGAAACTTTATTGTAAAGTGTTACCAAAAATGTTATATATAGCATACCTAAAACTAAATTGATCTCAAAAACAAATTTTAGGTCTGACTCTGTACAATTAATTGAGATTTATATCAAACTAGAAGAAAATATGAGTGTTGTTTGCATGTGAGAGTCGCTGTACAAGGATGCTACAGCTCAAAGAAGTGCATTGAAAAAGATGATAATCAATCATTTTTAAAACTTCCTCAATGACAAAACTCAAGAACGGAAGGTAGATGTAGTAACCAATACTCTTGCTCAACCTTTTTTTTCATTAGTCAGAATATTTTGAAACATTACATCAGTGCGCACAGTAGCAGAACTTTTCCTTCCTCTTTCCGAGATGTTCTTCGGCTGCTCGAGAAGTCTGAAACTGTAACTCACTCCCCTTAATATGGTTTTTATAACCAATATTAATATTGCACAATGTAGATTTATATTTCCCCTTTCTAATAAATTTAGACAGTGAGCCAAGATTTCGTTTCACGGTCTAATTGTCGGCTGCCAGGTAACAGTTAGGGGAGAGTTATATCATCATATTTTCAGTTCATTTAGGACAGTGTTCATAATTAGTCTCTTTGTCACACATCCAGCAAATCGCTTCTCCCCGGGCAAGAGGGCGCGGAACTCCATATCAGCGCTGAAGTGTTCTTCTCAAGAGGTGCTGTCCCCACAGAAGGAGGAGAAGACCGAGGAGAGTGTGGACAGACTTGGAGGAGCTCGTAGTCTTGCCAGTCTGGATGGACAAGGTGGGCGGCACTGACTATATGAAAAAGGTTGGGTTGAGGGCTAAAGGGCTTTTTACACTTGAAATTATTTTCATTTTCACTCTGGATTAACATAATCCAGGGGTATTATGTTTTATATTTCACACTTTTCATATTTTACACTGGATTAGCTGATTATTGTACATCTTTAAAACCTTGGTTAGCATTCTTATTGGCATTTTTATGAGGACAGAAACATTAGCCAGGGTTAAAAATGCCTTTACACTGGGGTTAAATGATACCCTGGGTTAAATGCAGTGTAAAAAGCCCTTAATTTGCACACCATCCCAATACCAAACACAAATGGTGACATACTTGCAGACATCAGTTCTATTAATGTTCACAGATATAAACAGGAAGTGTCTGATTTTGGAAAAACCCTGAAAAACAAGCTGCCGTCCGAGACAATCGTTTTTTTCCAGACAGCCATTTGTTCCTCATTCATTTCACATTTACTATCTGAACACAAACCTTATTGCATTGACTTTTTGTGCTGATGTATGTCACTGGTTTAGAGCTGCTGCAGTGCTGGGTATGAATTATAATAAAAATGTAATACCTTGCCGTTCAAAAGTTTGGGGTCAGTACGTTTTTTTTTTTTTTTTTTTTTCAGCAAGGATGCATTAAATAGATTAAAAGTGACGGTAAAAACATGTATAATGTTACAATAGATTTTTATTTCAAATAAATGCTGTTCTTTGAACTTTCTGTTCATCAAAGAATCCTGAATTAGCAGCACAGCTGTTTTCAACATTGATAATAAGAAATGTTTCTTGAACAGCAAATCAGCATATTAGAATGATTTCTAATAGATCATGTGACACTGAAGACTACAGTAATGATAAGAAAATTCAGCTTTGCATCACAGGAATAAATTACATTTAAAAATATATCAAACTAAAAAGTAATTTTAAATTGTAATAATATTTCACACTGTTTTTATTACATTTTAAAGCATTGGTAAGCATAAGAAACTTCTTTCAAAAACATTAACAAACCTTACCGACTCCAAACTTTTGCACAGCAATGTAGTAACTTTCATATACTGTACATTTATTCAGGAAATCACCTCATGTGATGTTTCTGTCGTCTCATACCACAGTGTTCTGGTCCTATAACCGTCCTGACCTGGTCCCTCAGACTCCTTACCCACATGAAGCCTCTTCCTTGAGAAACACCCTCTCCCCGCCCTCTATATTCGCCACAGATCGGTACCTGAAGGCCAGATCTAATGAAAGGTGACACCTTTCACACACATCTCACAAACCTTCAGACCCATAAACCTGACACACACCTGTTAGCTCCTCACATCTCCTTCTACTTCTGTTCCCTCCACAGAGAGACATAAAGGAATAGTTCACCGAAAATATATGAATTTGCTAACACATTTTCATGGGATACAACTGGAGACATTTTAGTCACTCTTTTTCATGCAGTTATAATAAATAGGCTTTCAGGCTTCAAAAAGGAGACAAATAAGCACTAAAAAAGTATCATAAAGGTTATCGTGTGACTTGGGCGTCATATGATTGTGAACTTTATGTGATAAACGGACCAAATTTAAGTGGTTATGCTTTCACCAGTAGTATCTAAACCGCAGTGAGAACCAGATAAATTCAATTCATCTAATCATTCAGAGTGGTTTTGTGAATTGAATCAGTTGATTCATTGATAAGATCCGACTCAAAAGAATGATTCCTACTCAAATACAACTTTTCTACTTCTCTCATGAACACACTTTTCAGTATGAAAGCTTGTTTAAGCCACGGAATAAAAAAGGTAATCGCGAGTTTTTATCTCACAATTCAGACTTTATAACGTATATATATCACAATTTTGACTTTATATCTAAACATAAATAAATAAAGTTAGAGTTGTGAGTTGTGAGTTAGAAAGTCAGAATTGTAAGGGCAAAGGTCAGAATTGTGAGATATTAACTCCCAATGGACTCTTTTCACATTTCTGGGGTTTTAAGAAGCGGAAGTCGTCATAGTTGGGTAAACTTCTATAGCGGTGAACGGGAGACGACAGCAAATATAATTTTTATATTTCCATTTTGCTCCAATAGCAAAAGAAAAAATCTGTGATAGAGTTTCAATGAATTATATAGAGAGATTGATGTTTGGTCAGAAGAGAGAAAGATTTTTTGTCATTTACAGACAAGGTAATATAGCATGATATATAGCATTATAAATGCATAATAAATATTTAAAAAATTATGCGACGATAGCTTTGGCAACACATCATCACAGTCTATGAATAGGGGCCATTGCTAGAAAGAAAAAAAATCAGTAGATGAGATGTGAGATATGAACCCATTTATTTTGTGGCAGAAACAATGTCTGTAACAATCTTCCGTAAATGAGCTTGATATTATGATTTTTTGTCATTTGATTTATTTCAAGTTGTATATAGACTACTTTTATGGTGCTTTTGAGTCCCTTTTGAAGCCTAAAAACCTTATTATTATTGTAATTGCATGGAAAAGAGCAACAAATACTTAAAAAATCACTTTCAAGAATGATAAGTAAATGATGACAAAAGTAAAAATTTTGAGTGAACTATCCCTTTAATTAAGTCTCTCTGAATATAGTCAAACAATGCCACAATGTAACTCTTTAAGATGGATTTCTTTGATCCGCTACAGCTGGCGTGAGCGGCTGACCAGGTGTTGTCATGCTACACTTGTTCTTCTGCTCAATTCTTTGTGTTTGGTTTTCACTGATCTCCTCACCTTTGACACACACCTGTTTTAAGTGGAATTCCTGTGAAAAGGCCTAATAAATATTTCACCTGCTTGCTAAGGACGAATATAATAGAGGTATTGTTTTATGACACAGAATACCACAGAAGGGGGCATTCGGTGCTTGAACAATGATTACTGAGTTGGAAGAGCTTCGTCAGATGTTATCTTGTTGACTTCATCAATATAATAGATTAATTAGCGGTCCTTGCATGCTGAATAAGAGTATTCGATTCTTTCCCAAAAAGTCTTTCTGACCTTAGACTTGGGAACCGTTTGATGAAGTCCAGGGTGAGTCTGTGTTAATGAACACCCTGAGATGTGTCACATGCGCAGAGTGCTTTACGAGGTGAACAAGGGTCTGGTTGCCATGGCATCAATTACTCAAGAGATTATTGCAGGCGACAAAAACATAAGCACATTCCGAAGTGGATGTAGATGGCCAGCGCTCATATGAAATGTGTCATGGTAATGATGAGAAATATTACTGCTGAAATGCTTTCTATTTTCGTCTCCCGTTCTCTGTCTTAACACACGGCCACACACATTCCCTCAGATCAGAGTTTTGGCATTTATGAGACCACCGGCTTTGCTCAATATTCATCCGTCATGTTTTAAGGACTCTTAATTTGTCCTTGAGCTTCTTCGCACTGTTCTTCTGATTCATTGCTGTTGTTTCCTTTCAGATGTGCCTGCTCGACTTTTACATTGGAGGACAGCGCCATCTGTCTGACGTCTGAGCAAAGCACCATGGACATGGATAGAGATGACGACTCAGTGCTGGATGTCTACTTTGTGAGTTTCTGCATTACAGTTAGTTGATTGGATCTTGAGGGATCTATGGACCTTTATCAGGGTCATATTGAAAATAAAGTTGTGAGGAACAAACGTATAGTACGTTCAGTAGGTTGCACAGTCATATGTTTTTTGCAAAGACATATTTTCAGTGTTTTATCAACTTAATTATCAATACTCAGTAGAATCCACTGTACTTTTATCCCTCGCAGCCTTGTTTTCACTCACGCCAAGTAAAATATGTCGTCTACTCTGTATAAGTTCCCTTAGATCTGCAATGATATTTTCAAAAAATATATTAAAATATCTATTATTGCATAATACTGTATAAATAGTAGTTTAAATGGTTGATTCTGATTTGTAATACTGAACCACTTACCTTTTCCTTATACTTTATAAAAATACATATATATTTATACTTTATCGCAACTTTATAAAAAATAGTTGTATAAATATTTTATTTATAAATATCAGATTCAATTCTGAAAGTTATTATAAGGTAAGGGATAAGGTTAGTCAGTCAATATTATAAATTGTAATAACAAATTTAAACAAAGAATAACTTTATAATATAAATGATAACTTTTAGAACTTAATCTGATATTTATAAATGTTTTAAATTATTAGAATATATTAAATGAAATTTATGTATGTATGTATATATAATACCGGTAAAATATTTTTAAAATATTTTATGAAATGTATAACTTGTAACTGCTATAGACTTATGATCATGTTAATTCTCTTACTGGTGAGTTTGTTAATAGTAATAATAACTAAACAAATATGCATATATCTTAATTATATATACCGGTAATAAATATTATTATATACATTTATATAATAATAATTGTATATTGTATTATATTTAATATTTTAATTATTATGTAATACATATTATTTTATTATTGAATTATTTCTTTATATTATTTATTTTTAATAATTATACATTTATAAATATCAAATAAATTGTTATAATTATGTTGTATTAAATATGTTATTTTTATTATTATTATTAAACAACTTTTTAAAATATATTATGAAATTTATAACTTGTAACTTACAACTGCTATAATCTTTTATCTTGTTGTGGATATATATATATATATATATATATATATATATATATATATATATATATATATATATATATATATATATAATTTATAAATATCAGATTAATTACAATTATTTATATTATATTACAACATTATCTTTTTATTATTATTTTAAAAACATTTTTTCATATATTTTGAGAGTTATACTGCCATTAATAACTTGTAACTGTTATAAACTTTGATCATGTTGTTGATCATCTTTCCAGTGAGGAGCAAATTGAGATGTTTCTTCATCTCTCCCCTGGATCCTCATGTGCCAAGAGCGCCCCCTGCTGCCAAACAAATAAAAGAAGTCAGAAGAAGAAAGTGCTGACTTTGGCCAATACAGCAACTACAAAAAGACATCTGTATCTAATCCCAATGCTAAACATTTCCTTGGACTGTGGCTATAAGATGGACATCCAACCAAAAGCAGATCGTGCTTTTGTAGCCCTGAGCTTCTCAGCAGCGAAAGAACTCGACAGATTAAAGGTAGCTCTGGGGTCAGAGACTGAAGACAGACGTGACGTCATTCGTTGTTTCGTAGACATGCAATAAATACACTCCTCTGATATGCAAAGATGGTTTCTAACAGCTATCCTCTTTACCTCTTAAAGGATCTAGTCTTTAGTGATCTAGATGCAATGCTTGTGATTCAAACTCTAGCTAACAGAGCTGTTCAGATATTTTTAAATGTGCAATTTTTCATACATTATACAAGTGTGTGTTATGGTAGTTCTCCTCACTGGAGTAATAATCCTGATGTTTTATTTCCAAGGAAACACACAGTTTCTAGGAAACAATGGAAGTGTGACTTTAGTTCTCAGACATCTCTTATGAGCACAGATGTGTGACGTACTGTAAATGTAGGAGTGTAACTTCAGTCATTCTCAGATTTATGCTGGCACATAAGCTCCTGATAATCAAGAGTGGGACTCGATCAGCAGCGTATCATTTACATCTTATCCAGATGCCAGAATGTTTTTATGTGCTAAAATGCAGATGAGAAGTCAGTCTTTCATGTGGGGATTGGGTGAGTTTCATACACGCATATACATTCTCTCAGGAGATCCTTTTCCTAGAGGCGTCCAAATGATTGCTTGATGTTATGCTAGTGCGCTTCTGATTTTAAATGCCATGTCAGAACTGTCTTTTGAATATTATTATTGCACCTTTGTTTGTTTTGAGGCCATAATTTATTAAATCATTATTATAAATTAACATGTGTTGGTCTGAATTTCATGTTGACCAATATTTGGCCATTTTGAGATTATCGGGACGTGCCGATAACCAGTTTCACTTGGTCAGTTTACAGTGTTGGATGTTGGATACATTCGAACTTTTCATGGGAGTCAATAATTGAAAGATTATGTGTTTCAAATATTTATAGCCTGATGTATTTTGTATATATCGTAAAACTCATCCATTGGTTAGGTTATTCCCAGGGTGTTTGTGGGAAAGTTCTTCCTGTGAGGCTGTATGCTGCGTTTCCCTCAGGATGTCCCTGTGATCTCCTTTGTATGCAAATTAGCTGTAGGTATAAAGTTTTGTTCCACAGTCAGAACTTTGGGTTAAGATTTTTTGAAGGCCGACACGCTGATATCGCTGCCGAAGACCTGTGCTACACCACTACCTTCAATAAATTCTTCTCCCCACAAGAGCTCTGATCAAGCTTATGCATTAGAGAAATCTATTGGCTAAATCTAATCTATTCCATTTTGGTAAATATGTATACATTTCACTTCCATTAAAGTGTGTTGTAAAATGTGCTGTAAAATGTACAACGTACAGAAGTTTGAAGTCGTAAGACTTTTTAATGTTTTTGAAGGAAGTCTCATGCTTTACTAAGGCTGCATTTATTTGATAAAAAAATACAGTAATATTGTTAAATATTATTACAGTTTAAAAGAACTGTTTTTGTATTTTAATATATTCTATTTATTATATCATTACTCTAGTCTTCAGTGTCACATGATGCTTCAGAAATCATTCTAATATGCTGATTTGCTGCTCAAGAAACAGTTTACTGTATATTATCAATGTTGAAAACAGTTGTGCTGCTTAACATGGAATCTGTGATTTTGTTTCTGATCAAATTAACGTGTCCTTTCTGAAGAAAAGAATACATTTATTTCTTTATAAAAAAATGTTACTCAAACAGTAGTGTATAAATTATTAACATTATATTGCCACTCTGTTCACTTAGATGTCAAAATCAGCATTGACACTTAAAGTATCTCATCTTGAATTACTTTTTATGTGCAGTATACATGGTGACAACAGGGCATCATGTATAGTGATTTAATGTCTTTATCAATAACCGTGAATATATTGGTGATGTATTCAAAGATGTTAAAAGATAAATCCAAATCCAACAGTTAAATCTAAGGTTAAAGTAGCAAAATAAACAAATTCTATATATATATATATTGGGTTGCAGGATGTTTTGTTATGAGCGTAACACCTTCCCCCAGTTCTTTCTGTTGGAGAGTCCTTCCATTCTAGAAAGTACCAGTGAGACCTCCAGCACACCAGCTGTTCTGAGACACCCCCTCCCATCAGGTGGCTCTGGACATTTGCTACTGATTTCTCAGCTGTCATACCCTCTCCCTAAATAGACCATATCAAAGACAGGCCATTTCACTGATATAAGGGGTGACCACATTATCTGCAAATTAAAATGAATCTACCATAACAGGAATAAATGAACAGCACGATGTGGAATAGGGAAAAAACATGAAAGATGTAATCTCAGGTTGTGATTGATAAGATGCATAATGCGTAAGTATCACCAGGTGGGGTGGATGAAGACCGTGCCACCCCTCACAATGAAATGGATCCATCCGTTATCCTGGTTTGTGCCCCCCATGTGCAACGTGTAGATATAAGAGACCCTTGGGGGGGGGGGCGTTACAACTGATAAACTCAAAAGACAAGAAACTACACTTTGACACAGAACAGATTTTCCTCTCACGACGAAGCAGAATTCACTTCAATGACGGTAAGTAACTATAATCACATGCATAATCTGCAGTCATAGGAGACAGAATGGGGAATATGTCTAATTTATAGAAAACAAAAGTTGCCATTCACTGCGTTCAGTATTGTTGAGGTAGGATCTCGTATGAGGCCACACTGTTGCCCAAATAAGGCTTGAGGGTCAGACAGTTAAAGTCAGAGATAACATGTGCTTGACCACTTGCTTGAGAAAATTGGCACCTAAATGGTAAGTTTGAACATGTTTTGATGTACGAAATTTAAATATTACAAGGAATGTGTTTGTAATTAAGGCAAGACACTAAAGGCAAAAACAAAGTTTTGAGATTTTGGGCTATTTGCCTTTTCATAATGTGTGTTTTCAGACTAGTGGAAAGATACACTTTTAAGTGTTTCTTTTGCACTTTATCTATTTACATGTGTGTCTGTAGATTTGAATTACAATACATATCTTTAACATTTGTTTTCTCAAAATGTGTTGTCTCATGCACTGAGGCAAAAATCTCCTCTAAACAAAGAAATCTCCTACACAACATAATTAATGTATGTTACATCATATTTTTTGCTTATTTGAAAATATATAGTATATATATGATAATAATATTAATAATTGCATATGTTTTACGACGAATGCTGCTATTTTTAATGTTGTGTGCAAGTATATTGTCTGAAAGTTTTATTAAATTAATTTTAAATCGAACACTTACGTGAATTTGACTATATACAGAAAAGGGTTGCATTTGAACAATATGCAACGTTCTAAATTGTAACATTCTCTGATAGATGGGAGAAATTGGAGATCCAGTCCAGTTAAAGGATGAGGGTAACAAGTACTTCCAGGCTGGAGAAATCGACAAAGCCATTGAGAGCTACACTAAAGCCATAAAGGCCTGCAAAGACAAGAAAGTGCTAGCGGTCATCTACAGGAACAGATCAGCCTGTTTCCTGAAAAAGGTAAGGGTTTACATCCTGTACACATTATGAGCCTAGTAGTGCATTTAATTCCTCCTGGGAAGTTCGTATTTCTGAGTTCTGTCATTAATTATTCACCGTTATTTTCGTTCATCTTCGGAACATAAATATAGATCTTTTTGATGAAATCTGAGAGCTTTTTGTCCCTCCGTAGACAGCTACTCAACTGACACTTTGACACTTCAAAAAGTTCAAAAAGAGATCGTAAAACTAATGCATATGAATTGAGTGATTTATTCCAAATTTTCTGAAGAGACTCGATCGATTTATATGATGAACAGATTGAATTTAGGCTTTTATTCACATATAAACATTCATCAACTCACACATCAAGTCTGGTAAACGGAAGCTCAAGCATGTTCACTTGATGTGCGTGAACCAATGAGGTTCATTCTCGTGTTACGCAGCACGTTTGAGCTTCTGCAAGAACCAATGAGGTTCATTCTCATGTTACGCAGCATGTTTGAGCTTCCGCAAGAGGTTTGTTCTTGTGCATCTAGCATGTTCGGTTGAGCTTCTGTTTATGTTCGCTGATCAATGTTTATATGTGAATAAAAAACTAATTTAAATCTGTTCATCATATAAATTGATTGAGTCTCTTCAGAAAATTTGGACTAAACCTCTCAATTCATATGGATTAGTTTCACAATCTCTTTACAAACTTTTTGAAGCGTCAAAGTGTCAGTTGTGTAGCTGTCAATGGAGGGACAGAAAGCTCTCTGATTTCATCAAAAAGATCTTCATTTGTGTTCCGTAGATTTACATTTACATTTACATTTATTCATTTAGCTGACGCTTTTATCCAAAGCGACTTACAACTGCTATACATATCAGAGGTCGCACGCCTCTGGAGCAACTAGGGGTTAAGTGTCTTGCTCAGGGACACATTGGTGTCTCACAGTGGATTCGAACCCGGGTCTCTCACACCAAAGGCACGTGTCTTATCCATTGCGCCATCACCACCCACCGCGCCATCACCACCCATAGATGAATGAAAGTGAATGAAATGATGACAGAATTTTAATTTTTGGGTGAACTCTCCCTTTAATTAACTTCACAAAAATATAGCACTTTTTTAAAACCCAACTCATAAAGAGCAGGGTTCAAATAAAATCCCGACTCTTTGATGGGATTCAACTCATAAATACGATCTTCCCGACATGACTTGAATGTGCATTAAACATTTCTGCATGATTTTCATTTGATGTCTAGCCTGGGAAAACCCAGACTACTTCCGGCGAATTTTAATTCTCTCTTCATGATAGTCTGGAGAAGAGCCCATTCAAACTCATTACTGTGCCGCTGAAATCGCGGCACCAATCAGAAACGTTTGGGGAGGGATTTACATGCAACGCATTCTCATCCTAGGGCGTCATAATACTGACGCTTTTGAAATTTCTTTAATATCCGACGCAAAGGGCACCCTTTAGCGTCAACATGTGACGCCGGTTGCCGCCGTGAAACATCACTCGTTTGAATCATAGACAGTATATAAACGAATCAATTATCGCGTCTGTTTTGAGCGATTTAAACTTACCGTTTTCGTTAAAACCGGAGCAAAGAACAACACTCGAAGCATACGTCATCCCCTTCATCGATCTGATTGGTTTTAAAACTATACAACTGCGCCCAGATGAATTTGAGCTACGTCAGTTGGTGACGCCCCTTTGGAAATGATTTGTATACATAGCTTCCCCAGACCCTATACTCAGTTTCAACTGAAAAGGGTCTGGTTTTAACCAGGCTATTTGATGTCTTGTTTTCCAGGAAAATTATAACAATGCAGCATCAGACGCCACTAAAGGTATGATTTGGAAATTTATTCTTCCTCCTTTTTTTTTTTTTAACATTTTCAGCTCTGATTTTTCAAGTATACCATCAAACATCTAAAACATATTTCTCTTGGTCCATTAAAAAAATTCTGATGAATGCTGATCTGTTTCTTTTATACAATTGCAGCGATCGATGTGGATGCTGCGGACATCAAGGCTCTGTACAGAAGATGCCAAGCACTCGAGAAACTTGGCAAACTGGACATGGCCTTTAAGGACGTACAGAGATGTGCAACCATTGAGCCTAAAAACAAGACCTTCCTTGAGACCCTCAGAAGACTCGGAGCTGAGATCCAACAGAAGGTGAGGATCGCTTCTGTCAAATACTTTTGAGTTCACGTAACGAACATCTGAGTTTCTAAGGAGCATATCTGATTTTCCCCACAGCTGAAAACAACCTTCTCAACTGACTCCAGAGTGCAGAACATGTTTGACATCCTATTTTCAGATGAATCAGATAAGGAAAAGAGAGAAAAGGTTTGAACCGTTTCCTAGAACTCTGTTCCCTTTTAGCTTAAAAACAGTAAAGCAAAACTAAATGAATGTAATTTGCAGTAACATATCTCTCAGATTAACTGAACAACATGTTTGTTTGGTCCACTAGGCTGCCAACAACCTGATTGTCCTGGCCAGAGAGGACGCGGGAGCAGAGAGAATATTCCAGGAGAACGGTGTGCCTTTACTTATGCAGCTGATTGACACAGGAAACTCTGAGATGATTCTGGCTGCCATCCGGACCCTGTCAGGAATGTGCACAGGCCACAGAGCAAGGGTGAGGAACAGACAAACCAGTCAAATTTTTTTTTTTACATCCTCTTACCCGAGAAGAAAAATTACACAAATTAAAATGATACATAAAATGCATATATACTGAGATATTAAGACTTTTTAAAAGATATTTTATACTGAATTAATTTGTATTATTTTTTTTATATTTTATATTAAGATAAGATTTTTTCTTATTATTATATTTAGGCATAAATATAACATTTATGTGAGTGGAAAAACTATTTGTCAAAATGAATTTGCTTATTTATAGGTGTAAGAAAATATCTTTCAACTAACATATTTTCTGAATGCATTAATGTGTTATAATAAATTCACATTAAGTATTATATAAAATATTATTATGTTTTTTCTGAAGTTTTTCTGAAAAAACAAGAAAAATACTGACTAAAATGTTTTTGCAAATGAATGCAATAAAGAATACAATATAAGAATATAGATTAATAATAAGGAATACAATAAAGATCCATCTAAATATTAAAGCGCAAGAAGACGCGAAAGAGAACTCAGTTCGGTACTCACGCACTGTGTGAGAAGTTTTGAGTAAGCACACATCCGAAGACTGTAAGTGCGTCTTGCACTTGAATGGAAGAAGAAAATCACACATTATGCCAATAATAGCCGTCTTTTGCTCATAATTTGATTATTTGTTCTTATTTTATTACTGAATGCTTACTTGTCTTTAGTCTTGCTAGTAGTTTTTGCTGTGGTATCAAAATTGGAATCTAGAATTGTTATCTGAGGACTATTTTAATTTATTCATATATTACTTTTTTGTTATGGGGCCAGTGAAAATGTTGGCAGGGAAAGTAAAAATTTGAACCACTGCTCTGACTGGGCCAGTTGAAAAAATCCTTAGCGTTGAGCCCTGACATATTAAGAAACTGTATTATTTATATATATATATATATATATATATATATATATATATATATATATATATATATATATATATATATATATATATATACTGTATTTTATTTTTTCTTGATTTTATTTTTACTGGAAAACATACTGACTAAAAGTTCGTGCAATAAATTATACAACAAAATAATATATAAATAATAAGGAATACAATAAAGATCACTAAACACCCATTTTATTTCATGGGGTCTTAAAGGCAATGTCAGTCCTCTTGGTACAATTTTCTGTGTTTGTGGCCATTTATTTATAAATGTTTATTAATAATGTGTTTGGGTTTAAAAGGCAACTGCCATCATCCACATGGTGGGAATTAGCAAACTGTGCAGCATCATGGCTGTGGACAATGAGGAGATTGCCCTGGCAACTGCAAACCTGTTCCAGTGTGTCAATGACTCCCTTGCTGGAGGAGACAAGAGAAATTACGGCAAAGAAGAGGCACTTGTACTCGGTAAGAGAGGACAGCTGAGAAAATGAGCATTCAGAGGAGCATTGCTGAAGATTGTGATCATTTGAACCAATTTGCAATAGACTATTGAGTGTTAAAACTGCCTTTGTCCGATGACTGGCAGACTCCAGTAGGGACTTGAAGGATATCCTGCTTGCCTTGTTGGAGATGATCGCAAGCAAGAAGGTGTCCGGACCTGGCCGAGACCAGGCTTTGAACCTCCTGACCAGGAATGTGCCAAGAAAAGACAAAAAAGACACTGATAACTCCAAGTGTCTTTTCACCATTGACCACGGTACGTTTCATCTATTATAGTACAATGGTTCTCAACCTACAACCTTCACAAACAAGGTTTAAGCCTAATGCATGTTTGAGCTGTTTTAACTGAAACTTGCACTGGCATATCTTAAAATATATCACTGCCATTGTCCCAAGATGCTCAGCAGTAATGTTTTTTCGAAGACATGTTTACAAAACCTAATTAAATGTCCTAATTGAACTAAGGCCTAATCCTGGCTTAATCTAAGCCCTGTCTGTGAAACCAGTTTTTTTATTTTACTTTACCCCCTCAACACCTGTTTTTCTTTTTCTTTCACATTTTAGTTTAGGGTCCAATTCTCACTATTAACTAACTATTAAGTACAACTTTTGCCTCAATAAATTCCAAATTACTGCTTATGAATAATAAGGTAGTTGTTAAATTTAGGCATTGGGTAGGATTAAGAGATGTAGAATGAGGTCATGCAGAATAAGGCATTAATATGTGCTTTAATAAGTACTAATAAACAGCCAATATCCTAGTAATATGCATGCTAATAAGCAACTAGTTAATAGTGAGAATTGGACCCTAAATTAAAGTGTTAGCTTTTTTATTTTAAAAACCAGGATTCCAACTGTCTTGAAAAACCTGGATGTAAGAAGAAGCCTAGTGATTTCTTGACCTGGGAAAGTCATATAAATTTATAAAATCTTATAACTCCATTTCCATTCAATGAATATAATTCTTTCTAGGCTCAAAAAGTATTGGGTAGAAGCTGTAAGTAAAAAAATATATTTCTTCTAAGTCTTTATTCTTAATGCTAATCCAGTAAATCACCCCAAAAAAGTAATCTGCCCTTCAAAATATTGTTACGTTTGAGAAGCACTGGTGTAGAATGAAGAAAGCGATTACACATTGTATTCGCTGTCCAAAGCAATAATTAGTCTTTCAACTCCTTGGAAGGACTGAAATTACACGTTTTAATGTTGTTGTTTTTTTAATGGAATTGTCTCGAAAACAGGCCTGAAGAAGATTCTGAAGGTCTGCGGTCAGGTTCCAGAACTTCCTGATCAGTTGCCGCTGACAGAAAACACACAGCTGATTGCCAGTGTTCTCCTCAACAAGCTCTATGATGACTTGCGCTGTGACCCTGAGCGAGATAACTTTAGAGATGTCTGTAATGAGTACATCAAGTAAGTTCCACTTTTGCCACAAAACGTATAGAATTCATAGATTGTGGCACATATAATTAAACATATACTATACTTAATGTCACTGGTTTTCATCAACAGGGGCAAGTTTGACCCCAATGACATGGACAAAAACATCCATGCCATCAATGCTTTGTCAGGCATTCTACAGGGGCCGTTTGACGTGGGAAACGCCCTTGCGGGTCATCAGGGCATTATGGAGATGATGGTGGCGCTTTGTGGATCCGAGCGTGAAGTGGACCAGTTGGTAGCAGTGGAGGCCCTCATTCACGCGTCTACCAAAACCAGCAAAGCCTCCTTCTTTATCAGCAATGGAGTATCTCTGCTGAAGGAAATGTACAAGAAAACTAAGAATGATAAGATCAAGATCAGAGCACTTGTGGTACGCAAATTGCATGCTGTAATGCTATTCAAACTGTGTTTGTTGCAGTGTTCATTAATGATTGAATGAGAGCAGTTGATATATTTTGTAACATAAATGTCTTTCTCAGGGTCTGTGTAAACTGGGATCAGCTGGAGGAGATGATTACAGCATGAGACAATTTGCAGAGGGTTCCACTGAGAAACTGGCCAAGCAGTGCAGAAAGTGAGAACGCTAGCTATCTTTCATTTGAAGGACTTATGTTATGAGACATTACATTTTCCTTTATCTTTTAATATAGTAGTTTAATATACTATGAAAACATACACTACCATTCAAAATTTTAGGGGCAGTAAGATGTTTTTGAAAGAAATTAATACATTTATTCAGCAATGATGCATTCAATTAATCAAAAGTGACAGTAAAGAAATGTATAATGTTCCAAAGGATTTCTATTTCAAATGAATGCTGTTCATTTGAACTTTCTATTCATCAAAGAATTCTGAAGAAAAAAAAACTGCATCATGGTTTCCACAAATAATTAAGCAGCAACATTTATAATAATAAGAAATGTTTCTTGAGCACCAAATCAGCATATTTGAATCCTTTCTGAAGGATCAGGTGACTAAAGACTGGAGTTATTGAAATTTCAGCTTTACCATCACAGAAATAAATGACATTTTAAAAATATATTCAAAAGAAAACATTTATTTTAAATTATTATTTCACAATACTAGTGTTTTTACTGTTCTTTGATCAAATAAATGCAGCTTTGGTGAGCAGTAGAGACTTCTATCAAAAACATAAAAAAAACCTACCGGAATTACCGACCCCAAACTTTTGAACAGTAGTGAACTTTCAGAACTTAAAACTTCCTCCCCAGTCCAAAAAGAGTGAAACTAAGATGGAAAACACTTCATTTCTGATGCCAGAAACTCATTAAATACATTAACATACGACCATTGTCAACAATGCCTATTCAGCGTTTGTTTTGTTTGTAATTGCTCCATGCAGATGTTATGGGGTCAAACTGCATTTCAACCATAGATTTGGTTTATTCCAGGTGGCTCTGCAACCCTACACTTGATGTGCGCACCAGGAAATGGGCCATTGAAGGCTTGGCCTATCTTACCAATGATGCTGATGTAAAAGATGATTTTGTTGAGGACGAAGCAGCTATGAGGGCCATGTTTGAACTCGCCAAGGTATATGAAAAACCTAATAGGGAAGATTCACATGTATGTACAAATGTACAATATATATTTTTCTCTCATAGTCAAAAGATAAGACCATCCTATATGCTGTCGCCTGCACCCTGGTCAACTGCACCAACAGCTATGACAAGAAAGATATCCTCCCGGAGCTGGTGCAGCTGGCCAAGTTCTCCAAACAACATGTCCCTGAGCAGCACCCGAAGGTAATATAGGCAGAATCCTGTGATGTGGCAAATGAATCTTTTAAAGTACAAATATTACATTTATTTTCTTAATAAATACTTATAAATACGCATGTTTAAAAATGTAAGTACATGGTGTCACACTGCTGTCACTGCTTGCATTTTGCTTGTGCTTTAGGATAAGAAGGACTTTATTGAAAGGCGAGTGAAAAGGCTTTTGAAAGCGGGAGTCACATCAGCTATCGCTGTCATGGTCAAAGCAGATAATTCCATCCTGACTGATCAAACCAAAGAGATGCTTTCAAGGTTTTATTTTGTTATGTTTTGGTACTATATCGCATGTTTTTGATTTTGGACCCTGATGCAAAAAATATAATATGGTCTGGTTATGTATTGTTTATTATGCTGCCGAAGTTAATACACTTACTTTTTTTGTCCACCCAGAGTGTTTCTTGCCTTGGCAAATGATATTAAAGATCGTGGCACAATTGTAGCTCAGGGTGGAGGAAAGGTAAAAGACCACAGAGCAAATACAAACCCATAGTGAATCTCATATTTTGCGAAATAAAAACTATTCACTACTATGTGCGACAGGCTTTGATCCCATTAGCCCTGGAAGGAACCGCAAACGGAAAAGTAAAGGCCAGCCATGCTCTGGCTAAGATTGCTGCCGTCTCCAATCCTGAAATCGCCTTTCCTGGTGAGAGGGTAAGATAACCTTTAACATCTGTAGCAATATTAAAGCCAGACGAATGGGTAAAATACAGGAAAGCTTAAAGGGGAAGGATACTTTACACATTACTTTAAATATTAAGGGTATTCTGAGCATGAAAAAATCTAAAATAAAATGTAATATCTAATTTTCCATGTTTCTACTCTTTCCATTACAGATATATGAAGTTGTGCGACCACTGGTTTCCTTGCTAAATACAGAACGAGATGGTATGGAAAACTTTGAAGCTCTGCTGGGTCTTACAAATCTTGCTGCCTTAAACGACAAGCTTCGGTGAGTGTCAAACATTCTGGTTAGAGATTTGTTCAAAACCCCCAACATTAAGTTTTAAATGCAAAAATAAAGGAAAGGCAGAATTCTTAACCAACTAAACAAAAACAAAATGCAGCATCACAAAGACCAAAATAACAAGACATCAGAACAAAAGGTGCAAAAGAATTGTAGCTAAACCCTAACAAGACTTCACAAATTCATAAAATACAACCTGGACAGGAAGTGGTTTCCTAGAAATTCAGTGAGGGTTCCTTCTGGTGGGCTGGTGGAGGAACTGCAGGCTCTAATGAAAAGCTGCAAATATGGTGTCACATTATGCTGCATCCTAATATGTATACTTCCCAACTATATAGTAGGTTAAAAACAGTGTGTGAAAAGGGAACTATTAACAGTATTCATAAAAGAGAAGGCAATAAGTACCTGGATGACTAGTACTACAGTAGTGGATCAAAACCTTTCATCAAAGTTATACATGAATTTTGTACAATATCCATTCTTGTCTTAGGACAACTTTAACTTTTTTATCCACTTCAAATGTTGTCTACTGTACAATAAGTACTACTACTTCGGGCGAGATTCGGAAGTGAGCTTCCAATGGACACTTCACTATTCCATAAGGCCATGGGAGGGGATTTGTGAATTAATGTGTTGAATTATATGAAATATTTTAGCTATGCAAAAAACTTTAAACAACGTATTAGCCCAATTAAAAGAATTTATGACACATTATAAACTCAAATTTTCTCTTGTTATATTTGTTCATTGCAAAATCATGACAGACTATTTTTACATTTCAAGATTTTACCTTTAACTCTCTGAAATAGTCAAAAAATTACGTAATATTATCGTAGGGAAAGAGGTTTCTTAGAAATATTACGAGATTTTGACGTGCGTAGATGTCGAGTGCATCTCAAAACCTAGTGTGCTTTCTGTCAACTATATGGTGAAGGTGATTTCACCACAAAATAATAATAATAATTGTTCCTGGAACAACATTCTAATCACCCATTTGACCCTCAAATCATCAGATTTGAGGGTCAAGTTTAGGCTTACAACCAGGGTTATGTGCTTCTACATCAATGTTATTCATCAAAATTTTAAGGATAAGTTATAGTTCACTGTACAGTAAAGTGACACAATTGACACTGGTAGGTATTAATGATAATGACAACATGATGAATTTTATTTTTTGACCAGAAGCTTTTTATTCATTAAACAATTGCACAAATTCATATATATATATATATATATATATATATATATATATATATAGAACATGCATTTTAATGGTTGTGAAGTAATTACTTACTCAAAAGAAGTACCTACTCAGAGTGACTACTCAGATAGATAGATAGATAGATAGATAGATAGATAGATAGATAGATAGATAGATCTATAAAAAACAGAAATCAAGAGCCATGCTCACACCATAGGGAAAAATTGTATTTACACCCTTCCAAATCCATAAACCTAAAATTTGGAACTATTCTGGAAATGCAAATCTAATTATTTATCTCTCTTTCCACAGAGTGAAAATCCTAAAAGAAAAAGCACTTCCAGAGATCGAAAACTATATGTTTGAGGAACATGATCAAATCAGACAAGCCGCCACAGAGTGCATGTGCAATCTGGTTTGCTGCAAGGATGTATGAAATTACTATTGAGAATACATTATGCTTATCAAATGTAGCCTTTGTAAGTTTGGATGTAAATATTGACCAGATTCATTATTTTGACAGGTTCAAGACAGATATCTACAAGATGGCAATGATAAACTCAAGCTTCTAATCCTGCTCTGTAGTGAAGATGATGAGCAGCTTCAGAGGGCGGCTGCTGGCGCACTGGCTATGCTCACAGCCGCACAGAAGAAACTCGCTGTTAAGATGACTAAAGTGGTATGTATCATTAAACAGCCTTCACGTCCCACTGCAATCTACCATTATTGTGGCGGTACAATGGTACAGTGTTGGTATCAGATGCTCATACCAAAGATGATAGACTGTAATATGATTTATTTTATTATCTACAGACTGCGCAGTGGCTTGAGATCTTGCAGAGATTGTGTCTCCATGATAACCCTGAAATTCAGCACAGAGGTCTTGTGACAGTGTTTAACATGCTGGATGCTGATGATGAACTAGCCAAGAAGCTCATTGAAAGTGAATTGCTGGAAATCCTGACATATGTGGCAAAACTGGAGGACAACCCCAAGAAGCAGGATGCTATTAACGCAGCTCGGGCCTGCCTGTCTAGAGCCATGGATCATGGACTTGTAAAGCCGTTTTCACAATAAACAGAAAAAATGAATTTTGACGTGTCATTAGACGAATAGAGAATGGTCTGCTTTCTGGGAAAGTGGAAAGACTGCAAACCATTGGCAATGTTTTCTTTTTAAAATTTCTAATGATTAAGCATAGTTCTTTTTAAGACTATATGTTTGTGTGGCTGTTTGTTTGATCAGTGGTCTTGCATTTGGTATTTATTTCATATTTCATGTATTTTCACATGTGAAGTTTTGATTCACAGATTAAAAAAATCTTTTTTTGAGAAAAGATGACTGGAATCTATTTCTTCATATTGACATTATCAGAATTATTCTTTCACGTATACAAGTATATATTTTACAACCACACACATTTACCTTGCTCTATTTCAATCAAAAGGTTTGGCAGGTTAACCTGGTGTAGTCCTTAGTTTCTGAAATTACACTATGGGGGGGGGGGGGGTATTAGCTGATAATTCTGATTATGTTCAAGATGGACAGCCCTCCTCTGAGAAAACCTAGCGATACGTTTTTTTGATTCTCATCTGAAATGATCAGTGTTGGGGGGTAACGCGTTACAAGTAACATGCATAATGCATTCCGATTATTTCCGAATTTTTTTGTTACAATTAGTAAAGTAATGCGTTACGTAATCAGTTTTGTTTTAATGTTACGAGTGATGTATTGTAACATGCATTCCCTAATCAGATTAATTTTTGATGTAACGAGTAAAGAAACGCATTACAAGTAACATGCATTATGTAATCAGATTACTTTTTGATGTTGAGTAAAGAAACGCATAACAAATAACATGCATTACGTAATCAGATTACTTTTTGATGTTACGAGTAAAGAAATGCATTACAAGTAACATGCATTATGTAATCAGATTACTTTTTGATGTTATGAGTAAAAAAACGCATTACAATAACGTGCATTATGAAATCAGATTACTTTTTGATCTAACAAGTAATGCATTACAAGTTTCATACATTATGTAATCACATGACTTTTTTTCAATGTCAATGAAAATTACATTATACAGTTTTTCTCAGTCGCTTTGGTGCATTTCTCATAACACTATTTACATTTGCACAACAGTTAATGCAGTTCTCAAAACAATTAGTACAAACTGCAAAACCTAGTTGATAACCTGCAAAAGCGTGTCACTTGCTCAAAATGGATAGCCCATTCCTCAAAAGCAAGTATTTATGTCAATGAAAGTGTCAGTGTCATCAAAATAAAAAGTCCTGACACCATCATTTATGAACAAGATAGTCAAATGGCTTAGTCGTGTTTTCATTATGACAGTTTACTCTGTAAATGTTTTCCAATGATAAAAGTCAGATCTTGGTGACACTGAAAATGCTCAATACAGCACTAAATACTATTTGCACAGCCATTTGAAAAAATACAGAAAAGTTACACATTACTGTATTTATGAGGTAACTGAGTACAAGACACTGAATATATGTATGTTTCACATTTTTACTGCATATGCTCTTTGCAATTCTAATTTGTTCACAGCATTGTGCAAAAGAAAAAATACACCATTATTTACAACAAACATACACTCCCTTTGGGTAGAGCTGTGCACAACTGTACACAATATTGCAGTAGGCCTATATACTGTATTGGAACTGAACATACAACATACATAGGACTGTAATCATTCATGCACATCCAGAGGTTCCTCTCTGTCTGGTCACATAATTTAATCTACATCACAGCGAATATCATCTCTTGCAGATTTTGACAACTAGTTGCAGATTTTTGTTGAACTAGTTGTCAAAATGACAGATTTTGACAACTAGTTCAACATTTTTGTATGTAATGACTCAAGCAATGAAATGAGGACTATTAGTTTTATATGGAATGACTATTCAGCATTCACAAGTATAGTTAATTTTGACTGACATGACATAAGCAAATGATAATGTTATAAAACAGCAGAGAGTTGAATGAAAGCAATTGATGCATGTCCAAAATCATTTGCAATTTGTTGGAAGGAATGAGAAACTGCTACTATGATGTGCACAAATGACTAAATGTTGTGGAGGTTGAACTAACTGTTGTGCAAATGTAAATAGTGATGTGAGAAATGCACCAAAGCGACTGAGAAAAGCTGTAATAATACAAATACATTTATTTACAGAAAAAAAAGTCACTGAAGATTAAGTTTTAAAGTTTTAAGTTTCAAAAACAATATTCACATTATAATTATGAATTGTAGCTGAAATATAGCCATTGATGCATGACGTCCACTACAGTGGACATGTGATTAATCAGTTTTCTCTCAATCTAAAATCAAAACTTGGAAAATGTAACTGTGATATGACTCATTAGATATTGCTTGATGCTGCAATATTTTTTTTTTACCTACAAGAATCTTCTAGGATAGAAGGAATGGGTGGATATTCCGGAGCAACTTGGCATTTCTGACTGACCATTGGCCATCTTGGTTTGGAGGGGGAAAAAATCGAAACACAACATCTTGCCAGTTGTTTGCAATGTATAGGATGATGCACCAGGGTCCAATGAAGAGGTTGATGTGCAACTTTGCCATAAAAACCCGTGCAAATTCAAGAAAATGCTTTTTTAATAGCTGGCCTCTGTAGTGACCAATATGCGTGAAAGGTTAATACAGTATCTCTTCAGTTTAAACCATAAACGCATGCTGTCCACTCAAGTGGACATCTGAAATCTCTTTGAAAAATGTGCAAAAAAAAAAATTATAATTCAAATCTTGTTTGTCATGCCCTAAGAGCAATACAAACACATAGGAAAAAAATCCTGACTGAGGTTATCATCATAATTCATGTATGAAAGGGTTAATTATATGTATACAGTTTTCATGACCTCAAATTAATATGATTCTGCTTTAAAAGATTCATAGTTCAACATTTTAAACGTTTGCTGCGGTTTTGTGTAGGCTAAGCATTCCTCTAAAACTAGGCTTACATATTTTCTATATGCATTACACCGAAAATGGCTTTGCCCGCCCAAATTTAGGCAGACAAATACAGTTCTGTTTTGTAATGCACTCAGTGAACACTTTGTCCTGAACTGAATGTTCTTTCAGCAGCAAGCCGCAAGGCTGGAGTTCAGGAATGCAGAAAACTGAATAGCTCCACCTAGAGGCCGGAAGAGTACATTTGGATTTTTCAAATCAAGGAATGTTGTTTGTTTACTTCAAGCTACCGACGTCTACTCATTTTATATATAACCTTATACTCCTTTCTTTTAATTATTACATCGATATTCAGTGATAAATCCGAGTATAAGTAGCGTTGAACGACGTCGTTCCAATTTGCCTGTGCTGCGACTACTAGCGACGCCAAACGGAACTGCACGCGTCTCGCAAAATGGACGCAAACTTTTGACTTTCTGTTTCTATTTCGTTTTGCTTTTACTCGCGCGAGCTACGCTCTTCTATGTATCGCCGCGTCCCTCGAGTTGAGAGCGCGCACTTTCGAATGATTTAGCATTTCAGTCAGAAAAAATTCGGTTAAAAGCAGGCCTTCAGACCATTTCGCTGGCAGCCGTTTTCACAGCCCAACCTTTACTGTCTTTATGTGGATTCGCTTCCTGGTTGCAACACAGTCACACAGTACAATTCAAGTCCTTCAAAACGCATTTCAACCTGAGAGACTAGTCGTCGAAACTAATAATTATCCTTCGAGCTTTTGATAAACATTTCATGACTATTTCACGGAAAAGGCAGTATCTTTGTATTCGTTTAAGTGGAATGCCGTGAGCCACCGAGCATTAGAAATATCTAATATATCGAGTTAGTGCAGAGCGAAAACCTGGGATCCATGCTTCGTCTTCATGGAGAATGAGACTACACGATCAACACAAGGTAACTGGGGTTAGTGGACTCGTTGACACGTTTAGTTTCTGTTTTGACGTCAATAGTGTTTGTATAATTTATGCAATAAACATCTATTTATATATTTATATATCCATTCAAAACCCACTCTTTTATGCTGTTTTTGTTGACAGCCAACAGAACTGTATTTTTCTTTTTTCTTTCTGAGTTTCAGTTCTAAGTATTTATATATAGTTACACCATTTCAGCACTCGTGTAAAATTCGAAACGACTAACGTTAGACTATTCTTGTTGAAAGAAGACACGGGTACTGGTTTGTTTGGTTTCCATTAACTCTAAACCAGTTCTGCAGTCGAGTCAGCGTGGGCCTGGTAAATCTACACGTGATAGTCTTACCTTTGCTCCAATAAGCTTTTTGATTAATGTGAATAAGGGGTTTACATTGATGTTTTAGTTCACTACTGTGCAATGTCCTCTCTTAGACATGGCCTAGGCCCATATTTATTTATTATATGTGCCCATTATTATTAATGTTTTCTAGATATTTGTGCATGATCTATATGAAAGGTCTGTAACACTTTACAATAAGGTCTCATTTGTTAACATTAGTTAATGCATGAGCAATACATTTTTTACAGTATTTATTCATCTTTGTTAATAAAAAATACAGTCATTCATGGTTAGTTCACAGTGCATTAACTAATGTTAACTAATACAACTTTTGATTTTACCAAATGCTGAAATTAACATAAACTGATGTTAATGAATGCTGTAGAAGTATTGTTCCTTTTTAGTTCATGTTAACTAAAGTAGTTCACTAATGAAACCATATTGTAAAGTGTTACCGAAAGATCTTCTCATTCTGGTAACCCTTGTTCTCAGTGTTTTGGGATTGTAAAATTTGACTAAAATTAAAGACCAAAAAAGGCTTAAATGGGTTTAGTACAAATGTCTAGATGTTAAGAATTGTCAGCAGTGTTGATTTATTTACAGCATTGGTTATGAATCTCGTTCCTTCATGTAGAGTTTGAAATATCCATTAAATATTAGGTGGTCTAAGATGTTCATTAGCTGGTTCGCTTGGTTGAGTCATGTTTCAAAAACCAGCTTGACCACCTTAAACTGGTGTGACTAGTGGATAACTAGCTTGTTGCTGGTCCAAGATGATCTACTGTTTCCATAAACCAGCTACAAATCTTAAACCGTATTTTCCAATTAGAAAAACTGGAAATCCATCTTGTTAAGATGACAATTAGACTGCATTTCATATTACTGTATAATTTGATGAGTTCATTATGAGTTAATAAGTCAATATTTGACATTATGGTTATATGGTACATTTGGAAGATTAGTGTGGATCACTTCCACAGAGGTATTGCACAATAGTCCTTCACATAATGAACAACGTGTACACCAGACGAATTGTGTAAGGGGCTTTCTGTAATGCAGAATATGTTTTTTGAGTTGTTTAGCCAGTTTTTGAAACTGTTTTTTTTTTTTTTTTTTTTTTTTTTTTACCTAGCCATTTGTTCTCAAAATGGGTTCTCTACTGGAGTTATTGTTTTTACTGAATGTTTATCTCAAACTATATTCAATGACCTTCAAATGGCCTTGACAACATGCTCTCTAGTTTCCATTCCAAAGTGACATACAAAACCTTCAATTTTATTTGTTGTTGAAAAGATGGAATGTTTTGAAAAATTGTGAGGCAGTTAGTATAACTCAGACATGTGTCCTGTCTTACCAGGTCTTCTGGAGCCTGTGCATCCAGGCTCAGTAACCTTTAATGAGAGTATTCTAGCGCCACTTCGTAACAACTATTTGTATGAGGAATCAAAAGAATGTTTCACGTACAACTCTGCCCATTTGATCAACAATGACGCTTTACAAAAACAGGTAATTTCTATTCTTAATACTGTACAATATAAAATGATTTAGTGAGATTTGTCATGTTAAAGCCGAATGAATGTTTTTTCCCCAACAGTATGCTGCCTTTCGTTCCGAGAAACGGGAAAAAGGATATTCTGAACAGGAACTTGAAGAGTCTTTTGGCTTCCTGTTGCTTGATGATGCAAGCAGGGTAAGAAATATAATGTTCAATGAACTTATTGAATCAGCCTGATTTCAAAACTGTACTTTCTGAATCATCAAACCCATTAATGCAACATTTGTTTTCTCACAGGCAAGGAAAGTTGGTGAAACAGGCTTGTTGGTTGGACAAGCAAAATGCACTACTCTTGGAGACTCGTTGAAAGGTAAAGAAATTAGCCATTGCATTATTTGGTGATAATTTCAGCATAACAATCTGATGTGTTTACTTTAATGCACAAAGAAATTTTTCACATGTGACTGCAACAAGATCAGCCATGAGGAGGTTCTGAAGCCTTCATGCTAGTCTGACAAGTCTTGATATGAATGTGCTATTGTCAATTTGGGCTGGGAGAAAAAAATTATTCACTTAGGTATCGCGTTTCTTTTAAAAGCGATTTTTTTATTACAGAATCGATATTAATTCAAATTAAATTGCTTTATTTTTGTCCTTGCTTTAAGATGAGGTTGACTGAAGTTAGTCACTTTCGTTTCAACAGAGGATAAAATGTGTCGTTATCTTTGAGTGTTGTTGAGTGACGTAATATCCCTTTCAAGTGGACGTGTGAAAGCGACGTGAGACTGAATGCACTGAAAAGCCCTCACACAGCGCTACTCATATGCTGAGAGATCGATAAGACAACAGAGCTGCACGATTCATCTTTAAAAGACTGCGATCTCGATTCAAACACCCACGCGATCTTCTTCCATTTCCTCTGTCTATTAAATCTTTCTAAAAAATCATATCGCAACATTCAAATCTGTGTTGGCGCTGCCGCTGACCCAGAGAGAGTAGTCATGAAACAGCAGTCTTTTCCTCATAGTATCATTATTTCTGTGATACAATAGTTCAAATTATCAAAGAAATACTGGGATTAAAGTTTAAATTTCAAATATAAACACTGATGTCTACGATAGCGATCAAAATAGAGTAAATCAGCTTTTGATAGAACTTGGCGCTTAAAATAACGCATTAATTTATCGATTACATTGTTTCGTCACTCTGTTAAAAAATGTAGGCTATTTGTTATTGAATCATTTATTAAAGAGAATGTAGTACTGTATGATGCTTCTGAAAAAAAGAATTGTTTTTGTAAATATGACTCATCTTATACATCATGTACAGTCTGTATAAGTGAATGATTTAACTTTTCCCCATGGTGTAGTGTTAAAAAAATAAAATAAAAATCGCAATTTTTTATCGCAATTGAATCGCAATACTTGTAGAATCGCAATTCTTAAAAAAATCGCAATACATATCGTATCGGCACCCAAGTATTGTGATAGTATCGAATCGGGACATAGGTGTATCGTCCCAGCCCTTTTGCCAATGAAAGTGCATGATTTTCATTGGATTGATTCAGTGAATGTTTTATAATGCAGATGCAAAGTGGTCAAAAGTGATGTCCAAAATGCATAGAAAACAAAAACTCACTGGAAAAAGCATGCATTGACTTCAACATAATTGGTTTTTAATATTTTGTTGGTTCCCTCCGGTTTTCGCATGTATTCATAATTTCTTTGTATGACAACCTGGCCCGAAATTATCTCCGCAAAATTTGGCGTGTTTCATTGCGTTATCACGAATAAAACAGTTGACTCCAAGCACAACTATGCAATATGCTTATTGCATAGGAGAACTGTATATTTTCATGTCCATAGTCTATTCTCCTACATATGAAAAGTGAAAGTATGAATTGTACTGCTACTTAAGAGATGTAATGAATCTATTGAAAGAGAAAGTGAAGGTTAGCCCTTACCCAGGTCTTCCCACTTGTGTATGATATCAAATAGCCTAGATACTGAAGTATTTACTGCAGTCTAAATTAAACATTTGACTCCTTTTTTATATTTGCTTGAGACTACAGGGCTATTATTAACTACTGGTGGAAGACTTGAAACTCATTTCTAGCTAAGGATCTCATATCATCAGTCACATGGTTGGTGTATCATGGCTTGAGGGCGGGAAAGAAATTAAGGAGTTTGGAAGGAATTTTGTAAAAGTACATTTCCACTGAAGATCTGGGTGTTTGGTGGACAACAAAATCATGCAGAACTACTATATTTACTAATAATAGACATAATCTTGAATTATTATTGACTTAAAGCAGGTTTGTGAAGACAAGTTAAATTCAGCAAATATTCTTAGACAAGTGAAATTAGGCCGTCGGATGTTTAAGGGTTTTCATATTTAATTTTATTACTAATTTTATGTATGATGTAGCTGGGAAGTGAGTTTATGTGGTCATGTGTATCACTTCTATTTTCTGAGAGGGGAAGTCTTGAATGACACACACACACACAGCTTTGTGAGTGTCTCTCTTTACAGTTAAGCAACCAAATAAGAGTAAAGTTAATGTGATATTGACTAAGTTAATGTTTCGTATCCTTTCCCATTAATGCAAAAATATTTTAGGGCCCAGCAAATGTTGGTGTGTTCTCATGGATATCACTGACACAGTCTGTTCTATTTAAAGCCCACCAAAATATCTTATCCAACTTATCTGATTTGCTGGCTTTTACACAACTTTTTGTAAACACGTTTTTGTCAACCAGCCTGAAAAAGAAGTCATGCTTACAGGGTCATGCTTACGTGGTTAATACAATTTGTTAAAGATATCTTTACTGGATTTGCCATAGTTTTTCAATGAATCTTTGAAAATACCTTTTTAGGCATTTGATGCAGTGTCAAAAGCCTGGCTATTGTGAGACTAGGACTTGTTGGCTTAATAATTTGCAGTACTAAAGACTAAACTTGTTTACTGTAGTTTAACATGTTGAGGCAATCAGATCTTTCTAAGTACTTGT
Organism: Scardinius erythrophthalmus; assembly: GCF_964197995.2. Taxonomy (NCBI): domain Eukaryota; kingdom Metazoa; phylum Chordata; class Actinopteri; order Cypriniformes; family Leuciscidae; genus Scardinius; species Scardinius erythrophthalmus. Next base: position 6,529,142 of record NC_138240.1, on the reverse strand, counting down.
ACACCTTTTTCTCAGCCACAAAAATTCAGAAGATCTAGTTTTTCCAGTTTTTGACAGTCCGTTAATTACATGTGTTGAGTATTACCTCAGGATTTGAGTTACATCTTCAACAGGCATTTTGTTGTCTGCCTCTTTAATGGCTTATTTTTCACAGTTTTTATCCAATTAGTTTGTTGAACACCATTTAAATAAAAATTCATTGGACTTCATCCGCCATTTACAAGCTTTGCCTAAAAAAAGCAAATGTCTTAAGAAATGTGTGTTGAATACAATTGATTGTTGTGGAATTGTTTTCTGTTATTGGTTGAGGCGATTATTGTCACATTATATTTCTGTTATTTACACTTAAATTAGGTGTCTATATCTCAAAATACTCAGACTGCCTCGACCTGAAGCGCTGGTACGATGGCAAGACTGGCTACATTGTCCTTTTGAAGCTGACCAAGGTACACATTTAACAAATTTGTGGGAAATTGTTATTCTTCCACCAAATTCTGTTGCTTTTTGTTGATTTATCCTAATGCACCACATGTAAACATATTTTCTTAAATCAGGGGAGAGTGAAAGAAGTTACAGACAACTATACCCAGAATTTCACTCCTCCGACAGCTGGCTTCGACTGCCACATATCAGAGCAGCTTGGTGCTGTGTCTTCAACTACTAGTTCTTTCTTGGCCTATGAGCGAACACAGGTGATACAGCTCTCAAAAGAAATGGTTTCCTTCCTTCCTTAGCATCAAATTGTATATCTAACAAGGTTGCTTTGTCTTGCAGTACTATATGTATGAACTCTGTGATGGAAGCAGTGAAACAGAATCATGTCCGAGACATGCTTGTCCATTTGCCATCGTGGCATTTTCATATGGGAAGATAAACACCACATCAGAGTTGGAGCAAAAGAGGTTTATCACTTTGCTCTTTGAGATTTTATATTAAAAAAATGTTTACGGCTATACACCTTTTGCTGAATCTTATGAAATGAAACATTAAGTGTTACATATGACAACTAACAATCTGTTTTCTTCACTTTTTCTTTTCAAGCCAAGACAAAACAGGTAAGAATTATGGATTGGTTTGCATGTTCTTTACTCTTTTTGTGGTGAAATTGCAAATAGCGAGGATTGTTTCATTCAAAATCTTGTACATTATCTTTCTTGAATTTATTGTGTAGTGTTTTAAACTAGACTGTTCCATGTTTTGAATTAAAAGAACATTTAAATACATTGAATATTAGAGTGATTACCAATAAGTGGTATCTTGTATTGTAGTGTTTCATTACCAACCATGGATTGGCCAATTCAGGATTGAATCCACTGTCTATGATGTTGGTCTTCAGTCTTCGAGCGGAGCCTGGTTTCCAGCTAAACTGTATGTTTTATGCAAAAATCTTTTGTCCCTCTGATACAATAAACCATATTTCATTTGATAATGCACCAACAAAGCTGCCCAAACATTAAGGGTAGATTATTCAGATATACTATAAATCTACTTATAAGCTATAGGACTGAAATGCAAACTATATTTTCAGCCCAAAGACAGTTCAAATTGACCGTGCAATTGGTGTGTCTGAACTGAAGAGGACCTTGCCGCGGGAAATCTTTGAAACTTGTATTGTGGGTGAAGGTGTGTTTAAAATTGTATTTTGGTTATTGACAGTATCGCCCATTTTGGTGCTAAAACTGTAAATGAGCACTTGGCAACATCTTTTAATTTGTTTTCCTACATCTTCCCACAGTTTGCATAGATGGCAGATGTTTCAACTTGTATGATGTTGTCTCCTCTAAGGCGAAAAATGATCTTGCTCAGATAACCCAAGAGCTAAAGGAAAATGACATGGTAAATGTGGGGAAGAGAGAAATATCTGTCATCAAAGAAACACTGAAAAAATCTCTAAACAAATCTTGTCTTATGACCTTTTCCATTCACCAGGCTCTTGTTATACCACTGGAAGATTCTGGTTTCCTTATACTGTTACATTCTTCACATCTCTTCTCTTATGAAGGTAAGACGTTGCCCAGTGGAGTGCAACTCCAATCCCAATCATTTTCTCTATAGAGTACTTCATTTTTAACACCAACATGTAAACCATTAAAGACAAACCTCATGAGCTCAGAGGTTGTTAATCAGTGATGTATGCTTCCTTTAATGTTGATGGTCTGTGTCATTTAAATGTATTTCACAGCGCATTTGCTGGCGAAGATCTACATTACCCAAAATCTTCAATGTGATTTGGTTATATCTGATTATTTAGCAATTAACTTCAAACTATTTTCTGTTCTTACAATAACGTCTTTAAATGAATATTGTTATATTTTACATTTTAATTTGATTGTCATTCACAATGCTTCATGGGATTGAGTTCATTTTCTCATTAAAAACATTAATTACACAGTGAAAATACATCTGGAGCCAAGATCACTTAAAAATGGACAGAAAATCTTGATGTTCATCTTGTGAAAACATAAATTTCCTTCATTTCTAGATGCAAAGTCTGGTAAGGCAGCTGCACTTCAAGGCATGTTTATTTTTCCGGACTCAAGAACTGTGCCAAGAGGTAACAAGGAGAAGAATTTGATGTATTCTTTTTTTTTTTTTTTTTTACATCAGTCTACTTAATTTATCTTTTAATTTGCAAGTCTTACATGTCTTATAAGCATGTGTTTTTATGTTTAGGTGCCAAGTCTGATCTGACAAATACTAAAGTGTCATCAGAAATAATGCAAGTCATTCCAGCACTCAACTATGCAGAAATGGAGATGGAAAAATGTCCTCCAAACCAACAGGGGTTTCCCCAAATTTCTTTAGAGAAGCATTTGCAAGACTATGGCACTCTTTTTCACCCAGGGCTGTTGGACGTTCCCACCAGGGAAGCAAGTTTGTTTCCAGACCAATATGATGTGCCAGGTGGTTTTACTCTGATATCGCCTAAATGGTCACAGGACACTTGCACTCAATTAAAATCCTATTTTGATGAGCCTTGTGGCTTTACAATTTCAGTAGTGAGGGCACTGGAGTTACTCACTACTGGTCGACAGCAGCGTGGTGAAGATCATGACGATGATGTCTATTACTGTATATCATCACCTGATGAGGTCCCGCAGACTGATGCTCCCATTGAAATGGAGGTGACTAAGCACACAGAGGCCATCAGTGATGCCTCTCACAGGACTGTTGAAAAAGATGAGCACAAGGATTTGACAACAGAGCAGCCTCAACCTGCTTTGCCAGAGGGCATTGGAAAACTGGGAACAGCTGTAGTTGCAGTAGCTGACAGTGTGTCAGAGTATCCAACTTCCACAGTTTCACCTAAATTGGGTGACTTCCCTTCAGAAAATTGTGTAAGTATTGACAGTGATGTTGAGAAAACATCTCAAGGCAATACTAAAGGAGATGCTGATGGAGTCTGTGTAGATTTATCCACAAAAGAGACTCCCATCCAAACAAGCAGTACACCATTAATCACATCAACAGAAGAAGGTGGTGGTACTGCTGAGGGGATGGAGGATAGTATACATCCTGAGAAAACAATGGCTGATCCTGATAAGAAAATGAATCTGAGGTCCTTTTCGAAACGTAAAGGTAGGAAGCGCAAAATTCATTGGAGAACCAGGCAGAGAAAAAAAAAAGCTGTTAAAAAAAAGCTTGCTTTACCAACTTCAAGTTTGCCTCTCGTTTTGCCAGTGAATTCCACAGATGGCCCTACAAAAGACCAGATTCGGACTGAGACCATGCATGCTGATGACATTAAACAGAGGCCGCATTTAACTAGCAGAGGCAAGGGACGCAGGCAAAGGGGCGTGAATCGAAATCTGAGTGAAGCCAGAAAAGCACAAGAACCTTTAAGTGTGTCAACAGAAACTTTACTTGATCAAAGTATAAAAAATGAGACAAGTCCTTCCAAAAGAGACTGGCGGTCTCTTCCAAGGCGTAAAAGATTGTGGAATACCAATGCCAATCTGAAGCGTTCTTTGAGATCAGGTGCTGTAAAGATTGATGAGGACACTATAGTGAACGCACTGGCTGATGCCACAAAGCAAAGTTTGTCTAGCACACCCAAGAGGAAGATGGAAGGATTTAGCTTGAGGGAACGATATGGTCTAAAGACCATAATCACAACCTGTGGCAGAGTTTTTGTCCCTCATGGTTCAGATGTTAATGTACAATCTGCAAACAAGAGGCAAAGTGAGAAAATGCATGTTGAGATGAGCATTGACACAAATGCAGAAACGATATCTCCTGTGGAAAACAAATCCACAGAAATAGTGGAAAGTAAGGGAGAATCTCCCTCGATGGTGAAAGAAGAAAACCCCCGTAAAGTTCCAGTGGTCAGTGACTGTGAAGACTCGTCGCACAGCCCTTCAGATGAAATGCCAAGTGCTCTCTTGTCAGCATTAAAGATTTTGAGAAACCTTCACAAAAACAACCCATTAGAAATGGACAAAAATCAGGATTTATGTTCAGAGAAGTCCATTAATGCTACATTAAATGAGAACGTAGGCTTCCAACAAACTAACAAGGTAACAGATGCAACTTCTAGTCCTCCCAGAGTATCTGACCAATCCATGCACTCTGACCCTAAAGTACCCTCCCCTGACAAAAACAAAAAGAAATCAAAATGTGATGTGTACAGTGCAATATCTATAAGCAAATTAAAGACGGTACTCAGAAGGGGAAAGAGGGCGAAATCTCCTTCCCCTGGTGACAGTGCAAAATCTGAGCCAGATAACGCAGACCCAGAATCAAAAAAAAGAAAATTGGGCACTATTATGAACCTGGAATGTGATATTATCAAGAATCCATTGAAAGACAAAGCATCACAGCCCATGAATGATAAAGCACAGTATACGCCAACGAAACCTGTGGAGATAACCAAACAACCTGTGTCTTGGAGAGGTCTTATTCCCAAGGACTCAAAAGAAAATGGTAAGAAAAATCTTTGTTTACATATTCTGTTATTAAACAAATGTTCACATGTCAAGAGTGGGAAATAGGGGTGTATCAGTTCAAATTACTCACAGTTCGTTTTTTATCACAGTTTTACTGTCACAATTTCAGTACGGTTCGGTATTTGCTATCTTCAGGGAAAAAAGGACTACTGTCAAATAAAAATGAAGAAAATAAGACATAATTTGCTTGTTGACAAATAATTACAATAGAGCAAAGAGACAAATAAAATGAACCGTGCTTTTCAGGTTATTTAGGTATCTAACAGTAGTTTTCAGGTACAGAAATTGAATAAAGTAATCAAATGTAAAACAATATTGCATAACATCTTCACTGTATAAATGAAATATAGATGAATCATTATTGAAGTTACAAAAGCTATTCAGTCATATTCATACCATATATTCATACTATATATATATATATATATATATATATATATATATATATATATATACACACACACACACAGGGTGGGCCATTTATATGGATACACCGTAATAACATGGGAATGGTTGGTGATATTAAAGTCCTGTTTGTGGCACATTAGTATATGTGAGGGGGCAAACTCCTCAAGATGGGTGGTGACCATGGTGGCCATTTAGAAGTCGGCCATCTTGGATACAACTTTTGTTTTTTTCAATAGGAAGAGGGCCATGTGACACATCAAACTTATTGGTAATGTCACAAGAAAAACAATGGTTGGTTTCAACGTAACTTTATTCGTTCATGAGTTATTTACAAGTTTCTGACCACTTATAAAATGTGTTCAATGTGCTGCCCATTGTGTTGGATTGTCAATGCAACCCTGTTCTCCCACTCTTCACACACTGAATGGCCCCCAAGGTCTCCCGATCTGACCCCCTTAGACTTTTATCTTTGGGGTCATCTGAAGGCAATTGTCTATGGTGTGAAGATCCGAGATGTGCAGCACCTGAAACTACGGATACTGGATGCCTGTGCTGGCATTTCTCCTGCGGTGTTGCTATCAGTGTGTGAAGAGTGGGAGAACAGGGTTGCATTGACAATCCAACATTGTCACCACCCATCTTGAGGAGTTTGCCCCCTCACATATACTAATGTGCCACAAACAGGACTTTATTATCACCAACCATTCCCATGTTATTACAGTGTATCCATATAAATGGCCCACCCTGTATATATATATATATATATATATATATATATATATATATATTTATTTATTTATTAATTACACATATACCGAGAACCGTTACACCCCTACTGGAAAAGTGTCCAGAAAGTGTTGTGTGTATATTTGTGTGTATACCAGTGTACACTGTTTGTATACCAGTTTTAAAACCTCAATCCTTTGTGAATGTTTCATTTTCAACAGTAGTCATTAAATTAGAATGACTTGAGACATGATTTTGCTGGTGTTTTAAAATTGGCCCCATGTGTTCCCTCCATCTTTTTGTCTTCCGTGTGCATGTTATTGTGCTTCTGCTTCCTCCTATTCTTTTGCATGTCTGCATGACTATGTGCCTTTGCTGCTGCTATTTTATGCTTTGTCTTTGTTTTTGTCTATTTCTTACAGGGTCCCTCAATTTTGACACATCAGCACCTTTTGAAATAGCTAAACGCAATGACCAGCAGCTCATATCGTCGCTTGGGGATAGGGTGGGAAGGACAAGAATTAGCGTTGATGGCAAAGCCAGCGCAGAGAGTGAGAGCATGAGTGCATCTCTGCCCTCAGATGCTTTGAGTTTACTGGCTGACTTGGCCCTCGGTGCAAGTAATGATAAAATGTTATCGAACTTAGAAGCCAGTCCTGGCCAGGAGGCCCTTGATGGAATGAAGGGTAGCGGCTCCCCGGAGTCAGTCCTTCATGCTCTTCTTCGTTGTCCATCTGGCAGATTTAAATTACCCCCCAGGTCTCCTTTTCCAGAAGGTCTTTTAGTGACTGGGGAACTGATTTTGGAAATATCTAAAGAGCATTCTTACTCACAGCCAACCTCTCTGTCAGGTTTGTCAGGTACATCCCCCCAGGTTTCTTATCCATCTGGATGTGTAGATTCAGCTCTTTCTTTGAAGACTGGGCTCCATCTGAACCTGCCTAAAGATGCCACACCCTCGTGTCATCAGGAGGAAGGAGGCAGAACAGAATGGAAGCACTTGATTTCTTCAGATAGGACAATGTCGTTGATTCCCAAGACGAAAGCACGGAAGTCAAGATTTTTACGGAATAGAGCCATCATTGAAAAGGAGGAAAAGATCCAAGTGACAAGGATTTGGGAAGAAGATTATGATTTTAAATTTGACAGCAAGTTCACCAATGACAATAAAGACAAAACTGTAACACGAGCACTTCATGGGTAAGTACCACTTGTTGCCCCTACATTTCGGTTAAGGCTTGATGATTGTTGTAATGAAAATTATTATTGTTTTTATGTTGATTTGTGGCGATTCACACAAGACAAAAATCTGAACATTATTGCATTTAGTTTAATATTGTTACGAATCAGAAAAACTAAAGGAATATTTCACCCAACATTATAAATGAAAAACATTTTTTTTATTGCAATAAGCTAGAAATAATACAGCTTTAATGGAAAATGATAAACTCAGCAAAAAAAGAAACGTCCCTTTTTCAGCACTGTGTATTTCAACAATAATGTTGTAAAAATCCAAATAACTTTACAGATCTTCATTGTAAAGGGTTTAAACAATGTTTTCCATGCATGTTCAGACCTTAAGACCTTAACAGCTTACATAGAGTAGGCATTTAAGGTCACAGTTCTAAAAACGCAGGACACTAAAGAGACTTGTCTACCGACTGTGAAAAACACCCAAAGAAAGATGCCCAGGGTAGAGTCCTGCACGGGTTCGGGTACCCGACGGGTGACCCACAAATTTTGCTCAAACGGGTGAGAAATATCCAACTGTGTCGGATACGGGTGCGGGTCGGGTCGGACACGGGGGAAACACGGGTCTAAACACGGGTTTAAAACAATCACATGCAAACGTAAAAATATATGCATATTTTTAGGAACACATCTACAAAAATATGCCTGTATTTCAAGTTGATAAAATCATTTAAAATCCACATCAGCTTATTTGTGCCCGCACGCGCCACGTCCTCCCAGGAATCTATAACGTATAGGTTACTTTCACTTTTTAAAATTCCTCATAACGGCGCGTGCGCGATCTGCTTGCAGTCGTCGAGATGGATGCTGAGGAGTTGAAGAAAAGAATAGCTAGTGGAGATTGTAAAGTTGTCGACAATACGTCATCAAAAATAAAGTCCAGTGTGTGGGAGAAATTTGGAGTTATCTGAAGAAAATATTTTGAAAGGCTTTGCTGCATGTTCGTGTTGGATAGCTGCAAATGTGGAACTTCATCACTGAGGAAGCACGCAGATAACTGTGGTAACAAACAAAGCAGTTCTATCGAACAGTATTTTTCAAATTTAACACTGTTAAGTATGTGTGGTGTGCAGGGCGTGTTTGAACCCAAAATTGTCAGATGTAGCCTAGGCTAGACGAATTGCGTGGCAGATATAGTGTTGTAGCCGCATCTGTTCGATTGGTAAAATGTTATAAAGCTACTCAGTTTTGTTGTAATGTTAGCCATGTTCTTCATGTGCGGCCTTTTGACAGCTTCGGCTGAAGTTGTCCTTGTGTTAATTGTCCTGTAATAACTTCTGTATGACCTGGCAATAAACATTTTTGTAATTGTGTCTATAATGTGATAGTCTAAACTGATTTTATTTCGGGTGCGGGTCGGGTAGCGGTTCTATTTTAAGCGGGTCGGGTGCGGATTTTAATTAGTGCTGCTGTCGGAAAACGGGTCGGATGCGGTTTTAAGCACTGCGGTACGGGCGGGTGCGGGTTTACAAAATCGGACCCGTGCAGGATTCTGGCCCAGGGTCCCTGCTCATCTGCGTGAACGTGCATTAGGCATGCTGCAGGGAGACATGAGGACTGCTGATGTGGCTAGGGCAATAAATTGCCATGTCCGCACTGTGAGACGCCTAAGACAGCGCTACAGGGAGACCGGAAGGACAGCTGATCATCCTCGCAGTGGAAGACCACGTGTAACAACACCTGTACAGGATTGGTACATCCGAATATCACACCTGCGTGACAGGTACAGGATGGCCACAACAACTGCCCGAGTCACACCAGGAACACACAATCCCTCCATCAGTGCTCAGACTGTCCGCAATAGGCTGAGAGAGGCTGGACTGAGGGCTTGTAGGCCTGTTGTAAGGCAGGTCCTTACCAGACATCACCAGCAACAACGCCGCCTATGGGCACAAACCCACCTTCGCTGGACCAGACAGGAGTTGCAAAAAGTGCTCTTCATTGATGAGTCACGGTTTTGTCTCACCAGGGGTGATGGACGGATTCGTGTTTATCGTCGAAGGAATGAGCTTTACACCGAGGCCTGTACCCTGGAGCGGGATCGATTTGGAGGTGGGGGGGTCCGTCATGGGTTAGTCACATGTCTGTGAAACATTTTTAGTTTATGTCTTATGGTGTTGACTCTTTTAGTGTTCATACAAATATTTACACACATTAAGTTTACTGAAAGTAAAAACAGTTGAAAGTCAGAGGACGTTTCTTTTTTTGCTGAGTTTATATTCATATACACACTTTTGCTAAAAAGACAAACAAAAAAATGCTCTTACTGATTCTATCAAGACCATTACAAGTAGGTAGGGATGTCCTGATCAAGTTTTTTGTGCCCTCGATCTGATCAGAGTCATTGAATATTGAGTATCTGCCGACATAGCTCTACTGTCTTATCTCTCTCTCAGCATATGAGTAGAGCTGTGTGAGGGCTTTTCAGTGCTTTCAGTTTCACGTCTCCTCCACGCGTCCACTTGGGATATTACGTCACTCAACACTCAGAGATAACGACACATTTCATCCTCTGTTGGAATGAAAGTGGCTAACTTCTGTCAACCTCATCTACAAGCAAGGACAAAAATAAAGCAATTGAATTTGAATTAATATCGATTCTGGAATAAAAAAAAATTATTTTAGTATAAAAAAAAAAAAAAAAGCGATAGCTAGGTGAATTGATTTTTTTCTCCCAGCCCTACTATTCAATACTTGTATTTTGCTTTATATATATATATATATATATATATATATATATATATATATATATATATATATATATATATATATATATATATATAAGGCTTGGGAGGGTTACTTTAAAAATGTATTCCGTTACAGTTACAAATTACTTCATAAAAAAAGTATTCGGTAACGTAATCTAAGCACTATAATATGAAAGTAATGTAACTGATTACTTTTGGATTACTTCAAGGTCTTTATAAGACCTTGATATTATTATTGAAGACCTATTATAACTTTATAATAAAGTCAAGCAAGAAGAAATATTCAAAAAAAAAACAAAAAAAAAACTTTTATTTATTAAGAATTTGGTCCAGTGTACAATATTTGCAAAATATACACACAGGCCTGAATATATATATATTTATGTAAAGGTCTATACAGACATCTAGTGGCTAATGTATGGTATTACGGATTATTTTGTTTTAATTTTAACTAATTTTTAACTAAAAAATAAAAACACAACATTTAAAATGTTTACACAATTTACATATAAGTTTATTTTAAAATATGCCCATATGTTGACTAAAGCCGTGATCTTTCTTAATTTGCCTGACTGAACTTGGGGCGTTGGCAGTGGGAGTTCCCCTATGTTACCTAGACAGCGAACATTCCGTTATGTGAGAAAAGATTAAGGAAGGACATTTTGGGTCCATTTTTTTACTAAAAAAGCTACTCTCCTAATTTCTACAAAATAGCAGCAGAATTTCCATGAATTAAAAGCGATTTTACCCGCAGGCAGCATCGTTTCTACTAGCAGCAGTGATTCAATCTGCGTCTGAGGAGTTTGTAGACAGCTGTTATTTGAACATGCACCAGCGCGTGGCACACCTGAGTCATTACTGGCAACAGAACCAGGAACCATTATAATCCTGAAAGTATTCCCCCTTTTTTAAAAATGTAACTATAATCTGATTACTACGTTTTTTGACGTAACTGTAACGGATTACAGTTACTGGATTTTTGTATCCTGATTACATAACGCCATTACATGTATTCCGTTACTCCCCAACCCTATATATATATATATATATATATATATATATATATATATATTGGCCCCGATACTAATCATTGAGAAAATCAAATGTCTGAGTTTGACCACAAAATGCCACACTTTAAATAATATGCTGAAGAAGTTTTTGTGGTAATCATTTGAGCATCATAACCCATAGACATTCCAAAAAGGCTCTGTTAATCATTTCTTCCCTCTAATATTGACAGGAAATGGAACTTCAACATTGAAGACACCTTTGAGGATGTCCATATCATTTTTCACATGTGGATTGGACTTTTTTATAGTAAACACACCTCCAGGTTATTTCACCTTGAAAATAGTACCACACTCCCAAAGGGGAAGGATGTTAAAAAGGTTCATCTGGACATTAACGCTATTCAGAATGCTGTGTCATTGCTCAATGTTGAGTTGACCTCAAAAGAGGACTCATTCAGGCCTGCGCATCTTTCATCAGAGGTTTTGGATCTTTCTGTGAAAAATGACGAGCCTGTGAATTTCTGTTCGATCTCAAATCAGAGCAGAAAAAAAGACACTGCATCACATCCTGGTGGAATGTCACCAACTTTTAAGCATGAAACGACACCAAGCCATTCACCTTCTGGGACAAGTCTCTCCCCCAATCCAAAAGTTACAGCATTGATGGTAATGATTAACATGATTCAAATTGCACTGTATTTAGCTCTTAGCTTTTAGTTGCATAGCTGTTAATCTTTAAAATGTATTGAATTTTTTATTAACTTTTTTATATATATATATATATATATATTCATTTTTTTTTTTTTTTTTTAAGACAATATATTATTGTTAGCTTTTAGCCTTTAGTTATGTTTATGAGTTGTGTCTAATTCTTTTGGACATTCTCTGTGATATTCTTATATTTTATACCTCTTGTACAGTGTGATTGTGCAATTTAATATTGATTTATTTGATTTTCATTTTTCTGTTACAGAATTATAGATCTCCTGTGGACATTCCGGTGGACAAGTCAGTGCCTGACAGTCACATTGATAATAATGATGATGAAAATGACATCACCACTGACTGCTCATATTCTCAGATCTTGGAAGGAAATAGTTCATACAACCAGTTGTGTGAGCAAGCATCAAATATGAGAATAGGTATTCGGATACTACTACCAAAGGTCAGAAATGTTACAAAGAATGAAGCATCTACGAGAGTGACCACTTTTGATCTGAAAAAAATTGGTGTGTTCCATCAAGTACTTAGTCCCATAAAACCGTCAGCATTCTCAAAACCACATCGTCTGATTTTGGGTCGAAAAAGTTTTGATCTGGGTTTAAAGAAGGAAACTGGGCATAAAGCACATACAGTACTGCAAAAGGAGAAGGTTTCTGACAGTGCAGAGTCTAAAGAAATTCCTGAAACAAATGAAAACAAAAATCGGTGCCCAGCAGCTGTGGTTGATGGAAATGTTGACGATACTACAGAATTTAAAACTGGAAACGGACAGGAAAAGAGTGTTTCTGTACAGGACATTTCCGTACAGGAAAAGAGTGTTTCTTTAAGTCAAGAGAGTAAAGAAGTCTCAGATGAAGATAGCCAAGATGGATGTCTTACAATTATGGAAGATGGAAATGTTGACGAAAACATGACTTCTGAATTGCCTAGCCAAGATCAGATTAGCGTTGTTGAGCATAATTGCTCTGCTCATGCAAATGAAGATCTTAAACCTTTTCAAGATCTCAAAGGTCATGCAAACAAGTTAGATGTTCTGAGGGATGTTTCACCACATGATACTAGTGTTGAAGAGCATAATGAGACTTCTAATGAGAAAAAAGATCTTAAACCTTTAGTAGATGACACAAATCTACTTGACCATGTTGAGGAGCTAAGTGATATTTCAGCAGATGAGACAAGAGTTGAAGAGTATAATGAGACTTCTCGTGCAAAGGAAGATCTTCAGCCTTTGCATGACCTGAAAGATCACGCAAAAATGGTTGATGAGCTGAGAGATGCTACATCAGATGAGACTAGTGTTGAAGAGCACAAAGAGACTTCTAATGCAAAAAAAGAACTGAAACCTTTATTAGATGATACAAATCTTGTTGACCATTTTGATAAGCTGAGTGATATTTCATCAAATGAGACGAGAGTTGAAGAGTTTGAGACTTCTAATGCAAAGGAAGATCTTCAGCCTTTGCATGACCTGAAAGATCACACAAAAATGGTTGATGAGCTGAGAGATGCTACATCAGATGAGACTAGTGTTGAAGAGCACAAAGAGACTTCTAATGCAAAAAAAGAACTGAAACCTTTATTAGATGATACAAATCTTGTTGACCATTTTGATAAGCTGAGTGATATTTCATCAGATGAGGTGAGAGTTGTAGAGTATAATGAGACTTCAAATGCAAAAGAAGATCTTAACCCTGTGCATGACCTGAAAGATACACATATGGTTGGTGAGCTGAGAGATGCTACATCAGATGAGACTAAAGTTGAAAAGTATAATGAGATTCCTAGTGCAAAAGAACAGCTTGATCTGAAAGATCGGTTAAACTTGATTGATGCATCATCCCATGGAATTGAAGGGAATTACACTAAAAAGACTGTGGAAGAAAAAGATGAAGGTTATACAGGTGAGGAAATTATGCAAGAAGGTGAGAGTAAGTCAAAGGAAAGGGATAACTTGGATGGCAGTGATACTGAACGTGAGACGTCCACAGCAATGGTGGAACATCTAGATGAGTATTTTTTGGGTCTAAAGGATGATATAAACAGTGTTGAAATGGAATTCAGTGATGAGGATGCTTTCATCGATGATGATGATGATGATGACGTGAAGACACAAAAGAGTGAAACACAACCTCACACACCAGAGGAGACAGACCTTGAAGACTATACCCTTGAATTAAGCATTGATTCATGCTCAGATGATGATCAGCCCATGTCTGTTCAAGAGAAACACACCCCAGCTTCTAATATTGATACTTCTAATATAATGGAAGATGAGGTTGAAACCAAGACCCTTCAGCAAAGTTTAGTGTTCCAACAAGAAGCTCTTGAAGTATGTCAGAATGACTTAAAAACAGCGAGCACTGTTGAACCCACCAAATTAGATATTAGTCATTTAGAAAAAGATGATGAAAGAGATTTAGGCCAACAGGATATATCTAAAGTCAGTGGTGAGGATGATGCACTTGTTGACGAGAAGGAGACACAAAGTCAAGGCTCTTGTAAAGATAAAGTCATCAAAACATACCAAGAATGCCTGTCCGCAAAAATTTGTGCTTTGCCCCATAGCCGGACTGAAACTCGTAATGAAACGGTTGCTCCTCAAGCTTTGACAATTTACAAACTTTCAGAAGTGGAGGTAAACAGCATGTGCTCTACTCCTACGCAAGATGAAATGGCATGTTTACCAGAAGTGAATGAAGAATTCAGGGAAGAGGATTTGAATAGGGACCTTTACTTTCCTTACAACACTGATCATGTTGACATGCTGCCACCTAAAATTCCTGTATGTTCTCAAACGCATGTTTCTACCACAAAGCCACTCTCTGACTTTATAGGGCATTACGAAGAAACCTATGATGACGAACTAAGGTGTAAGAGGATCAAATACCCTGGGACAATGGATTTCAAAGATAAATCTGCTTTAACTACTAAGCGTTCGCCCAGTGAGGACTCTCTCCAGTTAGGGCACAAACTCAGTCCCACCTCCCAACAAAAAGATGACAAGAACTGTAACTTCATAGAGGGTGCACCTCAAAATGATTCTGGATTATTTTACAGAGACGACAATGTAGACGATTTGCATGAATATTACCAGGGCTCCGATGAAGGTTTACCGTGGCCTGATTACCAAACAGAGGAACCAGTTGATCACCAATTGTATCCATGTGAAAATGAATTTAGTTGTGACAATGATCAACCCATTTGTTCTAAGTACATTACATCTAAACGTGAGTATTCCTACTGGCACAAAAAGCATGCAAAGAAAGAGATGGATAACTATTGTTGGGCAGAAAAGAATTATAAATCAGACCCTCTATCAGTTACTTATACTGCTGAATATACCAGTGACCAAAGTCCAAAAAAGAAGTCTAGAAAAAGCAAATTCACAACCTTCTGCCAAAGTGAGTGGGATGATGAAGACTCTTCCAATGTTATTGTAGACTACAGTATCCAAAAAACATCATTCTTTGAAACTTGTCAAGCCAAGCCAACTAAGACAGTCACGGTTAGTTCCCTTCCACATGTTAAGACAAGCACGCAGCAATTTGACTGGCGCAGGTATTTCAGAAGGGAGGCGGCTTCCAGTCAGCTATTAGATGTAAGTGAGAGGGATAACAAATTCGACATTCCACCCTCCTCTATTGTCACCGTTTTGGACAGGAAAGGAAACCGGGTAACATTCAGTAACTCTTCCACTGTGAAACCATCTTTCATTGGACTTGAGGAAAACTCTTTTCATCGCTGGCAAGAACAACAAAGTAAGACTGATGTGACCCGGTCTGCAGTTGATCTTGAGTACCTTATTTTCTCTAAAAACATGAGTCAGGTTCTCAAAGAAAATAAGAGCAAATCCAGTACCACATCACACTGTTGGGAAAATCCTGACCAGTCTACATGTCCCATGACTGTTCGGTTTTCAAATCTCAGTGAAGTGGAGAACTCCGCTGACCTTAGTAAAGCACAGCAATCACTTACTGATTTTAAGATAAAAGTGGACATGTCTGACAGGAGAGGGATGAGGGAGCCTGTAAGAAACCACAAACCACATCTTCAAAGACTTTTCTGTGAAAAGGGCAATGAAGTTGAGTTCGCGGGGATCTCAGAAATAACAAAGCAATGTGCTGTAGCATACAAGTCTATGATGAACGATGTCTGCAGCAGGAAGACTCTCTCTCGTCCAATTGAGACAAGTGGAAAGGGCATCAAGAGAAAGTACAATCGAGAGAGCGTTGGCCAACATCCTGGATTCTGTGGTCGTATGAAGAAGGACACTTTCGACAATCCTCGTGACAATCTGAAGTCCTCTGTGTGGCAAGCATCCAAGACTAAGTACAGGTTCTTTATCCTTGTCACATCAACAGATACCTTCTTTAAAGAAACCAAGGTACGAAAGTTATGCATAAAAATAATCTTATAAAGTGTTCTAAATTGGTAAAGAAAGATTTTCATGGGAATTTCTGATTTGTAGCACATGTTGGAGATTGAGGGCCACATACAGGTTGAGCCAGAAGAGTTTGACCTCAGTAACGATGGTCTGTCCCCTCTTCTCATTATACTGAGGAATGAGGACATTGCAGAGCACATATGTGAGGTAAGTGAATGAGTGAAGCTCAGAATTTTAGGCAGAAAATTCGTGGAAATCATCCTTTAAGTGGACAGTTTGAGCCAGATATATCATTATATCATATCATTCAGTAAAAAAAAATGCTGTGATTTAAAAAATAACTTGGCACATTAAAATTTACATAAAAATAGACAAATTATGCTAAGGAAATATCAGTATATCACTATTTTTGCCAATATTAGATTTTTTGTTTAATTTTATTTTTTTTAATTTATTTGTCAGTTGGTCGGTATTGCATATATGATATTGGATATTTAATCGTGCATGTTCATTTCCCCTTTTTTACTTTTATTACCTTTATTGTCATCTGACAGTGAGCATTCTAAATATAAAAATGGGTGAAACGCAAAAAAACATTTTAAAAATAATTCTTTAATGTAATCTTTAGCAAATCTCAACGTTAATATCCATTTTTTTTACATTGTACATTGTTGTGATGCCTTAATTCACTTGTAGCTTTTATTTGTTTATTTATTTATTTTACAGTATAATTACAATATTGGCCATTTATCAGAATTCAGACCAGCCTTAAAGTAAAAATTATTTTTGGCTTATCGTTGTCGGACAGAATTTTAATATCAATATGCATTGCTATAATGAAGAGAATCTAAGAGAGTCTGTTCATAAATGGAGTTTCAGATCTGTTGAGCAGTTCAATCTCTTTTGGGTTGAGTTAAGGGATAAAATGCCTTTTAATTTTTTGTTTCAATGTGTGGCAAGAGCCGTGGAAACGGAGCGATGCTGGTGGCACGAGTGTCACTGTGGGCCACAGCGGTCTCTAGTCTTACGGAGGAGCTCAGGAAGGATAAAAGGAGGAGTGACGACAGTGGAAGGCGAAAGACTCATTAACACTTGCGCCACCGGCCTCGCTCCATTTCCTCGGCTCTCTCCCCGGAACTGTTTGCCAAACCATGTTTTTTTTGGTTTTAATTCAGCCAAACTGATATAATTAACAGAAGTTGGGAGGAAAAAAAGTTGAGCGATTGTTACAGAAACTCAATCAAACTTGTTTGATTGAGGTTGCCTTCAAAAGAGCTGTCTATCCAATTCAACCAGGTGCCTTATTTGCTGGAATTGAAGAAGTCCCCCAACGTCCTGTTCGCTGGCATCGACCGACCCGATGACGTGGTGAACCTCGCTCACCAAGATCTTTTTGCAAAAGGAGGCTTTATAGTGTGTGATGAATTGGCTCTCGACACACTTACTCTAGGTACTGATAAAAGTTGCTACAGAAATTATCCATGTTGTTTTACTGGAGATGGACTGATACATTATGAAATTTTCATTGGACTTATATTTGTCAAATTTATAAGATGACATGAAGAAAGTCGTGGGGATTCTGGAGGAGTTAGACAAGCAAGGGAAATGGAAATGGTTTCTGCATTATAGAGACAGCCGCAGGCTTCGGGAAAGTGCAAGGTAAGATCACAGCTGTGTTTAAGTTTTGTGATTAAGTTTGGTTTAAAAACTAACTTTAGCTGAACAATAACTTTATTCCAGAGCTGCTGTAAAGCCAAAACAATCTCTGTTGCTTTAATTTCCTATTTTCACTGTAAAGCTGCTTTGAAACAATCTATATTGTTAAAAGTGCTAAATAAATGAAGGTGATTTGACTTGACTTGACTTATTTGAAACAATACCAGCTTCTAGTTTCGCCTTGATGCCTTTCTACCTCTGAACACTGCCTGATAAAGCAGCATTTTAAGCTTTTTTGCTTAAACAATAGCTACTTTTGTTAGTACTTGCTTACCCAGTTATGGGAACAGACTAATTCTCACTCTCCTCTAACATATGAAAGGTAAGACTTATAATCTTACATATAATCTCCTCGACAGGTCCAGTCCTGAGGGAAGTAAGAAGCAGCAGTTTATCGATTGCTGTCAGAAAGCTGGCATAGTCGAGGTCTTGCCCTATCATGAATGTGATGTCATATCACGGGACCGACCGGATTACCTCTTCTGTTTGACTCGCCTCCAGATCCAAAACGCCTCTGTACGGTTTCCTGTGTTTATTACAGGTGAGAGTTTTAATTTTTGTGAAAAGTCCACATGTCTTATAGGTTAGGGCCAGTGCCCGGTTGCATAAAGCACCTTAAGTTTTTTCCTTAAAGAGATGAATGTGTATTTAAAATAGGTCATTTATGTAGAAGAAATGTGAAGAAAGTTTTGAATTCGGAGCTTTCTAGCCTGAGAAAAGCCAGAAAATGTATTTTTGGCTTATGTGGATGAAAGACAACAACTCCCAGAATGCACTTGCTTCGCTGCCCTAGGAGGCCACGCCTACTGGTTAGAGGGCGCAGTTGAAAACAACAAGAAGGTTAGGCTACTAACTCTGAGTGAGTCTCTGTGACGAGTTTGCCGTGATTTCGAGATAGCCCAAAATGTCCGGGATTCGGCTTTTGCGTTCTACAGTCGCCATTCATTATGTTTACTGGGGCGAGCAGGACGAGGCTGACGGCCGCGGGAGAACGGCGCGAGGCCGGTGGCGTCATTACTGAGACGAGCCGGGTCTCGCATCTCTCACGGAGGGCTGTAGTCTTTAGCCTCTGGCCATAAAATCCTCCGATGACGCAAAATGACGTTTTTTGCGTCATCTGAGGATTTTTTCCAGACAAAAAATACATAAATCTCTCCTCTCAGGGGGATATGAGGGTGGAAAGCACAGTAATTCGAAAATACTACAGGTTTTCTACTAATACAAAGCTTAATGCTAAATCCTGAAGTATCCCTTTAAGTATGATACTTAAGGGCCGATTTCCCCTTACCTAAGGGAATAACTTAAGGGTGTTGCATATAATCTCTTAAACGGTTCTCTTAGGTAAGGGAAACATTTAAGTGTTTCACGACAGCGATCCTGGATTCACGTTATAAAAGTCTGTTGTTGCCATAGATACGCATAACACTAACACTTTCTCAGTTTCATCAAATAAAGTAGGCTAGGATATCGGAATGGAAAAAAAAAAAAAAAAAAAAAGCCTAATTTGACAGAGGAGGAGAAATGCATTCTTCTTTACGAGTATGGTAAAAGAAAAAAAATTTTTGACCGTTGCGTTTAAATGATGGGAAAGCCCCCGCAACCCGGTGAACCTCTCTGCTGACAGACGATTTATGCACGTGGAAAACATCTCCTGCTAATATTGCACGTCGATCAAATCGGTATTCCTGCAACAATTTTTTATCGCTAAGATGGTCCAAAGGGTTCTCCCTATCCCTAAAAATTCTTCTTGGCACATAATGATCTTCAGCTGGTCTTATAAATTCAGCCATGTCATCTTATTTTTGTCTGCGTTACTCTTAAGGTTATGATTTCCAAACCTTAAGTTATACTTAGGGAAATGACCGTTAAGGGATTTTATGCAACACTTGACATTTTTTAAGGGATTACTTAAGTGAAAAAACAGCGTTTAAGGGAAATTCTAAGTGTTTATGACGTTTCAACACTTAATGGTTTTTTCTGTAACACCCTTAGGTTTAAGGGAAACATAAGGGAGAACTTAAGGGAAAATTACACTTGAGCTGCTTTATGCAACCGGGCACAGATCACCAGCCCATTGAACTGAATAACTAAATAATTAAATCACCATGACCTCATATAAATGTTTTGTGAAACTTTCAATTATTTTAATTTATAAAATATATTCATATTGCCTCTGCACATTTAAAACTTTGTATGTTGAATATTGATCTGGTATCTTTGTGCTTCATACAGTTTTTCAAGGAATTGGTTTTTTTTTTTCCCATAATCATCTTCACAGCCATCTATACCAGATGAGCTAGCTTTGATTTTAATTGCGCTGCAATTTTATCAACTCATACAGTTAACCTGTATTCTCCTTTCCTCTGTGTCCTGTGGTGTTCACACCTTATGGCTGGAAAGAACTAGTGAAAACTTCCTGTTATTTCAATTCTCTTTCTTGGTTCCTGGTTAGCCTAATCAAACAGACTGATCTGTGGCTATTTTTCTGGTCTGAAAGTTTCAAAAGTGACATTTTAAAAGGGGAGAGTAGACATCCCTGAAATTATCCTTTATTATACTCATTGCTTGAATCACTGCTTTAGTGATTAAAGCAATGAGTCTCTTTTTAATCAAAAAGTTGATCAATTCAGTCTGGTAATATTGGGAAAATGTCATTAGCGTATCACAAGTTTAATTTCCTATACATATTAAATGTGACTGTTGACTTATCCTGCACCTGATGTCCGGGGTTATTTCATATAGGGAAAAAAAGGCAATAATATGTGAAGTTCATTACGTTAAGTATTGTCCTTCACTTTAGTCAGCGGCAGACCCGGTCATGCCCACCGAAATCTACCCTTGTGCTCTTCAAGTTACAAAAACACTTTTTCCTTTGTTAAAATAAGCATTTAAAAAAATATTTACTTTTTTAAATGATTATATAATGAAAAACAAAATGAATTCTTTAAATTGAAATAAAGAAATGAATTTTTTCATTTCTGCATATTGTACTACTTTAGATTTTTCTGTGAACAATGCATAATTTGACCAGATTTAGGGAATATGAGAATTTTTACCTTTTGTTTTTTGCGTTGCAGACACACCTACTGAATCTTTTGGAACAAATGGGATTTTAACCATGAACATTTACACATTCTCACGGATTCTTTCAAATGATACTTGTTCTGTGTCATAAGTGTGTGTGTGTGTTTTTTTTTTGTTTTGTTTTTTTATCAATTTAATTTCTTACTATTGGTAAGTACACCTTTGTTCATAATTAATTTATTGTTTATCGTAAATGTTAAAGCATATATCTTTGCTACTCATATGTAATAGCATACAATTTATAAGCTTTCCAGTTAAAGCTTTACCATTTATAATACAGTTTCAATGTACAAATTTAGTTATTAAAATGTTTTAGTATGTTTTAACCTGACTTTATTTTTTATCTATGAAATTGACTGAAACTCTAATAAATGAGCTGTTTTAGTATTGTTGTTCATTATTCAGCTTTGTGTATTTAATACATGTTATATTATAATTTATATATTCAGGATAATCTGTTGTGGTTATGAAGATGTAGGCCTATCTGTAAGACTGTGAGCTTAGAAAATTTCAAGTTATGTTTATTTGTGTAGCGTTTTTTATAATACATTGATACAATACATTAAAAATGAGGAACCAACTTTAAATATAATATTTGTTTAGCTACTAATATATTCTTCTGTATGTTTACTAGACTTCTATCTCTGCTCCCCATTTGTTGTTTTTATCAATGATTATAGGTTGTGGTCATCAATTTTGTTCATCTGTTGGTCTGGTACTGTTGCTCTCCTTTTTAAAAGTCTAAAGTGATTCCAAACTTTTCATTTTTTTTAAGCTAAGGAATCACCTGAGGGGAAAGGGGTGAACGAACGTAAGCTACTTCCAGATAGATTCTGGTTTGTATTTGTACTAGACCTGTCTCCATCAAAGGTTTTATTTTTTCAGATTCAATGCATTAATATTAATTTGTAGAGGGAGACCGGGGAGTGTTGTGACACCGTCAGAAGTCAGAAAAGAGCTATGGTAATTTCATCAATTTCATACACTCCCATCACCATTTTGAGCTCACAGGAAAAGTGGCATGTGCCTGAGCTAAATTGTTCATTTTATTCAAAATTGATTATTCTTTGTTCTTCATTAAAGTTCTTGCATAAAATGTGGATCTTATCACAGCAAATCCCCTCTCATTGTTACATCTATCCCAGCTAGTGTTGCAACTCACCCCAGTACTGGATACTCTTTGTATTTGACATTAACTCGCGTAATCTGTGATTGGCCTACACGTCCAAGTGAGTTTTATTTGTAGTAAACAAATGTGGCTACTGTGTATCAAAGTTTGAAAGATCTAGCACAAACGACCACTGTGTTACTGATGCGCAAACAAAAAGTGTTCCTACCAGTAGCGTAGCCAGGAATCACAATGTGGGTGGGCCCAGAGAAAATCAGGTGGGCACAGCCTAAAATGCATCTGTTATCAAAATAGGCCAACACAACTACACCTGCTTGAATACACCACAGTTTAATCAGAGCACAAGCATGTAAGTCATCATAAGCAGTGTTAATAAAGAACAGAACGATAAGAACAGCATTTCCACTGCGCGCGGCCAGGCCACACCACACACACACGCGCATCTGACAGATGCGAAACAACATCATCAAATCAGCAGGACAGTAGTGGACAGTGTGTAAAAACCAAAAACAATGCTTGGTCATAGTCTGGCTCAGCGGCCACATAAACCACGTTATATAAACAACATTGACTAGGCAACTACATAAACGTAGATTGGCTTACTTTTGATGACTAGCTTATAACAGGAGACGACGGGGCTGGGGGTCGCACACAGTTTTAAATTCGAACACATTATTCTCTGAGTGTAGTGTACACTACACACACCGGCGGCGTCTGTCCGCGGCGCCCAGCAACGGCTCAGGACCTTGTTCAAAATCCTGCCGCGCCACAGAGCGCTATTTACATAGTTTTATATTAAATTTACATTTATTTGTCTCAAATCGTAGTTAATGAATCTGACTTCACCCTGGGCTGCAATATACGTTTAGTTTTATATTCATGTACAGAAATCAGCTGCTTGAATTAAATTTGCTGACATTATCGGATTTTCAGGTGAGAGTTGTCCTAGACGCGGCGCTGCGCGTCCAGTGTGCGACCCCCTTAAGAGTTGAACACTGCAATGATTTCGTTATAGTCCAACGATTCAGTCAATTCTCCTGAACATCTGCATTATCTTCCTCCTGTGGTGGCTGGTGGCCGTGGTCTTTTTGACACAAACTTGTTGCTCTGTTTCATTTTAGTTTAACATAACGTTCCTTAGCTAAACTTCAGTGTCCCTCTGTGAAATGTGCTCGTCGTTGTGAAGGGGGGATGGGCTGTTCGCAATCATCCGAGTCTGCGCGCTACGCGGGCATTTCGTCATCACCATGACAACCAAACAAGAATCAAGAAACATTAAGATTTATTTTTATAGGTCAAAATTGTTATAATCGCAACATAATTTCCTAGGCTACCTTGTGAGGCCACTGAGTGACTAGATGGGCCTGACTGACAGGTGGGTGGGCCCAGGCCCACCCAGGCCCACCCGTAGCTACGCGAGTGGTTCCTACCATCCCGGTCTCCTCTAAACAAAATGTTTGTGATTTGAAGAAAAGTAACCCTGACTTATTTAAATCATTGTGTTGGCCTGGCACACTTTCAATTCCCTTTAAGACCTAGTACAGGTATCAGGTAATGGTAGCTGTGCCAAATGCGAAGCATTAACAAAACAAGTACAAACCTGCTTAATTTAACCACTAAAAAAATTATATGTTGGCTTTAGTTAACTTTGTCAACAGGTTCCACATTAGGTAACTGGGTTACGTTGGATTTATGCAACATTATTTATTTCAATAAACTGAAGTTAATTACATAAGGTTAATCCAATGCCGTTCAGTTGAATAAGGTTAACAGTCTTAATTTTCCCTAGTTAAATTATCCTAAAAAAAAATTTTTTTAATTCAACCAAAACAAATAATCCAGTTTCATTATGAGTTTATTCAATGAATACATTCACTTTTTCTTTTTTACAATTTTGTTGTCATTTTTACAAATATTTCCGACATGAACATGTACAAAATATTTACTTTGTAAAGACTGCCTTCACTTTTCATGAAAAATAATGAATTAAATAATAAAAAATAAAAGCATGTTGCCTTTAAGTGAAAGGATTTATCAAATACTTATAAATGTGTTCTGCAAAAAAAGCAGCAAACAATCAGTTGTTAAAAACACGACTATTATTCAAAGTAATGTAACATGGTTGATATTGAAACAAAAGTACTGTAAAAGTCAACAGTGCAACCTTATAGAAAGAGCAGAAATGGTCCTGACCTCAGATTACAGGAGTTTATTTTTCAGGCGTAAATAAGACCAAGCATCGAAGAAAACACATCTGCACATTGGTCAGGTTTTCCTGTATTTAGATGCCATAAATCTTGATGCCAATATCTTTGTAAGGATCTGTAGCCTCTGCTCCTCCATGTCTGTCCACATAGATTCCTAGGGTGGTCTTGCGTATCGAGGTCAGGGCTCAACATCCTAAAAGAAACAATATCGGGTGAAAGGGGGAGTTGGGTTTACAGAAACGTACAATAATTTTTAAAAATGTAAATAATTTACCATGCACTCCTTCACAAGGTTTGAAGGGCCCTCATCCAGGTAAACGGCAAGTCCGTGGGACTGTTTCTGGGGATTCACTTTTTATTTTACCTACCTTTTGTCTTCTGCATTCTCCTTACCATTGTCTCCTGTTCTTCCCTTAGACTCATCCCCCAGAAACAGTCCCACGGACCCAGCCCCAAACTCAATCTCTTAAAAATGAATAAAGGCTGGTTTCTAAAGTACTTCTTCCTGCCTCTATGTATTAATGCTCATGGGTAGCCTAAATGGGATCCATTCAGACCTTAACATTAAGTCTTTAACTGTTATGTGTCAACAAGATTCATTCAACAAGACATTTTCACCTGGCTTTACCCAATGTTTAGATCTGCTGTGGTATTTATGCAAATTAGCACATACATAATTAGATTATGCACCGTTTGTCCATGTTAACAAACAATTTCAAAAAACTTGTAATACATTTTTTGTTTGTCTTGATGTAAGTAATCAACTCAGTAATTTTCATGGTGATATCTAAAGGTTAAAATTTTTACCCTATTCACGTAAGAAAAAGAATGAATAGGCCTATGAATAGGCTATATTTGGGTCTTTTTCTAAACTTTCCCCTAATGGGATTCTTCTGGGCTTTTTTTTTTCATATCGAGGATACAAAATCAGTTGAGTTTGCTTCTGTTGCAATTTGTTCAAGGTTGACCCCCATTTTGGCTTAAAATGACTGGACTATTATGAAAGAAGGTACAAGATTTCTGTTTTTCCGATAGTGTATTTTGATTATTGATTATTTTATTTTAAACATACGATCAGAATCATGTTTATTTACATGCACAAATGCTTTCATGAAATATATTATAAATAAAACATTTGACAAAAGAGTTTTAAACAGTTGTTTAAAAAAAGAAGGCTATTTTATTTGGGGTTAGGCTATGCTTCGTTATAATATTAAAGTTGTGCATATAACGTTTCACAATACAAAATATGTGATTGGTAGTAACAAAAACTTTTTTTGAAAGGGGGGTAATCGGCTGTTTTAAAGGAATTTATTTTTGTTGCAATGAATTTTAACCCAAATGTAAATGTTATTTTAGGTGCGTTATTTTATTTTTATATATAGGCTACATACATACATAATTCATATACATAATTCATATACATATATATATGAATGTATGTATGTATATAGCTATGTATATACACAGACACACACACTTACATTTTAAGTACATTTAAGTTTTTAGAGTTTTATAACAATGTCTTGTTTTGCACGCTGTGTTATTTGCCCATTGCGTCGTTTCTAACACGGCATCTACTGGGTTCCGCTTTCCGTACGAGAAAAAAAAAATAAAGATCCACTACCGGATGCGTTTAGTTTTGGTTTTAACTCAACTTGCTGTCAACCCGGAAAGAGGCTGCGCGAGTGGCACAAGGCTCGGCTTTCTGCGCGGAGCTTTCATCAGTTTTCGCGGATAAATGAGCGCGCATTGTGCGTGAATTATGTTCTGAGAGCGCGCTGAACAAAACACACACAGCGGAACGCGGATGAGTCACGAGCCTTGGGGATTCTGGAAGTGAAGTAAGTTGATTAGGTGTGGCAGTTATACGCAACACCGACTTCCTCTCCAAAAGCTTGATCTCATTCTCGTAATGCAGTTTTCCATTGGGATATGATGAAATCCTGGTCCAGGTGAACCACACCTGAATCCACCTGTCAAGAACACTCTGAAAACTTGTTTTTGTTCTACCTATGTTGGATTTATAGGATTCCCACGTTCATGGAAAGTCATGGAAACTTTTATAGTCCTTCATTTTCATATTTCTAGCTATGCTCATCTCTACAGTTGTTATTTGCTAAAAATTACTCTAAGTGCAGTCTCTGTAAAAAGAGACTACTAGATTTATTTTCTAGTAATCACGAGCCACTGGGGAATTTTTTTTAAAAAAGGTGTGGGAATCTCGAATCTAGTATTGAGAGAGTAAAGACAAAAATATCCATATGATCTTTTTTTACTAGTAGGCCATTTTTTGTAAATATTGTGTGAATATGCATATATAGGGATCATCTCATGTGCAGTCATTAAACTGTGTGTGTGCATGCACGTGCGTGCAATTATATGGTTATATATTATTTGTATTCTCAGAAACTAAAAGGAAAGGTTTATTTATTTAAAGATGGCAGAGACCCAGAGTTATATGTGAGATTCAATGTTATATGTTTTTGTTTTTCTTTGTAGATCTGGGACATGCCTTACCTGGACAGACAAAACCGGACCTGTGGATTCCTGGATATTGAGGAAAATGAGAACAGTGATAGGTTTTACCGGCGTTATTTTATCTTGGATACTCATGAGAATTTCCTTCTATGGTATATGGACAATCCACAGGTATTGCTCTTTATGTTCAAGTGTAGCTTTAAACAGAACAGACGTTATGGGATTATAGAGGATCTTCCTATTTACCTACACTCTAAAACTCAAATTTGCATCCTAAAAAATTGTAGTCCTATTTTGCATAACTATTTTTCCCTGTTTTCTTAAAAAACAGAACCTACCTGTGGGAACAGAGTCTGTTGGGAGTTTGCGACTCAGTTACATTTCAAAGGTATCATATTCTACCATAATATAAAAAGAAATATAAGGCTCTTTTATTATTACAAATTTTTGCTTATTCAAATTTGATTTAACTTGATTGTAGGTTAATGAAGCATCAGCAAAACAGAAACCAAAGGCAGAGTTCTGTTTTGGTAAGTACGTTATGTGGATATGTGTGGGTTTTTTTTCATAGTATCAATAACTAACCATTGTTTTGTTTTGTTTTCTTCCAGTAATAAATGCATTGTCTAGACGGTACTTTCTGCAGGCTAATGATGCTGTGGACTTGAAGGAATGGGTCATTGCTCTGAATAATGCCACCAAAATCACAGTATGTCAAGCTTTTTGCATACTCACTGCTGTCATTTTTTGGCATTTCATCATATCTCATATGTATTCCAAGAAATGTGACAAACCTGGATGTTATCCATAAATAAGCATGCTTAGAGCTTCTCGGAAATTAGTTAGATATGAAAGATTATTCATGACTTATGAAGCTCCTCCTTCCGAAAAGCTCAATGCGCTCTAATTGGTTGACTGGACCAGTGTGTTGTGATTGGTCAACCGCTATGACTATATTTCTGAAATGTGTATCTGTTCCTTGAGAAAACTCAAGACTACAATTGAGGCGTTTCAAAGAGTTCAGAAACAGTACTGATATAGAGAATAACTCTCTTTGGAGTGACTTTGTGCTTTGAAACTTTGCAGGCCTTTTTCTTGCTCAAACAGCAACAATACACACTTGAAGAAAAAAGCATAATAGGTCCTCTTTAATCAGTAAATATCTTTTTAAGGTTCCAAAAGCTTCACCAGTGGCCCAAAGCTCTGATGTCACAAATGTTTCAAACCCAAGTCATTCGACATCTGGACAGGCGTATAAAACAGAAATTGTCGGAGGAGTGGTTGTGCACACGCCAGTCCAACAGGTAATGTATTTGTGTGTTCTTTAGTCATGTTTTTCATGTAGTTGACAGGAAAACATAAACATAAATCTGTTAGGTTCCTCAGAGCGATTCTGAGGATGTCTTCACGAGTGATCCAGGGTCACACGTCACTTTAAGAAGATGCCAGAGTGTGCGTCCAAATGCCGTGAGGTCTGGCTTCTGTGTCAAGCAAGGCAATGTGGTAAGACCAGTGTCCTGTGATTTTTGGGAATAACCAGTATGTCCTTAGTTTGTCAAGTTTATAATTTAGCATATTGATGGGCTTATTGAAGATCATGGTTTATGTAAAATAATGGACCCTGCAAAACTAGAAACACTGCTATAAAACTTTTGTTAAATTCATTTTGACATCACCATCACTGAACCAAATGTTCTTTCAGAGGAAAAGCTGGAAGAGGAGGTTTTTTGTTTTAGATGACCAAACTGTGAGCTACTATAAATCTGAAGTGGTGAGACGCCGGAATGGAAAACTCTTTAACAGAAAGCAAGTGATTTATATGTATATCATGAACAGTTATGTAAACCTTTTTCTTTTTAGGATAAGGAACCGTTGCGCAGTATTCGACTGCGGGATGTGCTGAGAGTCAACGAGTGCCTTGTAAAATCAGGGTGAGAACTTTCTTTTGTGGTTTTTCTTGTTGGTTTTGGTCACAAACCAACAAGTAGTTCACATTTCTGGCATTTCTGTAGCTTTCAAGCTTTAAAATGTATAAATATATACAGTATCTCACAAAAGTGAGTACACCCCTCACATTTTAGCAAACATTTTAGTATATCTTCTCAAGGGATAATACTATAGAAATGAAACTTGGATATATTTTAGAGTAGTCAATGTGTTGCTTGTATAGCAGTATATATTGACTGTCCTCTGAAAATAACTCAACATACAGCCATTATTGTCAAAATAACTGGCAACCTAAGTGATAATAGCTGTACATCGTTTAACCATGCAAAGCCACATGTCCTATTCATCATGTTCATGTTTTTGTCTGCTTGACAGGACCAAACAGATTGTTGTATCTTGTATTAGAGCAGTTAAAATTTGTGCTTCAAGTACAGTTCTCTCATGCTGACCACTGGATGTTCAACATGGCACCTCATGGCAAAGAACTCTCTAAGGATTTGAGAATTAGAATAGTTGCTCTCCACAAAGTGGACCTAGGCTATAAGAAGATTGGTAACACCCTGAAACTGAGTTACAGTACAGGCCAGGGTCATAAAGAGGTTTTCCAAGACGGGTTCCACTCGGAACAGGCCTCGCGAGGGTCAATCAAAGAAGTTGAGTCCTCGTGCTGTGCGTCAGGTGCAGAAGCTGGCTGAAAAAACAGACGCATGAGTCCTGCCAGCATTGCTTTAGAGGTCACAGAAGCGGAAGGTCAGCTTGTCAGTGCTCAGACCATAAACCGCACACTGCAACAAGTCGGTTTGCATGGCCGTCGTCCCAGAAGGAAGCCTCTTCCGAAGCTGGCTCACAAGAAAGCTCAAATGGTACAAGGAGGCCCAAAGTGTGCCAAGAAAATATCCCACACACCATTACACCACCAGCAGCCTGAATCGTTGACACAAGGCAGGATGGATCCATGCTTTCCATGTTGTTTATGCCAAATCCTTAATCCTGCCATCTGAATCTTGCAGCAGAAATCGAGACTCATCAGACCAGGCAATGTTTTTTCCAATCTTGGACAATAATGTTGGTGAGCCGGTGCAAATTGTAGCGTCAGTTAGTTTCCTGGTCTTAGCTGACAGGAGTGTCACCGGTGTGTCTTCTGCTGCTGTAGCTCATCTGCTTCAAGGTTGGACCTGTTGTGCGTTTAGTATTGCTCTTCTGCAGACCTCGGTTGTAACAAGTGTGATGTGAGGTTGTTGCCTTTCTGTTAGCTCAAACTAGTCTCCTCTGACCTCTGGCAATGGCAAGACAGAACTTACTGGATATTTTCTCTTTTTCGGACATTCTCTGTAAGCCTTAGAGATGGTGTTGCGTTTAAAGTAATTTAAATCACCATTTTTCCCCATTCTGATGCTCAGTTTGAACTTCAGCAGGTGTTTTGACCATGTCTACATGCTTAAATCCATGCTGTCATGTGATTGTCTGATTAGATATTTGCGTTAACAAGCAGTTGAACTGGTGTACCTAATAAAGTGACTGGTGATACTGGTTTACTGGTATACATACACACATACACTATCATTCTAATGTTCAAATGTCAAAAAAAGATGTTGTAATTATTAATTGTGTTGTTTGTTGTAGGGATCTGCTGTCTCGTGATAACCTTTTTGAAATCATCACAAGTACCAGAACCTTCTACATCCAGGTAACTCTGGGCTAAATGGATTTGATAATAATGATCCAGGTGTCAGTGATAAAAGTAAAAAAAAAAAATTCATATTTAGGTAGGTGAACCACATAATGCGCACATGGTTCATCTCAATGACTGGCATCCAAATCTGCAGCTGTGTGTGAATGTATTTTAAGATTAACTGTTTTTTTAATCGTGCTTGCATAAATGCTCTATCACTCAAGCGAAACGTAAAAAACTCATTATAAATGCTTTTCAAGTATGACAGGTGTTTATGTGGCTATTGTAGTGCTGAGGCATGTTGTGAATGCAAATAGACTTATGAAGATCTTTAATCCTTTAATTAAAGGACTAAAGATGGAACATTCAACTAAAATGGAATCTATTAAAAACTATAATAAAAATAAATTTTAGATGAAAAATTTTAACTTAAAATATGTGAATTAGAAATGTTGCCTTGGCAATAAAGTGAAAAAAAAAATTCGATGCACTAAAATTACTAAAAGTGAAATAAAAATAAATTGAAGGTAGATAAAAAAAATTTTACAAAAGCACTTGAAATGACTAAAAGTCATTAATTAAAATCACAAATATAAAAATAAAAGCTCATTCAAAATATTAAATGCTAATATTAAATATTAAATGCTAAAATAGTATATGAAAAATACTAAAATAACACTGCCCTCATGTTGTACCAAAATCCTTTCTTTTTTTTTTTCAATGGAAAAGCATATGGGTTTGAAACAAAATGAGTAGTAAATATGTGTACAATGTAAATTATGAAATCGTTAATTATACAATACAATACAATTTTATTTGTATAGCACGTTTAAAAACTGGTGTTGACCAAAGTGCTTCACAAAAGCCAAGGAAACAAACAATAAGATACATAAAAACTAAGAAAACATAAAACATTAAAGCAAGTAAATGAACTAAGGTAAAAAAAAAAAAAATATATATATATATATATAACGTATATATATAAACTTTTTTTTTTTATTATTATTATTATTCCTTTAATGTTACTTGGTACTTGTGTTGTTACTTGTGGACTATACATCAGGTCAATTAGTCAAATCATAATTTTTAAATACATAATGTTTATTAATATTTTATTGATATGTAGTTACATCAGATGGATCTCCATGTCAGAAATATCAGATATATTAGATGCGACCCCAGACGCAGAATCCCTGCCAGTAGATATCAGTCTTCCAGTCTCAGCCTGAGAGTTTGACTGAGAAAGCCAGGGAAGAGCAGAAGCATGAGATGAAGTGATGAGAATAAAAAGAGCAGAGTTTATCAAATAATCTTATTTCCGTATGTTTCAATGCTCATACTGAATGTTGATTGAACAAGTGTTATTACACCACAGCAAAAACAATGGAATATTACTACTTCACAACGTCGTCCTGTGATTTACGTCGTCAGACATTTTCAGATCGCTTACACATGAAAACAAAAATCCCTTCAAACCACACAATCGTAAGATTAAACAACAATAGCAAGCATTGCAAGAGCAAGGAAATAGGTAAAATAATAAGTAATATAAAATATGAAAACATAAAATTACATAAATGAATAATAATAATAAAATTATAAATTATGTAAATCAAATAATATGAATAAATACATTTTGTTGAAAGGAAGGAAAGGTAAATCTAACAATAATATGAATAAATGATTAACATGTTAATCAAATGATAACTACATAAATCACTAATAATTATAAATAATTCTAAGGTTGCTCTTTCAAAGTAACACAGACAGGTTGCTATTGAGAATCCTTAGATCCTTATATACTGTATATCATAATAGCTCAACTAAAACATCTTGTCAACTTAACCTGTTCATGTTCTGTTTACATGCAGACAGACACTCCAGAAGACATGAAGGGCTGGATCAAGGATATTTCCTCAAAAATTGAAGACTTTAGAGGGCCACCTAAGGTAAAAATGTCCTTAAAGTGATTTCAAAATCTAATATCAGATGATATGGATTAGATCACAGTCATCAATGACATCACTGATTTTGATATTTCAGGTAGCTGTCAAAAAAAAAAAATTGTTTTAGCATTTCACAGTTTTTTTTTTGTTTTTTTTTGAGAACCAAGCATTGTACAAATAAGAGTACATGTCAGGGTAAGAAAAGAAAAACTTTCAAGTTTGTACTTTCAGACATTGTTTCCATCTGGCTTTGTGAATATGCACTCTTAGAAGAAAAGGGTAAAAACCGTAAAGGGTTCTGTCAGGTCTTTTAGGGTTCCCATCATGGGATCATTTTATGGATTTATTATTAATTAATTAATCTTGTTTTGATAATTTTTTTATTTTGAATACATTTTATGAATTAAATCACTCGTAAACACTTTATCACTAGAAAACAAATTGAAAACCTGTTAAACATGAAAGTATTATGCAGTCATTTAAGACATTTCTCCTTATATAGAACCTTTTTTGGCAAAAAGTGTTCTTTAAAATTGAGTCAAGAACCCTAGCCATCTTTAGCCATCCTAGCCGGAAAACCGAACACAACAGAGGCGGAGCTACATAAGGTCTATATAGAACCCCACTAGAAATGTGAAATAACTAGTAATTGTAATAACTAGAAATTGTAATTATTATATCAAATATAAATACTATATAATTTAGCACCATCCAATGTAAAACGCCTTAAAGGGGTCATACAATGCCATTTTGTACAAGTTATTATGATTCTTTAGGGTCTAAATGGAAAGTTTGTAATACACTTTAATTAAAAATTCTCATACGTATTGTAAGAAAACACTTGGTAAAAAACAGCTGTTTTCAGCACGCCATTTAAGTGCATGTGTCTTTAAATGATAATGAGCTTTGCTCACCCCGCCCCTCTGTTCTGTGATTACACCGTTTGTAATAATAACACAACCATAACGCGTTGTTCATTATAAACGTGGGATTATGAATTATATTGAGAACGTTGTACATAGAAAACATGCCGTAATGTACCCTGAGTGTAAACAGCCGCATTAATCGTGAAGCGTGCAAGCGATTTGCAAAGATTAATATAACGATTAAATAAAGGTCAATAAAACGTTACACTCACTTCAGTTCTTCTGGAGGTGCAGCAGGAACACGAATAGTTGGTACCGATCCTTTTTTCAGGAGCAGCTTCTTAGCAAAACCAGCTTTATACTGACCATAGTATCTTATAGCAGCTTATACTTTATAAAGCAGTCTGGTAAGAAATGATTCACGCAAACATGAAAGCATTGACGTTGATCGTGGGGAATATTCCCTTCGAAAAACAAAACTCAGCCACTGCGTCTTCAGCGGTTCGGACTTAGGAACATCAAAATGATGCTGTGTTCGTTATTGCACCAGAACACAACAATCGCTTAGACGCCATTCTGCTCCAGCGTATCAACAATGTCCGCGCGGACTATGATGACAGCTCGCTCAGGGCGGGTCTGTGTTGAAACGCTGCTGTCAATTAACAATCGTGGGAGGGGCGTCCGACCGTGTGACGTCAGACGGCTCGATTTGAGACGGGAAAACATATAAGGAGATTAAAAAAAGACCACTGGATGGATTTTTATCATTTTATGATGGTTGTGTACAGACACTGCCAACACACATTTCAGTACAATCACCTTGTAAAAGTTGATCGATAACGAGCGCGTCGGAACTTTGGTATTGCACGCGGGAGTGAACGACATCAGGCTGCGCCAGACGGAAGTTCTGAAGAAAGACTTCAGGAATCTGATCGATACGGTACGCAGCACATCGCCTGATATAACGATCATTGTGTCAGGACCGCTTCCCACGTACCGTCTAGGACATGACAAGTTTAGTAGATTATTCGCGCTAAATGAATGGTTAACGTCATGGTGCAATGAGCAGAAACTGCTCTTTGTAAATAATTGGAATCTGTTTTGGGAGCGTCCTAGGCTATACCGTGCTGATGGCTTACACCCAAACAGATTCGGATCGGATCTTCTGTCAGATAACATCTCCAAAATGTTAAATACCTTTTGACTAGTAACCAAAAGTCCAAATCATAGTCTCTGCTGCACCAAATTAACTGATATAAATACTAGTGTAGAACATTGCATAGAAACTGTGTCTATTCCTCGTTTAGTGCGATCAAATAATAAATCTACTGCAGGATCTAGGAAAAATCTAATTGTTATTAAAACAGAAAATGTTGCTATTAGTAAACAAAAACAATTTCTAAAGCTAGGTCTTTTAAACATTAGATCACTCACACATAAGGCAGTTATTGTAAATGAAATAGTCACAGATAATAGCATAGATGTACTTTGCCTTACTGAAACCTGGCTTAAACCAAATGATTATTTCGGTCTAAATGAGTCTACTCCATCAGGATACTCCTATAAGCACGAGCCCCGTCTGATTGGTCGTGGCGGCGGTATTGCAACTATCTATAGAGATATTCTCAATGTTACTCAGAAAACGGGTTATAAGTTTATTTCATTTGAAGTACTTGTACTAAATGTTACGCTCTTAGATGATAGAAAAACATCCCTATTATCTTTAGCCTTGGCTACCGTATATAGACCACCAGGGCCTTACGCTGATTTCCTAAAAGAATTTGCAAATTTTCTCTCAGATCTATTGGTCAATGTCGATAAAATATTAATT
Source organism: Scardinius erythrophthalmus (assembly GCF_964197995.2). Classification (NCBI taxonomy): domain Eukaryota; kingdom Metazoa; phylum Chordata; class Actinopteri; order Cypriniformes; family Leuciscidae; genus Scardinius; species Scardinius erythrophthalmus. Next base: position 6,494,107 of record NC_138240.1, on the reverse strand, counting down.
GTTGGAGATTTTAACATACACGTAGATAATCAAAATGATACGTTAGGGGCTGCGTTTATAGACTTATTAAACTCCTTTGGGGTTAAGCAAAACGTTACCGGACCAACTCATCGTTTTAATCATACACTCGATTTAATTATATCACATGGAACCGATCCAACCGATATAGATATCATTCCGCAAAGTGATGATGTAACTGACCATTACATGGTAAATTGCATATTACGTACCCCGGTAATATATCATGCTGCGCCGCGTTATCGATTAGGCAGAACAATCCTTCCATCCACCATAGATAATTTTTCAAATTGCTTATCGGATCTGTCTCAGCTGCTGCCTGAACCTAAACAAACAGATGAACTAGACGAACTAACCAGCACTATGAGCACCGTTCTCTCTGGAAAATGGGATATTGTTGCACCTATGAGACTAAAAAAGGTCAGAGAGAAAATTAAAGCACCATGGTACAACAATACTACTCGTGTTCTAAAGAGAGAAACCCGTAATTTAGAGCGTAAATGGAAACAAACTAATTTAGAGGTTTTTAGAATCGCTTGGAAAGACAGTACGTCACGCTATAAAAAGGCCCTAAAAGCGGCCAGGGCTGAGCATCTCCGCAAACTAATAGAAAATAACCAAAACAATCCTAGGTTCTTATTTAACACCGTGGCTAGACTAACAAATAAACAAGCGTCACCTGAACAAAATATTCCGTTACAGTTTAGTAGTAATGATTTCATGAATTTTTTCACTGAGAAAATAGAAAACATCAGATCCACAATTGTAAACGTTCAATCTTCAATCGCGCCTTATAATTCAGCCTCGATTATCACCCCGCAAGAACAATTACAGTGCTTTACAACTATAGAACAAAAAGAGTTAAATAAATTTATCATTTCCTATAAAACAACAACATGTTTATTAGATCCCATACCAACTAAACTATTGAAAGAAGTGTTACCTATAGTGGAAGAGCCTCTCCTCAATATTATTAACTCGTCTTTATCTTTAGGTCATGTTCCAAGAACATTTAAATTGGCAGTTATAAAACCACTCATTAAGAAACCACAATTAGACCCAAATAACCTAGCAAATTATAGACCCATTTCAAATCTTCCTTTTATGTCCAAAATATTAGAAAAAGTTGTGTCTGCCCAACTGGGCTCTTTCTTGCAAGAAAATGACACCTATGAAAAGTTTCAGTCTGGGTTCAGGCCGCATCATAGCACTGAAACTGCGCTCGTTAAAATCACAAATGATTTACTCTTAGCTTCTGACCAAGGCTGTATCTCAATACTAGTTTTACTTGATCTTAGTGCTGCGTTCGATACTATAGATCACACAATACTCTTAGATCGGCTACAAAACTATACCGGTGTTCAAGGACAAGCATTAAGCTGGTTCAGATCATACCTATCTGACCGCTACCATTTTGTCTATTTAAACGGAGAAAAATCGATCATAACTCCAGTAAACTATGGAGTGCCGCAAGGATCTGTGTTAGGCCCTCTATTATTCTCAATATATATGCTGCCACTTGGAAATATTATAAGGAAACATGGAATTAGTTTCCATTGTTATGCTGATGACACACAACTATATATTTCATCACGGCCGGATGAAAACGCTAAATTATCCAAATTGACAGAGTGTGTTAAAGATATAAAAGATTGGATGACGCACAATTTTCTTTTATTAAATCCAGATAAGACAGAGGTAATACTTATCGGTTCAAAAAACCGCCCACAAAACCTCTCACAATACAACTTTAACATAGTAGGGTGTCCTGTTACTTTATCCTCTACAGTAAAAGACCTGGGTGTTATATTAGATTGTAACTTGTCTTTTGAAAATCATATTTCATATGTTACAAAAACAGCATTTTTTCACCTTAGAAATATTGCTAAATTACGTAACATGCTATCTGTCTCTGATGCAGAAAAGCTAGTTCATGCATTCATGACCTCGAGACTAGATTACTGTAATGCTTTATTAGCTGGTTGTCCTGCATCCTCAATAAACAAGCTACAGTTAGTCCAAAATGCCGCCGCTAGAGTTCTTACTAGATCAAGAAAGTTTGACCATATAACACCAATTTTATCATCACTACATTGGTTACCTATAAAGTTCCGTATTAATTACAAGGTATTGCTACTGACTTATAAAGCCCTAAACGGTTTAGCTCCAGTTTATTTAACGGATCTTCTATCGCCCTATAATCCATCGCGCTCTTTAAGATCACTAAATTCGAGGCTTCTGGTCATACCTAGGATATCCAGATCCACCAAAGGAGGGAGAGCATTTTCACATTTAGCACCGAAACTCTGGAATAGCCTTCCTGATACTGTTCGTTGCTCAGATTCGCTCTCCCAGTTTAAAACTAGATTAAAGACGCATCTCTTCAGCCAGGCATTCATATAATATTTTAATCTTACAGTTAAAACCGGTCTCTACTTCATAAACGCCAGAGGAGAACTGGCCCCCGACTGAGCCTGGGTTCTCCCAAGGTTTTTTTTTCTCCATTAGGTCACCTAATGGAGTTTTTCGGTTCCTTGCCACTGTTGCCTTTGGCTTGCTCAGTTGGGGATACTTAATTTGATTAATCGATTCAACAGTGCTATTGATCTGCATTACCAAACGTGGATGTTTTACACCAGAAACAAACACTGATGTACTATTTTATTTAATACTGTGAAGCTGCTTTGATACAATCTGTATTGTGAAAAGCGCTATATAAATAAAGTTGACTTGACTTGACTTAAAAGTGCATGTACCATTATATGACCCCTTTAACATCACATCAGCTTCTACAAAATTAACAACAATTGTAGCTTTTTTGCACCTTTGCAAAAATTTGCACCTTAAAAAAATGCATGAGCATGTCTCATAGTCGTCTTCTCTTGATTGACAGTTCCGCTCTTCCGGCAAAGTCTTTTCTGCGCAGAGGAAGCCTCAGCTGACGAAGAGCTGCTCCACTGTAGATTCGTGGCAACCGTGGACCCCGGTGCCCAATCAGGAGAAGCATTTGAAGGAGGAGGGTCAAAAAGAAGGGCCGTACAGCTCTCTCCCCTCACTCTCACACACAAGCCACGTCTCTCAGTCAAAAGATCGACAGCGGCACCATTCCCAGCCTCAACTCGCTCCCAGCGACACAGACTTTTCTCACAGTCTTGACCATCTCCGCTCCACTGATGTTTAGTTGCTTTAATGGATACTTCTGGCCAGCACAATGATAAAGTTGTGATTTTAGTGTTGTAGAGCTGCACGATTCTTTTTTTGTTTAAAATAGAAATCACGATTCTCCTATGATTCTGACAACTAAACAAAATAACGTAATTAACTAGAGGTTCTGACAAAATGTTAATTGCTGCAGTCTATTTAAAAATATTTAATTAATTATTTTAAAAAATTGGTTTTGAGTGAATGATTCAATGACTCGCTCATAAAGACTTCACTTGGTTCATTACTTGATGAATCAGCATTTTTTAACAAATCTCCAATGATTCAATGACGAATGAATGTAACATTCACTTGTCGCCACCTACTGGTGAAATGATGTACTTGATACATTCTTTATTTGAACTCTGCATTGAGTTATAAAAGTTGATTTAGTCTATTTTGATTGCTACTGTAGACATAAGCGTTTATATCTGAACTATAAACTTGTATCCCAGTACTTCCGTGATAACTTGAATTACTGTAACACAGAATTAATGATACTGTGTGGTTGAAAAGACTGTTTGTGAAGCTGTTTCATAGCTTCATAGCACAAACACAGATTTGAATGTTCGCTGTGATCATACTTGTCAAAGGATTAGTAGCAGACGGCAATCCTCCCAAAATGGTGGCACCGCCCCAGCATGCAATGCAGTGTGAACCAGTTTCACATTATCTATAGACATAACCAAATCGATGTCATTTTAGGAAAAAGATCGCCTGGGTATTTGAATCACAATCTTTTAATAATTAATCGTGCAGCTGTACTTTGTTGCTTTTGTTGTTCAGTGGTTCACAGAAGTGCTTCGGTCATTGTAATGCTGCTCACCCACTCTAAACGAATAGCTCACCCAAAAATTACAATTCTCACCCTCCTGTCAAGTTCCAACAAGCAGTGTATGGCAATAACTTTTTAAGATTTCTTCTAGCAATTGTAATTTTGTGTTTTACAGAGAAAAAAAAATAACACTCTTTAGGAACCACATGATGAAGAAGAGTGAATGATGACAGATTTTTGGGTGAACTATTCCTTTAAAAGAATGTTTCTTTTTTATGTATGTAGGAATGTAAAATCAGGAAGGATCAGCTGGTGAAAATGTCTTTATTTTAACCCAAGACATACAATGGGGTCTGAACATCTGAGACAACTTGTATTTTTTTTTTTTCTCTGATGAACATGCTATCAGCATGATTTAGAAATGTTCCAAAGAACATATTGTGCACTGCTATGGGCACAGTTGCTTCTTTGATTAGCATCATGATTTATTTCTTCTTTGTTTTACATCATAACTTTGTGTTAAATATGAAATGCCTATTTACATTTCTGGATCTAATGTGGTCGCAAACTTCTTGACCCACTTGTATTGTTGGTACGTCTGGTATTCTTCACCTGGGACTGGTTGCATAAACCACTTAGACTTGTCTTAATTAGACATCTTTTTTCTTTTTTTTTCTTTAAGCCTTCTCATTGCTTTTTTAAATCAGTTAGCCTACATAAAAATGTAAGTGGCCTAATTTGATACCGAAAAGTAAGACTGAGTGCCCCTGACTAACTGCTAGTGGATCATACTAGAACAAGACACTGTCTTAACATAATGGCTGTTTATGCAACCAGCCCCTGAACTTAAGACATTTCAGTTTCATCATCACTAATGAAGGCGCTTGAAGGATTAAGGAAACTTTTTGAGACATTTTATGATAAACTGAAAACTGTGACTGAAAACATACATTTCATACTGATTACTTTGAAAAGGCTGAAAATGTTCATACAATGCTTTTGTCGTTGTTGTCGATGTGAATGGTACTATTAAATGTTTAGGTAATGTATCTGTTGCTCAAAATGAAAGTCAATGTAGGCTATGTACTTTTTATATGCTTGATATGCATCGTTGCTTTGCACATGAAATAAACTAGCTGGTGAGGGAAAATGTGCCAAAGGCATTGTTTAGTCTTTGCTTCCCCAGTCCAAAGAGCGTCGTCGCGTTTTGGCACTGATCATTAGAAATTCAGACCTGCAAATGATACACCAGAGAGAAATCTCTAAATGGGCGGAGCTTGGCGGTCAGATACGACGGGGTTTCAATCAGCTTGGTCTTTATAAAAAAGAACTGCTATTTCAACAATTTTCTTTCTCTTTCCCAATTCAGTTTCTAGTACATTTTATGAACGACATTATTCAGATGGAAATGATCCTTTAGACCTCAGCCGAAGTAGATGTGCGTTGTCACGTGGCAATTATTACTTTTCTCAGCGCTGGTGAGGATAGACCAATCACAGACGTTTGTACTTATTCGATAATTATTTTTATTTTCTCATTTTATACAGATTTCTCGCGCGGCTGCGCATTTAAATGTCAGATACCAATCCTTGAAATTAACTTTTTTCTAGCACAAGTTTAATGTACAAACAAATCCAATAAGACGAAAAAACTCCTTGAGATTTCAATGCGGTTTAACGTTAATTCGTCTTTTTGAGCCAAATTGCGCCCCCTGCACGACAATATTATGTCTCCAAGGAAGAACCGACATCATTTGCCAGTCGATTGAAAAAAGGTCTAGTGTTTGTAAACTATGGCTGACGATACCCTCATGTGTGACGCATATATTCTTTATTCTCTTATGATCTGGAATAAATGATGGAATTTGAAATAACGCGCACAAGACCTTCGCTGTTTGGGGAAATTGGTAAGTTTACATGCAGATTGCAAGATGTCTGTCTCTTATATGAGACTTGTTACACTGCATTTAACCAGCAGTCTGGTAATCATTTGACTGACAGAGTTAACTGTAACTATATGACACGTTTTAATCGTGTAGACCAAGGCTAGATGCCAAATTTTGCTGCCAGAACTGTTGTGTGATGATCACATGCTGTTTGGCCTTGAATCAGTCACCAATGACAATTAGCAGGTTACCAAAGCCCTGGATCAGTGTGACCTGAGTCAACACGAAGATGAGTCAGTTTCACTGTCCTGTGCATGACCTTTTTATCTCTCCCTTTTCTGTTCACTGGAATATATGGTTTTGACACCAGGCTGTTACATGATAATGTCCAAAACGTCCTTTCCTAAAATGCTGTAGTTTACCTCTACATCTTCAAATGGAGTACAACAGCACGACTTAAATATAACTACAAAATGACTATACTGTATTAGCCTACTAAATATTGATATTTTTGCAATTCCCTTTTGTGTATCAATTGCACTTTTTTCCTATTTACTTTTTACAGTTAAAGGGATTGTTCACCCAAAAATGAAAACTCTGTAATTAATTACTCACCTTCATGTTGTTCCAAACCTGTAAGACTTTCGTTCATCTTCGGAACACAAATGAAGATGTTTTTAATGAAATCTGAGAGCTTTCTGTCCCTCCATTGACAGCTACGCAACTACCAATTTGACGCGAGACTTGACCGCTTTATTTAATAAACAGATTGAATTTAGGCTTTTTATTCACATTTAAACATTGATCAGCAACACAAACAGAAGCTCAACCGAATCTGCTTGACGCACGAGAACTGCGTAACACGAGAATGAACCTCATTGGTTCACACACGTCAAGCGAACATGTGTGAGCTTCCGTTTACCACAACTGATGTGTGAGTAGATGAATGTCTATATGTGAATAGTCTAAGTCTAAATTCCATATTTTCGTCATATAAAGCAATCGAGTCTCTTCAGAAAATTTGGACTAAACCACTCAATTCATATGGATTAGTTTTATGAACTTTTTGAAGCGTCAAAATGTCAATTGCGTAGCTGTCAATGGAGGGACAGAAAGCTTCAAACGAAGATCAAAAAGATCTTCGTTTGTGTTCCGAAGATGAACGAAAGTCTGACTGGTTTGGAACGTGACATGAGGGTGAATAATTAAAGACAGAATTTTCACTTTTGGGTGAACTAACCCTTTAATATTACTGATGGATCATTTGGAAATCACTCATATCAACCATAAACGCCTATCTAAAGCTATGTTTTGGAATTCTGTCTATCTCATTCTTCACACAGCACATGGTCTGGGGTTCTGGACTGATCGTTCAGCAGTGCATGAGGCTGCGGCTCAGGGCAGAGCTGTGCAGCTCCAAAAACTGATTGAGAACGGAGCATCTGTCAACATTGTGGCTGTGGACTCTATCACACCCCTCCATGAGGCCTGTATACAGGGCCAAACACAGTGTGTGAAGCTGCTCCTGGATGCTGGAGCTCATGTAAGGAGCTCCTCCATACTGTAGGTCTCATGAATCTGTCACATCAGTTGTTTATTTGCTGGTGTCATTGTCCACAGGTTGATGCTCGTAACATTGACGGCAGCACTCCGTTGTGTGACGCCTGTGCTGCTGGTAGTCTGGAGTGTGTGAAGTTGCTGTTAGAACATGGAGCCAAGGTGAACCCTCCCCTCTTCACCTTCTCACCCCTGCATGAAGCCTGCATGGGCGGTAAGGTGACCTGATGCTTGATTTACCCTAGGGTCGTTTATGTATGTTTATTAAAGCTACACTGTGTAGGTTTTTCTCCCATCTAGCGGTGAAATTGTTTATGACTACCAACTGAATATTACTTTCTAGCCCCTCCCATTCCGAGGGCGTTTTAACTCCTACGGTGGCCGTATTATTTCAAATCTGCCGGCAGTCGCGAGTAATCTCCCCCTCGCATTCGTCACGGCGCCACTGAGTGTAAAAACGCGAAAGGCGAAGCTTGAATTTCCAGGTATGTCCCTCTTTGGCTAATGTATTTTCAAGATGGAGGCGCAACATGGCTGCCGCCATTCGAGCGACTCGCTCGTATGTATTCTAAATGGCAGATTCTACGCTTACGAGAATACTTGATTAGTTGGTAGAAGTAATTACACATTAATGAGTACATATCATTTTGAAAGAACAAAGTGTTTTTTGCTAAGAATCAACTTACACAGTGTAGCTTTAAGCCTGTCAATATACAGCATATATACAGTGCCTGCATATATACAGCATACTTAAAGCAATACTATATATACTAGCAAATACAGCTCTTTATATAAAGCTGAATATACACTCACTGGCCACTTTATCAGGTTGGACCCACTTTTGCTTTTAGAACTGCCTTAATTCTTCATGGCATAGATTCAGCAAGGTGCTGGAAACATTCCTCAGAGATTTTGGTCCATATTGTCATGATAGCATCACACAGTTGCTGCAGATTTGTCGGCTGCACATCAATGATGCGAATCTCCCGTTCCTCCACATCCCAAAGCTGCTCTATTGGATTGAGATCTGGTGATTGTGGAGGCCATTTGAGTTTAATGAACTCACTGTCATGATCAAGAAACCAGTTTGAGATGAGCTTAGCTTTGTGACATGGTGTGTTATCCTGCTGGAAGTAGCTTTGGAAGATGAGTGTCACCGGTGTGTCTTCTGCTGCTGTAGCTCTTCTGCTTCAAGGTTTGATGTGTTGTGCGTTCAGAGATGCTCTTCTGCAGACCTCGGTTGTAACAAGTGTGATGTGAGCTACTGTTGCCTTTCTATCAGCTCGAACCAGTCTAGCCATTCTCCTCTGACCTCTGGCATCAACAAGGCATTTTCACCCACAGAACTGCCCCTCACTAGATATGTTCTCTTGTTCGTACCATTGATGGTGAATATCCCAGTAGATCAGCAGCTTCAGAAATACACAGACCATTCGTCTGGCACCTTTCTTCCCCGTTCTGATGCTCAGTTTGAGCTTCAGTAGTTCGTCTTGATAGTGGCTGCATCCGAAATTGCATACTACCAGAGTCAGTTACGTCGCTTCACTGCCATTCATAAATCTTCTCCCGTTGTCTCATGGGATAGTAAAGTGTCCACTGTATGCACACTTCAGAATCTCGCTGGAAGAAGTAGGTTATCCAGGTACTTTTTGCCTTCTTTTTTATGAGTACTGTGAATTTGGACATTTTTCTATTCACATAGTGTTTTTCGCCTACTATATAGTAGGGAAGTATGCGATTTCAGATGCATCTTAGGTCTACATTCCTAAATGCATTGAGTTGCTGTCATGTGATTGGCTGATTAGATATTTGCATTAACGAGCACAGCTTGAACACAGCTGTAACTTAATTATTTTTACTTAATGAAGATATTATAAACAATGTGTATTGTGAAAGTGGTCTAAAATTTGATATTTGATGAGGGAAAAACAATGAATATTAGAATGATTAGACATCTTTCAGAATGATTTCAAATTACTTTTTTTTGTCTGCCAGGTAACTCTAAATGTGTTCAGCTCATGATTGATGAAGGTGCGTTTATGGAAGCCCATGACTGTCACTTTGGCACCCCTCTGCATGTGGCGTGTGCAAGGCAGCATCTCGACTGCGTCAAGGTTCTGCTGAACGCAGGTGAGTTTCTGCATTTCCAGTTGTTTGTGTTTATTTTTTATTTGGAACAGGTCTCATCTGTTAAAGTCGGCATGAAACAGAAGTTGTGATAGTCTTTTCTTCCATATTGTGATATATCTGAGTTAAAAAATGGCTTCTTGAACAAGACAAAAATTTAGGGAGAGACTTGATTTTGTTCAATGTGAATTGATTGGATGGTTTGCTATTGGTCGACCTCATGTGAATGACATGTTGCCCCGCCCTCAAGCCAGTAAACACATCATCCGAGAAGAGATGTCGCTGAGGTGAAGTTATTTTGATTAAAGATTACAAATAATTTATAATAAATACTGAAATATTCCATAAAAGATCGGAACTGTCAAATTTGATTTCATGGTGACTTTAACATTGGTTAATATATAAACTAACAATGAGAAATATTTTTCTTACAGCATAATTAATCTGTTATATAAAATACAATTGCTCATTGTTTCATTCATGTTAGTTCACAGCGCATTAACTAATGTTAACAGATACAACATTTGATTCTAAAAATGTATTGGTAAATACTGAAATGAACTAAGATGAATAAATGCTGTAGAGGTATTGTTCATTGTTATTTCAATATAGTTAAAACAAATGAAACCTTATTGTAAAGTGATTTACTGCGATGTCCACTAACTAAAACGGAACGTGAATCAAATCTTTTGTTGTAGCACATAGTAAAAAATACACTTTTGTGCACGTTATTCCTATGATGTCTTTGTATTTCTTTAATGTTTTTAGGTGCAAATGTAAATGCTGCTAAACTTCATGAGACCGCACTACATCATGCTGCTAAAGTGAAAAATCTGGAACTAATTGAGCTTTTGGTAGAATTTGGGGGAAATGTTTTAGCCAGAGACAACCTCGGCAAAAAGCCCATTCAGTACACCAGAGCCGGCTCAGCATCTGCCCTCTGCCTGGAGCTTTATGAATGTAAGTATAAGTACTCAGTTTATGTGTGTTTGAACTGTTATGGTGATGGAAGATGTTGTTCTTAAAGGGGTCATATTATGCGACACAAAATTTTCTCTGCTCTTTTGAGGTTTCATTGTACTATGAAACTTGGTCTAACATTCAGAACTCCATTTAACTATCAAAACTTTCAAGTCCAACCAGACCATTTCTTGAAACTAAACTTTAAAGTCATAGTAAATTGTAAGAATTAAAAAATGTTTTTTGCTAAAGCAGAAAATTGATTTCACTGTCCTAATGACAACTTGATTTGCTGTCTTTCAGCCACACCCCTCAGTCTTCAGAAGTTATGCAGAATTGCTCTCAGAAATACCCTCGGGAAAAGGGCGCTGGGGGTGTTAACTCAACTGGGCCTCCCAAATCGAATCATCTGTTTCCTGTCTTATTTACCAGCCCCTCCCCTGGAGCTTGACGGTTTACCACGCTGCTTCTGTCCAGGTCATCAATAACGAACACAGCACTGACTGCGATTAAGAATAAGAGACTTAGATCATTGGTTTCCAGGAGGAAAGAGATTTCTCGTTGTGAAGCGCAGCTACTGTAACAGCTGTACTCAGTATTTGTCATGTATTTGTTGATGTTTTTCCCCCTGCAGGGAACCAATAGAAGTCACTGTCACTTGGTATGGATGCAGTGTACTGCCAAAATTCCTAGAGTAATTTGACTGGGAAAGAAGCACCTTTCGCAAGAAATAATGGTATTTTCTGTTTTGCATCACGTTTGACTGCAGACACATTTTGGAGTGTGGCACAATAGACAGAGATTGTTTTCATGCAGTTTTTCCAACCATACTATTAGTTGTATAATTAACTTTAATGATTTCATTTGTTATAGATTTGTAAATGCAATGTGTATAAAATACAGTCTTATTTAAATTCAGGTTTTATACGAATTAAGCAAATTGTTTATTTTAGCTAGTTCTTATTTATGTGAAATATACATTGTGCAAATGCTTTATAAATGTTTTCCCCCTGTTGTACATAGTTTATTTTAAAATGTTGTTTTGGTTTGACTTTGTGCATAATAGAGAAAAATTGTAACAAAAATTGTGATTGCACAATTCACAATTACACACTGTTCCATTTATGTTTTACTTGACTGGTGGTGAGAATTGACCAGACTTACTACTTGCAAAGACAAAATGGCTTTGATTTTCAGCCACTGCTCTTAAGTCTTCATTTAATTTTGCTGAAGTTTGTGTATTCTGAACAAACTCTGTTAAAGTGTATATAATATATAAAATATAATTTGCTTTCTCTCTACACATCATTTTGCTGAATTAACTTGTATTACAGTACCTTCCTTTCACACTAATGTTGTCTTTAAACTTTTCAACTCGGATGCAAGAACAAGTAAGATGTAAGTATCATGTTAAGTAGAAAATATGTTAAATAAAAGTGCGTAAAATACAACATTTTCATATACGAACAGAAACCCTACTGTTGCACTTTTAGTATGTTCATTTTATTGTTTACATAATACATGGCAGTCACCATAGATGGATTATACATAGATTACTCATTTCTCCAAGTGTTTCTATGGGCTGCTAGTCTTAAGGCGTCCGCCATATTGGAACGGTCGAAGACTGTCCGTGAACATTCGAGAGCAAGTTTACTGAGTGTCTGCAACTGTAGTTAGACGCATGTAAGAAAAACCAAGACAACTGCTTCAGCTAACATGACATAAAAAAGTTACCATAGTAAAAGTAAAAACATTATTAAGTACTATAGTAAAAAAACAGAATTAATACATAAAAACACAAACCAACACATTCTCACAGGTCTGTTAAATGTTACTCAATTTCTTCAGGAATACAAATTTAGTCGTTTTCCCAGCCAGAATCTGCACAATGTTGTGGCATTATTAATTCTTACTGTGAGTGACGACGACAACTTGACCGTTCCAAGATGGCGGGCGCCCCGACGTGTCTGGAGCGGTCGAATGTGCCTCTACGTGTAAACATCTATAGCAGCCACAGAGGCTGGACTTTTATTTTGATATGATTTGTGGAATTCTGAAGCCGGAAGTCGCTCTGAATCGTGAAGTTCTGGGGGAAGCTGCTTAGTCAACTCTTATTCAAAACTTTAGACAGACTTCTTTAACTGCTGTTTTTACAAGCTGAATCTATAGCCTCTTAACTAATCCTGTTTGCAGGGGTTACGTGGCTTCCAGACGAGTGTGAAGCGACTTTTAAAGCGCTCCCCATGGCATTATTTTGGGCGAGAGAGCAGTAATTAGCGGAGCCCTGTTGATCAGATCAGCCAGAGGTCGCAGAACTGCAGAGTAAGCGGTGAGTTTCCTTCTCCACGCCTTATATACCCTCTGCTTCATATTTATTACCGTCCTCGGGTGTTTACATGCATTTTCATGTACATTGATACCTGTAAACACTAGGTATAGGTGCTTCTGTGTGCGACATAAAGGCTGTGTCTCAAATCCCAGTGAACTGTCTACATAGACAGCATTTTGGCACATGAAGAATACATGTAGTCTAGGGCTCTTTAATGGCATGTTGTCTGTTTAATAACTTGTCAAATGTATATTTAAATGATCTTTGAAGTTTCCTTTGCCAGGTATTTTGCTATTGAGCAACATTCATTCTCTTTTGAGGGTTTTACCTAATTTGATGGTTTATTCCACCACAAACATCCCAATACTGTTAGTTTTAAATTAGTTTTATATCTCAAACCACCCAGGGAACATTCTCTCTGGTTATGAGACCATAAAAGCCACAGGCAAGGTAATGGGATGGTGTGAAACATTCATACCAGTTGAAAGTGCATATTTACATAGCACATCAATATTCGAGTTTAAAATTGCCAGTGCAATGCAATGAAAGTGAATGGTAACTGCCATTCTCCCTAAATGACATAATAAGGTGAACTATTTCTTTAAGGAAAAAAAAAAAGATTGATATTTGCCCTCAATTAGCATCCTGTCATTTAAAGTCTCAAAACGAATCAATTTAGATCAGTCTTGAAATCAAAATGCACAATTCTTATTTTTCATGGAATATTGCAGCATAAATTATTTATCTGTGTACATTTTTTAAATTTACATGCCCCGCTGCTCACAACCCATTTTACTTCTATAATGTGTATTTTACTTTTATATTCAACAAGAAATAATTAGATGGTGGGAAGTTTATATATATATATATATATATATATATATATATATATATATATATATATATATATTAGGGCTGTCAAAAGATTAATCGCGATTAATCGCATCCAAAATAAAAGTTTTTGTTTAAATAATATGTGTGTGTACTGTGTGTGTATAATTAAATTTGAATATATAAATACACACACATGCTTGTATATATTTAAGAAAAATTTGTAATTTATTTATAAAAAATTATATTTATATATAATATAAATTATATATAAATGTACAGTATATGTATGCAAATATTTCTTAAATATATACATGCATGTGTGTGTATTTATATATATATAAAATAATTATGCACAGTACACACACATATATTATGTAAACAAACTTTTATTTTGGATGCGATTAATCGCGATTAATCTTTTGACAGCCCTATATATATATACACACACACACAAATGGATGTTGGTGGTTCTTAAAAGAATGCATCCAGACTGTATATGGGAAAGGAAAGTTGCTGAAGAGGAAGAACATGTTATTTAATTTTGATAAATGATTACAAAAACAAACAAAAAAATTTTTCCTTGGAACATGCGCAGATGAATCACTCGTTGGATGTAAAATAGATGCTTTGACCTGAAGTCTGTGTCTCAGGTTTAAGTTGAACTAGTAAAAACAGTTCAGGGGTCAGTGACCTCTGCTCTTCTCTTAGGTTAATTTTTTTTCCTGGCTGTACTCTGAGAATGACTTTGACATTTAGCCATTCTATTAATAGATTGCAGAGCTACTGGTTGCAGATGGTAGTGATTTCTAAAAGAAACAGAATAGCTTCCAATATAAGTCATAAAAATATGAGAAAGTACATAATTATATTATTCACTGTTCAATATGCTGTCTGTAAACTCAGTGCAAGTCACCCAGACGACTGTCGAAGACATGCATGGGTGGCTGTCAGGTGGTGCGTTTTACTTTTATCAGCGATTTTAAAGATAAATCAGCTGGGCCAATCACAGTTATTTGATTATACAGTACTGTTCAATAGTTTGGGGACAGTAAGATTTTTAAATAAATTCTTTTTATTCAGCAAGGATGCAGCAATTGATCAAAAGTGACAGTAAAGAAATTATTAGTGTTACAAAAGAGATTTCTGAAGGATCATGTGACACTGAAGACTTGAGTACTGATGCTGAAAATTTAGCTTTGCATCACAGAAATAAATTACATTTTAAAATATATTAAAATAGAAAACAGATTTTTTAAATAGTATTTTATTGTATTGTATTAAACTGTCATTTTAATAAAATAAATGCAGACTTTGGGAGCATAAGAGACTTTAAAAATATTGTAAATCTGACAAACACCAAACATTTACGGTAGTGTATCTTATTTCTGATTTTCTCTTTTCTCTCTCTCAAAAACGGAATTAACCAATACATACACACATACATTTAAAATGTTTTTAATGATATAGTTACACAAATGTGACCCTGGATCACAAAACAAGATCACAAGTCGCACGGGTATATTTGTGGCAAAAGCCAACAATACATTATGGGTCAAAATTATCGATTTTTCTTTTATATCAAAAATCATTAGGATATTAAATAAAGATCATGTTCCATGAAGATATTTTGTTAATTTCCAACCGTACATATATAAAACATTTAGTTTTGAGAGTGAATGCAGCACACTTGTGAACATTAATGGACAACTTTAAAGGAGATTTTCTCAATGTTGCGATTTTTTTTTTTTTTTTTTTTTTACACCTTCAGATTCCAGATTTTCAAATAGTTGTATCTCAGCCAAATATTGACCTATCCTAATCAATTGAAAGCTTATTTATTCAGTAGGGATGCACAATATTGCATTTTGGTCGATATTCGATATGCCGATATTTTCAAACTAATTTTGTCCGATGCCGATACCGATACTGATGTATATACACATTTTCCCCCTGATATATTTACACTTTAATTTTACTGAAGAGAAATCCAAGTCTCTCTCCTGTACTACCTTTACCGTATTACACTCATGTGTTGTAGATAAGGCAATACACAAGACAAACAAAACAACATTTGATTCTACCATAAATGTATAATTTTACAAATGTAGACATACATTCACCCCTGAAAAATAGGTAAATTATTTCACTTGGAGAATAAATGATATGCCAGTGCCACATTTTATTTTTAAGTTCAGACTTCAAACTTCAGTCCTTAGGAGTAAAATAAATAAAAATGAATTTTCAACTAAAAAATGTACATCATCTTCTACTTGAACAGGCCTACCAAATGCTCCCCTGTTTTCGGTGCTGATGCTGTGGTGAGCCGTTCATATAACATGTAAAGGGTGGCGCTGCCAATAAAGCAACTAAAAGCTGTCACAAAGAACCGCAAAAGTAATGATTATGAATATGTCAAATATAGCAAGGAGACATTTTAATTGTTTACTAATAAACAAGTGTTTTCTGTGTCGGCTGCAAAGATGAAGTTGACGATGCTGACTTGCGATCTTCGCAGTAGGCCTAGTGAACGCGCCGGAGAGAAATGCACATTTCGGATTACATAGTTTTCTTTCGTTGTGAATTGTTCTGTTTAAAAATATGATTTCAAGCGTTCTGTAGATAATATATTTCTCAGGTCTGTGAGGCAAGTAGGCTATGCTGAGTTTCGTTTCATTTATGAGCGCCGGCGCCTCCGTGTCGGGATATCTATTATCTGCTTTACTTATTATTTATTAAATCCATGCAATTGGTTAATGAAACATTGATTAAAATTAAGATACAATTAATACAAAATGAAATTCACTTAGAAAGGCTTTGTGCTTTCTGTTTGAGGTCTCTGTGAAAGTTTTAAAGCAGTCTTTTAGTGCCGTTTTAAGAGCGCTCACGTCCGTAACTGAGAACTGTCACTGTTTATCTTCATAAATGTGAACACGAAAAATAAAATAAAATGAATATTTTATGCTCTGTGGAGAGCATAGTAGCTTGGAGAGCTTACATTAGTAAGCTACAGGACATCCTCTTTCAAAACATGACCTGCACGAAAGAGAAAATAAATTACTGCGTCATTGTACCCAGCACTTCTGAAAATGCACTTGCGAATGCGTATCTGTCCCCAGCACATTTCAAACCAAACTGACGCCCATGCTCAAATGCCTCCACAGGTTGTAAGTTTAAGTTGCTGGTGCTCATGCTACGTTCACAGCCGTCACGTGCACATAGGAAACACGCCACCCTATCAGCAAGGCTGATGATAGTCATTTAAAGCTTTTATCGGCCGATACCGATGTTGTGCCGATATCATCGTGCATCCCTATTATTCAGCTTATTTAAAATTGACCCATGTGATTTTTGTGGTCCAGGGTCACAAATGTTATTAAGTATTGATTTGTTTTTCAAACTTTTTGTGAATATTGTGTTATTAATATATGCATGTGCACTCTCTCTGTCTTGATCACAGGTGGTCTCTGAGGACTGTAAGATGACCGAGTATAAGTTGGTTGTTGTGGGAGCAGGTGGTGTTGGGAAGAGCGCATTAACCATCCAGCTTATTCAGAATCACTTTGTGGATGAATATGACCCCACTATTGAGGTACTCAATAAAATGACCATCTGACCTCATCTTTACATACATTACAGTCCAAAGTTTGGGGTCAGTAAGATTCTTTAAATGTTTTTGAAAGAAGTCTCTTATGCTCAAAAGGCTGCATTTATTTGATCAAACATACAGTAATATTGTGAAATATTATTACAATTTGAAATATCTGTTTTATATTTTAATGTTTTTTTTTTAATGTAATTTATTCCTGTGATGCCAAGCTGAATTTTCAGCATCATTAATCCAGTATTCAGTGTCACATGATCCTTCAGAAATCATTCTAATTTGATGCTCAAGAAACAATTCTTATTTGACAGTGGAAACCATTTTCTCTGGATTCTTTGATGAATCCAAAGTTCAAAAGAACAGCATTTTTTGTTGCATTTTAATGCATCCTTGCTGAATAAAAGTATTAATATCTTTCAATAAAAATCTTCCTGACCCCAAACCTTAGAACAGTAGTGTACTTGACATTTAACGCATTTAACGCATTTGACATTTTCATTTGTCCTCATAACCTGCGCTGAATGCTTTTTTTAGAATAGGATATATACATCCATTACACAGTATTGTCCAGGTTGGTTCATGTAATTGTGAGACTATCAGGCTCAATGCATATATATAGTGCTGATCATGTCTGTCCCTGCAGGACTCTTACAGGAAGCAGGTGGTGATTGACGGTGAGACGTGTCTGCTGGACATCCTGGACACTGCAGGTCAGGAAGAGTACAGCGCAATGAGGGACCAGTACATGAGGACAGGAGAGGGTTTCCTCTGTGTCTTCGCCATAAACAACAGCAAATCCTTTGCCGATGTGCATCTGTACAGGTCCGATGAATACGGCTTCAGTTATATTTTATGACGAATCCTCTGGATTTTAAGTAGTGGTAATCTGAGTAGATGAACCACTTGCGAAGCTTTTAAGTTTAAGACATGTCAATATAATATTATATGAAGGAGCATTTGTAATATGTGGTGTACAATGTCTATAATGGAACATTTGATACATTTTAGAGAGCAGATCAAGCGCGTGAAGGATTCAGATGATGTTCCCATGGTCCTCGTTGGGAACAAATGTGATTTGGCCAGAACGGTGGACACCAAGCAAGCTCAGGAACTTGCCAGAAGCTACGGCATAGAGTTTGTAGAAACTTCAGCCAAGACCAGACAGGTGGGCAAAGACTGATTATCAGTTCTTGCTTTTCATATTAAAAACGTTTTATGTGTTAGCACAGTTTGCTTATGTTCGATTGCTTTTACTGCTTCACACATAGCATACGTGTTAATGAAATATCCTTTGTCTGTTTTCCTTAATGTTTTTCAGGGAGTTGAGGATGCTTTTTACACCCTCGTCCGTGAGATCCGGCATTATCGCATGAAAAAGCTCAACAGCAGAGAAGATAGGAAGCAGGGCTGCCTGGGTGTGTCCTGTGAAGTCATGTGACTGCACTGTCTCCCCCTTTGTTTTTTTGTGTTTTTTTAGCAGTTTCTTGACCAGGCAGCTGGAAGCCTCATGACCATGTGTGTGTGCGTGTGCGCAGAGTTCGCCCTCTGCTGGCTGAAAGGGATTAATGCACAACTGGTCATCTTTCCTGTTGGCCTGCTGTAATAGAAAAATGAGGCCATTGGACATTAGCCCACTTGTCTCATTTAGTACTTGAGTTGTCCCTCTTCCTTTGGAAGAAAAACTTATACGGGCATTGAGATTGGGCATTGAGTTCTTCTTTTTTCACTTCTGAACCCTTATGAACACAACAGCACATTGGTGTTGATTAAAGAAATTCTAAATTGCAGAAGGGTGCATCTCTTAAAAACCTGCTCA
Source organism: Scardinius erythrophthalmus (assembly GCF_964197995.2). NCBI lineage: Eukaryota > Metazoa > Chordata > Actinopteri > Cypriniformes > Leuciscidae > Scardinius > Scardinius erythrophthalmus. Next base: position 6,475,004 of record NC_138240.1, on the reverse strand, counting down.
GGTCACATTTCACCAGACAATCTAAAGAATAAATCATTAAGGAAATATATATAATATTTTTCATGAACGTTTATCACATCCCCAACACATTCTCATTATCATAATGCATCTGAATTTTTTTCATGTTTCCCTTTATTCTCATTTGTGATTCCCATTGTTGTAATGCAATACATTTTTACTGTAATATAATATTTTCGTCAGTAGGCATAATGGTAGTCCAACACCTACTACTAAGATGCATAATTACTTAACAGTTCACAATTTTTTTTTTTCATTACCATACTGAGAAAAGATTGTCTACAAATACGACAAATTTTTGTCACATTGCAAAAAAAAAATCTAAATAGTCCTAAAATACTATTCATTTTTATTAATCCAAAATATAATTTCAGAATGATTCTATTGATTTTTGACCTGTTTTTGGCAGGGTTTTTTGAGTCACCCTAGAATTTTTTAATTACAAGAAATGCATATTTCATGGAAGAGAAGAAACTGCATTTTTAAATGGTATTTAAATTGGAATTAATGTAGATTATTAGCATATACCTTAATATAGAAGCTGTTATTTTGAAGGTTTTAGAAACCTGATGCTGTAAAGGCTTCAGAAGAGACAAAGTGAAATGCCCTTTAATCTTAATCCGCAGGTTCAATGCTCAGGAATACTGTGAACGCAGAAGTTCTTCAGAATTGTGTGGGATTATTTCTTTCCCTTTTGCCATTCTTCTTTTTTTTTTTTTTTTTTTTTTTCATTTGTTGTAGCCAAAGAGTTTATTTAGCATTTAATTTTACCATTTTCTGTCATATAGTGCCATTTACTCTAGAATTTCACCTTGTTCTTTTATTCTCTTTGATCTCAGATGTTAATTGTATATTTTGACATATAATACAGAATGATTAGAATGATTTAGCCTAGATACAGAGAAGTCAATCAGATTTTAAGCATGAGGTGTGATGGATTTTACTTAAAGGGCCTTTTGAATCATGGTGCTGCTGGTGTACACGCCAAATCTATGTGCCGCCTTCTGTGTCCTATATAGCATGACATCTTTTAGCCCATGTTAAATAATGTCTTAAACCTTCCAGTGAAAGCTGTAAAAATGTTTTTTTTTTTTTTTTTTTTTTTTTGGGGGGGGGGGGGGATCAGAGATCAGAGTAAGGTTTGTTGCTATGTTTATTTTTCATGCCTGAAGTCTCTTCTTGAGAGCCAATGAAGGTTTATCAAGAAGTTAAAACGATTCTTCGTGTTGACTATCATGTTATTTATATGGCATTTGTCTGAATCTGTGCCTGATTTCATCATTGGTGAAATCTGCAGTAATGTTATTCGTACTGCCATTGCGTTTGGCCTTCTGTCCTCACTTACAGAGGCAAAATACAAACTAAGTTTGCCTTTACATTAACAATCCTTTCTTTTCCAACTATATCAAGACTTGATTGATGATGTATTTTGCAGTTTTAGCACAATTTATTAGTATCACAGACTTTCCTTAATCAGAAAATCATGTGAAAATGAACATTTCATGTCTTTTTTGGGGGGCAGGGGGGAATATTCATGTGTAACAGATGTTTAACCTGTTAAGCTGCAACGCCACTTTTGAAAAATCCCCAGAAATGGCATACCCAAACTGAAACAGATACAGTTCTTGAACCCTTTGAACTAAAAGCACAAGTATGATCTCATTTGAAAGCTGACACCTGGCAGTTTATTGTAAATGTAGAATTAATTATTGTCATAATGAAAAAAATAGTTATAAATAGCTTCAAAGTTTTGTAAAGTTATTAGAAATGAATTTTTATAAAACATCTTCATGAAAATAAAATTGAAGTTGGCATTGTATCAATCTAGAAATGCACTGCAGCTAAAGCCACATGTCTGACCATGTTATATTTAAAATCTGATGATAAGTCTAAAACTGTATTTAGTTCAATGTTTTTCAAGACCATGTCATATGACTTTATTTTGATTAGACTCTAAAATGCAACTGATGTTTGTCATCATCTTCTAAGCGTATATTCAGTCTTTTGTCTCTATTGTTTTGTGGTGCAAACGAGCCCCATTCAGTGTCAGTCTCTCCTGCACACTTTCACACCTCTCCAGCCTGGTTATGGCTCTAAATATGCATTTCTTTTGTCTGCATTATAATTACTAACGACTGGCTATTCACACTGTTTCAGTCCCTCATTTCTTTTATCAAAGTTCTCACTTCACATTTGAAACTGTATCAAATGCCCTTCTTGAATAAAGAAACATTTCAGTAAGCATTCCTATTTAGAAAAAAATCATAAAAAAATAACTGCTAGGTGGCAGGTGCACCTAGAGCTAGCTAGCATGTTAGCTTAGCGCATCATTAATACACGACAATTTATGAAATTAAAACCATGTTTGTGCTCCAAACCTATAGCGCAAGTCAAGTGTTTTATAATCTTCTGTGGTCTGATTTGGCTTCAGATAAAAAAATCAGACAGAAAATATATTATTTTATAGTATTCTGCACGATGATAAAGTCTATATCGATTAGTATCCAGCGCTCATAATTGTTACATCGACGTATTTGGGTATAAATTCAATAAATATTATTCCTGTCTGTAGAAATATGATGTAAACCTATGAGAATATATATTTCTCCAAATCTGCACATTTTGAGCTAAAAGCCCTGATGGACGTTGTTTTGTCAAGCGCTGTCATGACGACCGCACAGGAGTTTTTTTTTCTGAATGGGAGCGGCTGACAGTCATAATTCATAAAGGTAACGACTCATTTTTTCATTTCATAACTCCTGACACAACTGTCATTATAAGTTTCTCAGAATACAATAGTTGTCAAATACTGAAACTTGAGTCATATCTTTTTAATGATGTATAGTTTGTCAAGGTAATTAACATTAAATCTGATAGTAACTTTGAACTACCGGTAACTTATTTAAAAAAAAACGCTTCAGTGCGCTGTTTATTTTTCATGCCTGAAGTCTCTTCTTGAGAGCCAATGAAGGTTTATCAAGAAGTTAAAACTATTCTTCGTGTTGACTATCATTTTATTTATATGGCATTTGTCTGAATCTGTGCCTGATTTCATCATCGGTGAAATCTGCAGTAACGTTATTCGTAACGTTACTGCCGTTGCGTTTGGCCTTCTGTCCTCACGTTTGCAGAGGCAAAATACAAACTAAGTTTGCCTTTACATTAACAATCCTTTCTTTTCCAACTATATCAAGACTTGATTGATGATGTATTTTGCAGTTTTAGCACAATTTATTAGTATCACAGACTTTCCTTAATCAGAAAATCATGTGAAAATGAACATTTCATGTCTTTTTGGGGGGGCAGGAGGGAATATTCATGTGTAACAGATGTTTAATGTGCCTACCATATTACAACACGTTTTACCAGTAAATGAATTGAAAACTGAGCATATTGTGTGTAATTCTCCTACATGTGCATGGATGTTCGTGTGTGTGTGTACTTACATAACATCCTATTTTTCATGTGTGAGCTTGTCACTTGAATCTGTCTGTCTGTTAAAACTTAAAATAGAGTTGAACACACAGAACCTGGAGCGTCAAATCCCTCATATCCAGTGCGGGTACACGGCTCTGGTTACACTGGGCAACCACTGCTTTATATTACACTGTTGCTGTGTCCAACTGCACACTTCCCCGCTACCGAGGAGCAGTGTCGGACCGACAAGCTTTCTGCAGGAAGAGTGATAGTGTCAGAAACCAAAAGCCAACATGCCCAAAGTCGCTGTGCCCGGTGAGTGTCCATTCACCACCTGAATCCAACACACAAAGAGAAGATTTGGTTTTAACATTGCATTAATCTATTAAAATTGTTTTACTCCACAGAAAACATTCAAATGAGCATACAATTGCTTAATAGATGTGTATGCAAAGTTAATTGAAGAATATTAAAATGTTGCAAAAGTTTGGACACCACTGTGGTCTCTTGCGGAAACTGTAATCCAGGAATGGGAGTGTCTGAATAGTTATTTTTGCCGATCAAGTCTTAGAAGTTTGTACAACAAATACAGTAGGCAAGAACAACCGCATTTGTTTTTGATCAGGCAGTGGTGGTACATTAGAGTATTTTAGGAACTTTAATTCAAAGACAGCAACTGTCCGAGGCATTGCATTCTTCAACTGTGTCAACACCCCTGACATTTTAATAAATGGAAGCAGAATTAAAATAGAGGTGTTAGTGTTTGATACTGCCTCATTAACAACTGTGATGGATTGATCCACACGTTTAGATATAGACTGAAGTGCAATCTATATGCACTCTTGGAAATGATGTCAGATATGTATGCATGCAGGAGTTCACACTGATTTATTTTTATTTTTTTGCAGCTGTGGAAGACTCCATTCACGAGGTTGCAAACGCTTATGAGTTATGATTTAGTTACAACACATGGAGGCTTGCTTGAAAATGCAGGATAACCTTTTGCTAGTCAGCGGATTCTAGTGGCTCAAATGTCATACTGGTGCTTGACTCGCCATCACTCACCTGAAATGTATTTTTACATCATAAATGTTTGTCCACTGGGTCTTAGCGAGTTCAGTCGTGCTCATATGTTTTCATACACCTGGCAGAATCTGCAAAATGTTAATAATTTTAGCTAAAGAGGTACTGTAAAAACAGCATGTTTTTACTCATATAGTACTCTTAGTACTCAATAGTACTCTTATTTTGTTACAATTATTATCTTAAAAACAGATTCTGCAAGATGTATATAAACTTACAACCATAAGTGTATGTGCACTGATTATGTGGGATAGTCCTGATTCTTATCAGTAAGATATTGGGTTGATTGAAGAATTACATTTCTAGACATGCTGCTTTCCATGTGTAGGAATAATCTGAATTTGAATTTGCAGACTGTTATAGGATATCAGTCACTGATATCACCAAGTTTAAAAATAGAAACACTATCATTTCATGGCTGCAGGGAAGGCCACAAACTGGCTGAGCTTCAAAGAGAGAGTATTCGAGCAGGCTGTTATAACACTCGGTTGATGAGTTCACACCCAAGTAAAAGACCATTGAATCTAATACTCTGTTGAAGATTGTTTCTGATATTAAAATACTTATGTCTCTGCATATTAAGCTGGACAGAAGAAAGTAATTTGTAGTTGCTGGTGTGAGTTTTGGCGAGACTATTTGTTTGCCCGACCAATGGCAGATAGGGGGTGTTTCTGAAACCTTTCGCTATTAAGTTCAGTGACGTATTCAAATAATTCAGAGTAAAATTCTCTTCCTGTCTTCATGACCTACTGTTTCTATTGTGGTCAATGTGTGTTATTGTCCTTGTGAGTGACCGTAACTCTTGTTTGCCCCCTCACATGAATCCTGTCCCATATCTGATGGGTACATGTTACTAACCCAGTGGAGGAGAAGCGTAAGTATTGGAAGGAATCATAGGCGGATGATTGTTTTTGTGTTTGGAAAGAGGGGTGAGCATGACCTGGTAGATATGCGAATCTCAAAACCAAGGGATTTGCCATGAAACTCCAGGTGGATACAAGGCGTGTGATTTTTTTTGTGTGTTTTAGAGTGTAGGAATGTGAATTAGGGGATGTTGAATATTATTTAGTATAAATAAGTTGTTTATTTGTTTAGTGTTCACGATCCATGACATTGACATTGGCTGCATCCGAAATCACATACTTCTATAGTAGGGGAAAAACATATGTGACAAAAATTCTCAGTTCTCATAAAAGAGTAGGCTAAAAGTACCAAGATGACCTACTACTTCCGGCGAGATTCTGAAGTGAGCATACGATGGACACTTTCCCATAAGGGCATGGAAGAGGATTTGTGAAGTGAAGCGCAACTGACAAGTCTCGCAACTACCACTGGTAGGCCACGTGATAATGACAACACGGTGATCCAGATTATATTCATACTATAACATACCTTTCAATGGTCACAAAGTAATTATTTATTCAAAATAAGTGGCAACTAGTCGGCGCCGATAGCCTCGTGGGCAAGTGTGCCGACATGTAGCGCCGTTGTGCTTCGGGCAACCCGAGTTCAAATCCTGGCTCGTGGGCCTTTCCTGAGCCCGTCCCCCCCCCCCCCCCCTCACCTCACCTCACCCTAATTTTTTTTGCAAAAAAAAAAAAAAATGAAGTACCAACTTAAGAGAGTATATGATTTCGGACGCAACCCTTGTGGATTGTGGTCTGGGCCAATGGTGTGGGTGCTTGGGGCCTCTAACTGAGCTTTAGTTATTAAATATATAATGAAACAGGTATTGAAATTGTAATTTGAATTAAACTAGTTTTAAATTAAAAAAAAGTATGATCATGGAAAGTGAACAATAACAAATAAAAGTTTGCCTCTATGTGAGGAGAACAGATAGTGATACACTATTTGTGAAATGTCAAGCCTTGTTTGAGTTCTTTTGAAGGTGTCTGCAATCTTGGGATTGTGAAACAAGTCATAGTGATATGACAATGAGCATGACTTGATGGTTTTTTTTTGTAAACATAATTTTGCACTTTTCACTCTACCCCATCAGTCACTGCGATTTATATATACAAAGGTTCATGTTGACACTGTTAGTTTATTGTAAAATTTGGTTGCCTGCAATACAGAGAGATTGTATTTAATACTACCGAATTGTTTGTTATTCAGGTGGCATGTGTGATCCCTCAAATGTGAATAAAATGACAGTTCCAATGTGTTGCTTACTAACTCAGTCTAACCTCTAACCTCCTTTTTCTTTCCAATGTTTTGGATCTTCCTCACCCACTCTGGGGAAATGAATAATCAGCAGTGAGTAAGTATAAAGGAACCCGTCCGAGATCGACATGTTAAAACTGCTTCAGTGCAACAAAATAATGGCAAAACGTCCATCTGTATATTTTATTCACTTGTTTGTTTACGTGAAAATATACATTGGGGTCCAAAAGTCTGAGACTGTATTGAAAATCTGGCATTGATAATGTAATTTAAACCTATTTTGGGTAACACTTTATTTTATAGAGTCCTTGTTACACGTTACATGTAGTTATAGTAATTACTATAAATTGTGCATAATTACATGCAACTAACCCGAACTCTATATTAACTACATGTAATGAATAATTGTTAGTCATTACTCATTATAATACTAAATGTATTATTGCACTGTAACATGGACACCTGAAAATAAAGTGCAACCCTGTTTTGTTTTAGTAACATTTAAAACATTATGCTATAATGTAAAACAAATAAGAAATATTTAAATTTGCATCACTGATGTTAACTTTTGAGCAGAAGGACAGATTTTCTTGCTGGAGTCTCAGAGCAAAAAGGTATTTATAATATAATTTGTAATTAAAATGTGTATTCAGCTGAAAAAAAATGTGCACCCCATTGTAGTTCATAAGCAAACAAATGACTAAATTGTGTAGCCTACTTCTGGCTTAGACTGATGATTTCTGCGCATGTTTAATGTGATTCTTAAAAGCTTTTAGGATGAAGGCCTCATGTTTTCTTGTCTGTTTTCAATTAGACATTTCTAAGTTATGATTTGGGTTCTGCTGAATTGTGTGTTGGCTCAATGAATTTGTCATACTAGTTTTATCTCTGCATGGGAGATTTTGCTCATTCACTGCTAGCGATCACAGTGACTCAGTTGTTGAATCATTCTGAAAAAATTTTTCCTTGTGCCAAAAGCATGCTCTGGTTTAAAAGTTCAACAAAAGTTGATATTCTTATAGTTAAAAATATATAAAGGATAACCAGTCAGATGCTTTATATAAGTACTACAAGTTGGTTGTTCACTTATTGTGCCTTTATGGTGTTTACCATAGGCTAATAATTATTTTTATACTTAAGTTATGTCAAGACCATGACACCATCTCACTTGATGCATCTTAACTGCTTTGGGGCTTTTTACTCTCGCTCCCTCCCTCTCTCTCTCTCTCTCTCTCTCTCTCTCTTTTTTTTTTAAATGTTAGACCGCCATCTCCTTAAATAATTATTTTACATTAAAAACCAATGTGGTGCTGCTGCTTTTTTTCTACCAGAAACGGACGATCGTGTGCGTGCGATCGCAGAGCGTGTATTTGCATCAGAAACCAAAGATGAAGACGTCCGTGAGGAGATCTCCCTGTTTGATGTGGCTGACGATTGCCCTATCCTCAACCAGGAGCTGGCCTATCATGTAACCGAGGATGATGACCTAGAGAAGCGGTCAGTGCAGTTACACAATTATACAACTCCTTTTTTAAAAGAAGTAGCCTACATTGAAGTCGCAATGAAATGAATGTAGTGACAGATTTTTTTGAAGTGCAACTGAGTGTAACAGCTTACTGAAAAAGAGGAAAATATAGTCTGGTGACTTGGCTCTGTGCATTGGTTGTTGATATTGAGATGTGGGCTTTGCAGTCAAAATGAACACGAGCTTGCAGTGGCGAGGTTGAAGCAGATTGATTGGAGAAGTCCTGCATACATCACCAAGGAGAAAAGTCAACTGTTTTCAAGATCAGACACTTTGATTAAAAATGACAAGGGGAAAAACATTTCTATCAAATTATTTTGGCAGTTAATGTTTTGGGTGGGTTTTTCCTGTAGTGGGCGGGTTTCAGAAAATAATCAAATCAAAAAATAACAGAAAATAATCTTAATCTGGAATGAAACATAGACATGCATTTAGAAAATGATACATCTCATTGAACATGTCTATCTCTTAAGTCTAATTTTCATTTGCAAAAAAAAGAAAGAAAAAAAAGTATGCCGTCTACTATGCCGTTTATAATATTTACATGTGGTCTCAACATGGCCGCCACCACCATGAAGGAGCGGAAGGGGGCTTTTCAGTAGACTGAACTTATTCATTGTTATTATACATCATGTAAACATATTTGTCAGAAGCACTATTTATTTATTTGATTGTAAGCCATTTCTTCATTTTTATTTTAAAGGTTATTTATAAAGCAGCAGCAGTGATGGTGGCAAATAGCTACTTTTGTTGCAGCTTGAGTTGTTTAATATCGAAGAACAGATAATGTGTAGTCCAAGCGGAAATGGGTATGAGGAAATGCAACTCTATTTTTTTTTTTACCTGAGGAGGAGGGGTTCTAGCAGACCAATCACAGCACAGCGCTTGCGGTCTGCGTAGTATTGACATGTCGTTACATTCTACGGCGTAGTCACGATATAGGCTGTGTGTAGCACGTGTAGCCTTTGAAAACTGCCTACTAGTGGTCTGCATGTGTAATTGCACGTCGACGCAGAAGTATAAATGAAAACCGAAATGTAGCCTACGGCGTAGGTTCAACGCAGACGTATAAATCAGCCTTAAGCTGTCGACTGTTTAAATTACGTTTTAAACAAAACATGTTGACAAACAAATACACAATTTGATTTTGTGATATGGAATGATAATACACAGACAAATAATGACAGAACTTACGTTTTGTCGACTTGAGACATAACCATAATACTTGCTTTTCGAGTGCTGTCGGATCAGTATCGGACGGTACATCACATGAAAACTTAATTTTGCGAGTGTCTTTTATTAATGCTTTGACAGAAGGTTTTGAGGTTACTGAAATCTTATGAAATCTTATAAACTTATAATTTTAGTATATATTATATATTTAACAAGTTTTTTTTTCTTGTAGTATATCCTGCAAAAAAGCTGGGTTCAGTCCTTAACTATTTGCACCCGGAAGTCGTGATTTAGTACAAAGTTTACTCAAAACTAACCAACCTCATCTTTAACCAATCTCCACACAGCAAGAAGCTTCTCAGCCGCACTCACCATGAGCTAGAGGATCAACCAACCTACTTGGAAGTGCCTCATTTTCAGAGAGTGTCCATCACTGGTGACTATGCTGCTGGGGTATGTTCCAATTTATAACTTCCTGTTACATCCAGAAACTGACTTGGATATTCCCATGTTATGTAAGTTTTGATTTATATATTGCCCTTTACCAAGACCAGCAGAAATAGATCAGCCAAGGGGTCTCTCTATCTAAGCAGATGGAGCCCAGCCCTGGATTTGGTTTCTGAAATCTATATCTGACATTTAGAAGGGGGTTTTAAGAGAGTTAAGGAATTCATTTTCACCTGCAGTCATCAGTTCTTGCCTACTCTTTTCTAAGGATCAAACTTAACTGCCCTGGCATTACATCAGGGACATGATCGCTTTTAAATATAGTTTCACTTAGTCACTGTAATGCTTTCTATGACTGTTCATGATACATTTGCTTGTATGTTAACTTATCGCTTTTTCATATTAAAAATATAGGCATTTCAAACATAACAATCAGGGCAAGCACTTGGCATTTCACACAATCCAAACTGTACTGCAGGTCACCATGGATGACTTTGAGGTGTCCTGTAAAGGTCTGTACCGTGCCCTGACCATCAGAGAGAAGTACATGAAGCTAGCTTTCCAGAGATTCCCGACCACTCCATCTCAGTTCTTACGCAAAATTGAAGGAGAGCAGTGGAAACTAGACGATCAGATGCTTCCAGGTAATAACTGTATACTAGAATACTATGATAAAAAATAAGTTACAATAAGGTTCCATTTGTTAAAGTCGGCATGAAACAGAAGTTGCGATAGTCTTTTCTTTCCTATAGTGACAAGCGTATATCCGAGCAAAACGGCTTCTCCAACAAGAAAAAATGTTGGGTGGGACTTGATTTTGTCCATTGGGAATTGATTGGATTGATGTGATTTGCTATTGCTGTAATCTCATGTGAGTGACAGGTTATCCCGTCCTCACGCTGAGAAATTAATTAATGAATTAAATATTAGTTCTGACATGACAACTCTCTGAGGGTTTGGCATAGTAATGAATATGACAATGTTAATGTGTTTGGTCTTGCGGGAATAAATCTGCTACGCTGCTGCTGCTGTTGAGCAAGTACGGAACTTGCCACTGCCAATACACACGACACACTGCTGTGAGCAAGCAAGACATACTGCTGCTGTACAATCACCCCGTAGCAGATCTATACAGGTTGAGCTGGGGAAGGTGAGGGGTTTCTGAACAGTGTTGCCAGATTGTGTCGACGATTTCCAGCCCAAACGCTCAGCGAAACCCACCCACTCCAGGAAAAACCCACCCAAAACATTAACTGCCAAAATAATTTGATAGAAATTTTATAGCCATGTCAATCAAGGTTGATAAGGGTCATTTTTTTTATCTACTAAAGATACAAATAAATCGATTTCCTAGGAAAACGAATCAACATTTAACACGTTAAAACGGCAGTGAATCAAGGAATTAACAGATAACTTTAATCCTCGGAAACGAACATAATATAATGATAGATAATGATAACAGTCTCTGTTGTGTTGCAGTCTTTACCTCTCCTCCTAAGGCTGGTGAGGATCCTTTCTGCACTAAGGACTTCCCACCTAACCTCGGCTACGTTGCTCGCATGAAGGATGGTGTTATCTTTGTCTACAAAGATGCAGCATCTGCTGATAAACACCAGCCTCTGAACCACCCTGGTCCAGAACTTGCCACTTTCATCGATGACATGAACTTCCTCATCGCCTTGATTTCTCAGGGCCCAACGTACGTGTGCACGAAAGCCCTGCATGATGCTTAATATATTATATTCTCTCATTTTCCATTTCATGATTGGGCAAAAAACACAAATAATTTAATGTGATGAAATGTCAATTGAAATCAGTGTTACATATTTCACTATTTGTTTATGATATACACTACTGTTCAAAACTTTGGGATCAGAAAGATTTTTTAAATGTTTTTGAAAAAAGTCTCATGCTCACCAAGGCTGGATTTATTCGATCAAAATGACAGTAATAAGTTATTATTTAAAATAACTATTTTAATTTATTGTAAATGCAATGTATTCCTGTGATCAAAGCTGAATTTTCAGTGTCACATGATCCTTCAGAAATCCTTCCAATATGCTGATTTGCTGCTCAAGAAACATTTTATTATGAATTAAATTTATTTATTTGATATAAAATTAAATTGTAATTTTTTATAATTTCAAGAAATTATAACTTTTACAACTGAAAACAGTTGTGCTGCTTAATAATTTTGTGGAAACCGGTTTACAACAATGTAAAAGTCTTTATTGTCACTTTTGATCAATTTAATGCATGATAGCTGATTAAAAATATAAATTTCCTTAAAACAAATTAAAGTCAATAGAGAATAAGAATGATTTGTTTATTTTCTAAATGGATGCTTGTGTTTTGTCCCTCAGAAAGACATACACTCATCGTCGTCTGAAGTTCCTCATGTCAAAATTCAATGTACATGAGATGTTAAATGAGATGGAGGAAATGAAAGAGCTGAAGAAAAATCCCCACAGAGACTTTTACAACTGTAGAAAGGTATGACTCAAAACAGCCAAATGTAATTTATACTTTAAAAAAAACTATGTTATATGTTCACTTCTCGCTGGTGTAGGTTGATACTCACATCCACGCTGCCGCCTGCATGAACCAGAAGCATCTCCTCCGCTTCATCAAGAGGTCCTACCGTGTGGATGCAGATCGGGTGGTTGCTGTTTTGAAGGGCAAGGAAGTGACCATGAAGGAGCTTTTTGCACATCTTAACCTGCATCCCTATGACCTGACTGTAGATTCCCTGGATGTGCATGCTGTAGGTATCACACAACACATCATGCAAATCCTTCCATGCCTGCTTACCCAAACTTGGGAAGAATATGTATAGAGAATCACCACAGAGGTTCAGGACTAAAAAAACAACACATCAAAGTATCCTTACAGTACTATGCACTGCTCATTATGCAGTTGTCATGTGCTGTGTTTACTTTTAGATGATTACATGGGTTACAAAATCTACCCGGTGTATCCTCAGCTGTTATGACAGTATTTTTAGCACTCCTAACTGCTCACGAAAACTGTTGTTTGTGATGACTGCAAAGTTATTTACAGTTATTCCTTGCTCGACTTCATGCAGGGCAGACAAACCTTCCAGCGTTTTGATAAATTCAATGCCAAGTACAACCCTGTGGGTGCCAGTGAGCTGCGTGATCTTTATATGAAGACTGAGAACCACATATCTGGAGAGTATTTTGCCACCATTATCAAGGTAAGACTTGGGTGAACCATGGCATTACTCATTTACACTTACGGGAAACCAATCAAATCAGCCATAATCTCTGGAATCTCACAGGAAGTTGCCAGTGACCTGGAGGATGCCAGATACCAGTACGCAGAGCCCCGTCTGTCCATCTATGGTTGTAACCCTAATGAGTGGATTAAGCTTTCCAGCTGGTTCAACAAGCACAGGGTCTTTTCTCCTCACCTCAAGTGGATGATTCAAGTGCCCAGAATCTAGTACGTAAATCTGTTTCACTTCTCGCACTTAGTCACTTTGTGAAAACTGTACTAACAGTATAACTTTTATTTCTCCCTGTAGTGACATTTTCAGAGCCAAGAACTTTGTGCCACACTTTGGAAAGATGCTGGAAAACATCTTCCTACCTGTTTTCCAGGCCACCATTGACCCTAACTCTAACCCAGAGCTTAGTGTCTTCTTGAAGCATGTGAGTGAATCTGGCAAATATAATATTAGTGAATACATATGCAAAGAGACAAGTTCTATCACAAGTACAGTATCCTAGTAATGTTCAAAAGTTTGGGGTCATTAATACTTAATTCAGCAAGGATGCATTGAATTGATCAAAAGGGAAAAAATACATACAAAATACATTTATAATTTTACGAAAGATTTCTATTTTAAATAAATGCTGTTCTTTTGAACTATTCATAGTTTTATTAAAAAAATGTAATTGTATCATGGTTTCCACATTAAGCAACACAACTGTTTTCAACATTGATAATAATAAGAAAAGTTTCTTTAGCAGCAAATTGTAATACATGCTTTATTGACTCCAGCATCATCCAGCTTGTTCTGAATCAGATCCGAAGTAACTATAACTCACTATTTGAGTAGTCTTTTCATTGCATACTTGATTACACTTACTATTTTAATAATAACATTATTAATTTTACTTCTACTTGAGTAATTATTTCTATAATATTTTGGTTACTCTACCTACTTCTGCAAATCATCATATTATAGTAGTATGGCTTTCCTGTAGCTCAAACAGTAGAGCGTTGGTGCTTGCAACGCCAAGGTCATGGGTTTGAGTCCCAGGGAAAGCAAGAACAGATAAGAAAGTAAATGTGTACTTGAAAATGCGATGCAAGTCGCTTTGGATAAAAGTGTCTGCCAAATGTATAAATGTAAATGTTAAATGTCTGATAACCCCTCCTTCCCTGTGTTTTGTCCCTCTGCAGGTGACAGGCTTTGACAGTGTGGATGATGAATCCAAACACAGCGGTCACATGTTCTCCACAAAGAGCCCCAAGCCTGAGGAGTGGGACATTGTGAAGAGCCCCTCATACACTTACTGGATTTACTACATGTATGCAAACATCGCCCGACTCAACCAGCTGCGCAAGTGAGTATCTCAATAACACAAAAAGAAAAAACTAGCAATAGGACATTTATAGACTGGATAATTGTTGTACTTGATACTATGATGATTGCTTATAATTGAAGTTAGGGGTTTGTTTCAATCCCTGACCCTAAATAATTCAACTTTGGTGTATAGACCTTATTCACAGCTGCGCCATCTTTGATTTTTAACAGGAATGAAAGCGAGGCTGTAAAGCCCAATTTATACTTCTGCACCAAACTCATGCTGTAGATACGTTGTAGGCTGTGTCTAGATATTTCAGTAGACAAAAAAAAACTCCAGACAATATGAGCTGTGGAAAATTATAATTGGCCTAGGAGCTTTATACAGCTTTTTTACAGCAGATGCCATTGAAAACACAGCAAGTCTATCCCTCACAGCCTCACTTTCATACCTGTCATGGCGCTGCTTTGAATAAGGTCTATAATACATCCTACACTGTTTGTCCCATAGACATGAATAACTTTTTACTTGGGGGATTTGACTGCACTGACACTATTGGATGAGAACTGAACTGAGCTGGATGATGACATCACTGTTTCCTGCAGTGATGCTTTATAGCTGAATTGAACTCATTCATAAATTATGAACTTTACCCAGTTATTGAACTGAATCAACACTGAACTGACTTCAACTGAATAATGACAGTATTGACTTTTTAGAGCTGCTTTTTTGTTTGTTTGCTTTCTGCTTGCATCATTGATCATTATTTGAAGCTGTTAAGCTGTTGAAATATAAAGGCCAAAAAGATTAAAATAATTGAGCTAAAAATAATTATTTTGGACAATAAAAAAAATCATAATTTACTTTTTTTTTATGTTTTTGAAAGAAGTATCTTATGCCCACCAAGGCTGCATTTATTGGTTAAATATACAATACATATATTAATACAAATATATTAATTACAATAAATATTAATATTAATACAATTTTAACTGTTTTTTATGTTAATATATATTTTTTATGTAATTTATTCCTGTGATGCAAAATTGAATTTTCAGCATCATTACTCCAGTCTTCATGATCCTTCAGAAATCATTCTAATATTCTGATTTGCTGCTCAAGAATCATTTCTTATAATGTTGAAAACAGTTAAGCTGCTTAAATTTTTGTGGAAACAAAAAGGACTCTTTGATGAATGAAAGTTAAAAAAGAACAGCATTTACTTGAAATACAATTTGTGTAACTGTATCTTGTGTTTTTGTGACATCCAGGGAAAGAGGAATGAACACATTCCAGTTCAGACCTCACTGTGGGGAGGCTGGAGCTGTCACTCACTTGCTGGCCTGCTTTATGACTGCAGACAACATCTCTCACGGCCTCAACCTCAAGAAGGTTAATACACCATTTACCCTGACCATTAGGGGGCGTCCTTCACCTTACCACTTCATCTTACCCTCATGCTCTCTCTTGGTCTTTGAAAGAATCACAAGTCACTGTCTCCTCATGTTCCACAGAGCCCTGTCCTGCAGTACCTGTATTACCTGGCCCAGATTCCCATTGCTATGTCTCCTCTCAGCAACAACAGTCTGTTCCTAGAGTACAACAAGAACCCTCTGCTGGAGTTCCACAAGAAGGGACTGATTGTCTCCCTGTCCACCGACGACCCCATGCAGTTCCACTACACCAAGGTGTGAGGCTTCGCCCCTTTCCATATGTGCAAACTGCAAATCTTCTCTCTCTATTTCCTTTGATTTGATCATGTTTTTGAGTTAATCTGAATTCCTGCATCAATAGGAGCCCCTGATGGAGGAGTATGCCATTGCAGCCCAGGTGTTCAAGCTCAGCACCTGTGACATGTGCGAGATTTCCAAGAACAGTGTCCTCCAGAGCGGCCTGTCTAATGAGGTGAGGTCACTTGATTAACACATCTCGTTTGGACAACAAAGCGATTTTTCCGGATCTTATGAAGTCACAATGTTCCTCATTTAAATAATCCCCGCCCACGGAATACGCATAAAAAGGGACGTGGCCTGGTTGAGCTGCATTAGAGAAGGCAGTGGTGTCGCTAAGTCATAGAGACACTGTTTCCAGAACTTATTTGTTTGACCTTCCTAAGGCTGACGACCTTACAGTGGTTAAAACTTATTTTAAACACTGATCCTGAACATTATAACCCCAATTTTTATCTGTGCACTGCACATTTTACGGAGAACAGCTTGTTTTCTGATGCTTTTGTAGACTCTCGGTTCTGTAAGGCAGTTCACCGCTCCTTAGAAAAATTAACCATGTTTAGTGATCGATTACTGTTTGTATTACCTCAGTTTTTAGACAAATATCACGATTAAATGGTGGATAACATCGTATCTCTAATGTATAAGAAAATTACAAAAACACCACTCAGAAACGTCCTGTGAAATTCGTGCTTGCAAAGTCCATGCATGAAATCCGTTCTACACGATCCTCTTGTTTGTTAACATTGTCAGGGTCTGAATCGGGCTCAAATTGGTTTGAAATTGATGCTATCCTCAATATTTACACTAGAGAAGAACTCACTTATAAAGGAGCGTGACATTCCCCAAACACAGGGCTAAGTCTGCCAATCACAACACACTGGGCCAGTGAAAACATAAACATAAACATAAATCAAGCATGAAAACATAAACGTAAAAGGGAATAATAGGACCCCCTTAACAGTAACAACACTGATTTTTTTAAACTTCAAAACAATTACTCTATATCTAATAATATGGAATTAATAATTCAAAATATTCACTCATATATTACATATATATATTATATGTTATATATATTACTCATCTGTAGTGGTCACAACCATGGTTAAGCAATGTTTTTGTTGAAATTTGATGCCTAATAATTTATACCTTTCAGTTTTAATAATCACTCTGCAACATAAATTTTTTCTCACACTAACAGGAAAAGGTTCACTTCCTTGGTGCCAACTACTTGAAGGACGGTCCAGAGGGCAACGACATCCGCAAAACCAACGTGGCTCAGATTCGCATGGCCTACCGCTACGAGACCCATTGCTATGAGCTGAACCTTATTAAAGAGGGCGTGATGGCTGACTAAAAAAACATGCACAGTGTGAAATTGAAAATTTGAATTGAAAAACATGAAAGTGTAAATTATGTCACTGACAACAACATTTCGGCTAATATTATTGTGAAGCCCATGAGATAATGCCCATGAGACAGAGCTTATCTTAAAGAGAAATAACACTCTAAAACCAAGTCTTCTTGTACACAGGTGTTTGTTGGCTTATGAAGTTTGTCTTATGTCTTATCTTTAGGTCTTACTGCTGTTTACAGTTTGCAGTTTACTAAGTTTACATCCCCTTTGTGCCTAATTGTATCTTTATCCTTATTGTTTATTCAGAGCCGATCCTGACTTCCCTGGGGCCCTAAGCAAAATTCTGTTAAGGGGCCCTCCTACCTGACCCATGAGCCATGTTAACCATTTGCCATTGCCACACAGTCACACCTGACACCCCAGTCCTCCCACTCCTTTAACTAGTACTAATGAAAATGTAATTCCTGATATCAGAAATAGACATTGTTACTAGAACAAGTACATTCTTAATATCAAGAATTCACATTTTAAATAGTACAAATTTAATTATTGATATCAAAAATGCATCCCGTGAATGAATAAAAGCTAAAATGGCTTGTCATAGCATGCCACTGTGTTTTAAATGAAGCAATACTTGATGGTTAATATTTACTGAGGGATGTGCATCCATATTGACCAATATGTCCAGCCAATCAACATTTTAAATTGCAATATAGCCTATAAATCAATAGTCAATGTCAATACATTGCTTTCCATCTTGCTTTATTGCAGAGTTGTAACTAAACTGACTTGGAGACAAGATAATCATTGTCTTGTTTTAAAAGTACGTGCGCCTATAATGAGGAGTGCCATCACGCCCATATTGCACTGGTCCCCACAGATGTTTCGCTGGAAAGAGCGCGTTTCATTTCGTGCACGCGCATATGAACGTATGTTAACGCGCGAAGCGGTTATCTTTTCCGAGCTGCAGTTTATAAACAAACACCGTTGCCCTTTGTCGTTTATCAAACGTAATAAGTAGTTATATTTCACTCTCGCTTTTTTTTTGTCAGGCACAAAGTCACAGAACACAGGCACAGCCCTGGAAGTGGTCGGCATTAGCAAGCAAGACACAGAAAGACCAAAAGATGCATTGCACTGCCCAGCTAACGTTAGGTTAGCAAGACAGACAGACTAGAGAGAAATGCACACCAACTTAACTTCACTGTTCTTTGCTGACATCAAACTTGGAGAGGAGAGAACACAAGTCTGCCTGATTGCTGTTCCCGCAATTCACTCTCATGGTGTTTTTTTTTTCTCTCTTTTCGTGACCAGAAGGATAGTTCTGCTTAATTTTCTCATCGATGTTGTAAACTTTGATTGACGCGTTTTGACCTGGCATTGACACGAGGGGGAGGCGGGGCCTTGAGTAATTTACGGGGCCCTACGCAACTTGCGTAGTGTGCGTATATAGGGCTGAACGGCTCTGTTTATTGTATCCTTGTTATGTTTTTTAGTGGTAATGCTTTGGAAAAAGCCTGTTACAGTTGACTCAGTAAACAAAATCTATATTTAAAATATATACTGTTTCGATTTTTGTTTTTATAGTTAACACAAAAGTGACAAATCTGCCATTATTTACTTAACTTTATGTTTTTTCCAAACCTGGTTAACTTTTTTAGGCGGAACACACACAAAAAAAATAAAATAAAAATACAGATGGTCATGCTGCCCATCTTCCATACATTGAGACCAAAGGCTGTCAAGTCTAAAAGGACATCACAACCACCAACTTCTGTAAAAGCAATACCCACTCACTGTATTCCAAGTCTTCTCATGCCATACAAAAGCAACAATTCACCTTCTCCTCCCCCTTTGAACCTCTCAAATGTCATTTGGACATCTGCATATTAAAACTTTTAGGAACCTGACATGGGTACATACATAATAGCAAGTGCCATTTGTTGTCATTAGTGCCAAACCAGGCACAAAAACAGGTCATGCATCTTGATGTATGAAGTTTGGGGTACAGTTTTGAGAGCTTCTCATATGCAAAGATTGTCGAATATCATTTAAATTTAAAATTTTGTTGTTTCTCAAACCTATTGTATGACTAGGCTGTGTATTATGAAATTGAATAAGCTATTTTAAACATGAATATTTTATTATTATATAAAATCACACGATGGATTACAATACAATGTCATATTTTCTCTTCTTATGCATAATTCCCATAATTCATAAAAATCAATTGTTCAGTTGTTCAATGCTTTGTGGGCAAAACTGTTCCCGTAAAAATGTTGCCAATGCGTTTTAACATACACTAAAGCACTTGTGCTAACATATGTCCCTCAAGTTACTAAGCAGTTAAAACAATAGAATCAAAGTAGCATTTCCGTTTCAAGTAAGTCTTGCCTGAACGAGTCGGTTGTAATAACCAGGAAGACACATTGGTCATTTTATGAAGACACTTTTATTGCAGCAGCGGTTCGTGAGCTGATTCATCCACTCAGAGGAACCGAAGCTCAGAGGGGGAACTGACAGCACAGGAGGAGCAGGATTACACGAACACATCCATATACACTCTTTAAGGAACACCGATAACAGTTTCTTTCGGGAATATAAACAACACCAGGCATTACATTGTTGCCAGGAATTATCTATTACTTTGTGACCCGTTGTTTACTCGCTGTGAAAGTGAATGGATACAAAGTTTCTCTCGAGGAAGTTTTTAGCCGACTGGCTAACCAGCCGTGAAATATGAAGACTTATGCTCTACAACAGAGTTACAGACTCAGTATTTACTCGAAATGAGCTCTCATGAGAACATTTATTTCGGTTTATTTCAGTCGAACATATGTGTTGTGCGGACGAGTTTGCGTAAGTAAGTTAATGTTTCTTCATAACAAAAGATCTGAACTGGCTGACAAGAAAGAGCTCTGGGTCGCTGCTTTTATTTAGGCTATTTGTTTTATTACATTAAATTTAATACAATTTTAAAAAGTATTTATTGTTTTTATTGTAATTTATTTAATTTGAAACTTTATTTTCATTAATATAGTTTATTTTACTCTGTTATTTTCTTGTATTTTTATATTTTATTTTACGTACCTGATTTTACAGCGTTTAATAATAAATTCAGTTTTTTTTCTTCCTTTATTTAATTGATTATTTAAATGTCCTTATAGACACCTTTTATTTACATTTATGCCGAATTCTACCTTTCACGTAAATATGCTAATCAAAAATGTATTTATTAATGTTGGACAAAGGCGAAATCTTCTGCTTTTCTCTTTTCGCTTGGGTGAAAATATCTATAGTATTGACACCATAGTTGAGTTATTAACTTCTATAACTCAATGAGTTGGGCAGTATTTGACAGAATGTTTTGTCTTATAGACATGATTATGTTTAGTTTTGACAGTGAACTTGCTCACTTTCTCACCCTCTTAATCAACCCCACCCAGAAGCATGTCCCCTCATGCACAAGCACCTGGGGTGGTTGGATCACCTGTCAAAAGTAATATTATAGTTTATATATGTCTTGATTGTCTACCATTTGAGGGCTGGGGTAATACTAGTGTCTGTTTGATGTTGGCATTGTAGGGGTGTTTTGTGTATGTCTGCGGTTGTTGATGACTCTTTTGATCACCAAACCCCAAATGCGGAGCTTCGTTGGCGTGCGGTGGCATATATGGAAGCAGGTGGCTTGGAAAAAAAAGAGACTTTGTTGTTGTGGGTTTGGTGCTGGGAATGTCATGAGAAGTTCCTCCTAACATGCAGTCGGGAAGTTTTAAGTCAGGATGATTGGAGTTAGACGGCTTTCCACAGACTCAGACGCAAGTTGTAATTAACCATTAATGTACCCCGTCCAAACCTACACAGACCATCTGCGCCATTTCAGACTATGCAACTTTGCCAGGTTATGTTTCATACCAGACCTCTTGAGTCACAAAAAAACTAGCATGGAAATACTACACCAGATTAAATGAGTAAAATCATCGTTATGGACATTCTGCTGATCCGATCTTCCTGTGAATCAGGAAACACGGGCCTTCCTGCACACACTTGCAGACACAAGTGGGTCAGTAGATGTGATGATCCTGTAAGGGGGATGGGATCTGGCTCGAATCATGGAGAGATTCCAGTTCGTACGTTAGATGTAGGTCATCCAGAACAAAGGCATAATTTTTGGGCCCGGCTGATCAAATGTGGTCAATATACCAAATTATTATGTCGTTCAATCCCAGTGCCAAGGAATTTCAGCATGTCCTCACTCTCAGCGTAATGTGCAACGTGTCCAAAACACTTTGGCCGCAGATGAGGGCTTGTGTTAAAGCTGCCAGATCCATACCGGCTACAGTAGACGCAGGAAAGAGGAATTTCAAGTGGCCTCTTTTTATTGTCAACTTGGTGCATAGACACCAGCGTTTATTAACGTGCATGAAATTGTGCATATTTTCCTCATTGATGTGTTGACCACTTGTTCTTGTACCACAAAGAAGGCCCTTCTATTATGTGCACATGGATGTGGAAATACTTGGAATGCCTGTCCTTTTCGTGCCGTGGCTGAAAGAAGCTTTTGGAGAGGAGTGAAATTGAATTGCATTATGCTCAAGTGTGTTAATGCATGGCAGTGCTTTGGACGGGCCCAGCTGGAGAGGGTGGGAGTGGGGGTGGTGGGTGTTCCTGGGGATAGAGGCCTCTACAATGCTTTGTCTTCTCCCATGTTCCTGTCGTTGTCAGTCTCCTCTTTGTTAGGGTTTTTATTTTTGGTTTCAGTGCTGACCTTGACAGTGACTATCTTTGGTTTCCTGCATTTATGCAGCATGCAGAGACCATCACCTTTTGTGTTTGCAAAATGTGCTTGTCAGTTGAACCCACTTGTGTTTTTCCCCCTTTGCAGTCTCTTAAATGAAGGAAGAATGGCAGAGGAACTGAAGACATAGCTGTGCTACAGGAAAGAGGTTCTTCTGTGAACTTTATTAACTTATTTGCACCGCAAAGGAAGGGGTTCTTCCTTGATAGGCTTGCTGTTGCAATGCCAGACAGCCCTGCATTGTGACGGCATCTTCGTCGTCATGCTGGCTCCTAGAGTGGACCTTAGAAAAAGAGGGGGGAATGTCACCACAGGAGGACCAGGAGGGAAGACGCCGACAACAGCAGCATGGCCACTCTCGCGAGAGCCTGGTGTCAACATCAAGCAGAAAATCTCCCAATGGGAGGGACTCAGCCAGCAGGAGGATGTCCCGAGTGGAAAAGTTCAGACCCAGCGGACTCTTGCTTCTCGTAGGCTTTCAGGGGACCTTCTTGGAAATGGACTTGACTGCAATGAAGGAGGTCGTAACAAAGTGACTGTATCAAAAAGCCTGGGTTTGGATTTCAGAGAAAACCATATGACTTTAAGACCGGTTACAGGTGAAATCCAGTCAGATTTCCCAAGAAATCACACGCATTCGGATAAATTTGTAACATCAACTCCTGCAACTAAGTCTTTAAGCACTGTAACCCCAGTTCAAGTGACTAAACTGAATGTTAAAAGCAATAATTTTAAGTCAAACCATTTCCCAGATGTCGAAATTTCATCTCTACCTCAGTGTGCAGATGATCCAGAGGCGTTGCTGCCTCCAGGGAACTTTTACACCTCCAGGGGTTTCTGGAAACGACTGGAGGCAGATGAATCTTTCTGGGAGAGAGAGAAAGATTCCTCAATGGTGACTAAGTGTCTTGGTGAAATTGGACCTTCTTCCCCTCCACCTAAACCACAGCGTACATTCCAATACAAGGGTGCTAGCAGTCCGCCCGGCCAATGGATTCAATTGGAGAACCAGACTCCAACAGTCGGCAAATCGGATCAAGTCCGGAAACATGACATCATATTAAAGCCACCCAGCTGTCCACCACCTCCTTGTCCAGTCAACACTTTCAACGGGTTTTCCAGAAACAGAAAGAACAGGTGAATATTTTTCCCGCAGTGCGGATCACATTACACAGTTAATCCCGAACATAAAAAAGGAAATGGAGTTTTTTATGTGCAGCACCCAACAATTGAAAGTACTTTAAACTCAATTTCTTATTCATGAATATATCTTGTCAGATGTTGCATTTAATATATTTAGGTAATCACTTAGAAAAACATTACAATATTTAGAATATGTTCTAACTTCTAACAGTTCTTTTCGTTGTTGCTTTTATTGGTGTTTTTTTGGAAGGTTACTTGCAGGCATGTACCGGTATACAATAAAGTAATCATAGAGGTTACAAGTTCCCTTGCATATTACGTAAAGTATAAAGAAGAGGGAGGGAAGGTGACAAAAATGAAATACAAAAAAAGTGTAAGGTCAAAATCATTGTTATGTGCATCCAGAACTCATCCCAAAGTCTCTAACACCATTTATTCTAACTGAGCATAGATTCATATGATGCAGTTTACACTATTGCAGTGGCACACTCTTTCAATTCTTATTCCAAACAAAGTCTAACTGAATAATCATTTTTGAGTTTTGGTTTTGGTTTAGAATTTTCAGTTTTGGACAAGTATTTTAATTTTCGCTGTCATACCATCCAATGATTTGTTAAATAATTGGGTTAATAAAAAGTCAAATGCCAGAAACTAGATGATTGAACAACCCCCTTATGTAATTATATTGTACAAAACAGGTCGATAACCCTTTATAAATAGCGTTTGGCTGGTTATCAAAACCTGTTAAACCT
Source organism: Scardinius erythrophthalmus (assembly GCF_964197995.2). NCBI lineage: Eukaryota > Metazoa > Chordata > Actinopteri > Cypriniformes > Leuciscidae > Scardinius > Scardinius erythrophthalmus. Next base: position 6,450,839 of record NC_138240.1, on the reverse strand, counting down.
GGTCGCAAATGATATATCCTAACGAACAATAGGTGTTGGCCCAAACGTTCTCATACTGACATGCCTCAGTTTGATTGATAGCTCAAATCATGTGGAATGTTGAGAGAGGTGTGCTGTTTCTTTTCCATGTAATCAGATTAAAAAAAATCCCATAGATTTATATTGAAGGTCCCAAGCCAAAACGAAGCAACCACATAGCAACATGCTAAAAACCACCAAAGTCCCTTTCAAGAAAATATTTGCAATGCCTCTTGGCAGCTATTTCGGTCATCTATTTGAATGGGCAAATCCCAAAATCTCAAAAACCGCTTGCAATAGTCACATTTAAATAACTGACTTTAAAATCTGACATGAACTGTCACATAAATGTTGTTTCTTACGCTCAAATAGCATTAAACAATCTATTTCTGGCTGGACCAGCCAATGCGCATGTGTAGTCCTAAGTGTGAGTCTCAGAACACTGGCTGTTTCTATTGCAACTTGAACGTCTGAAGGCAGCTGCAGTGAATTTACCCATTGGCTCTTGGACTTACTCTACCTTATTGCCCATTGTGCTTTCTCCCATTCATAGTAATATGAGTGCACCATCTTGGTATATATAAAGTCTTTTGCTGCATCCCAATTCGCCTACTTATACTATGCCTTAAAAATATGTACTGTTTTTGTGAAGAAAAAGTTCATACTTTTAAGTCTAGGCAAGCTTTGGGACAAACTACTGCGTCATCATGGCGTCTTTAATGGACAGCACTGTTGCTTAGTTACATCCATCCTGTCACCATTTAAACTGTCCTGTCAATCATCTCGTCACAGTTAAAATCCTCCACATTCAATTTAATTTAATTTCCTACCTTTGCGAAGTGAAATATAGTAGCACGTTGATCTGCTAGTCGCGGGTCTTTCATGCAGAGACTCTACCTCATGTGTTTACAATTTGCATAATGATGCATTTGAAAGTTAATGACGAAATGTATCATTACAAAAGTTCACAATGCTGTTGCAGATTAAATATAATGTGGATAATATTGAATAAATATATTTTCGTCCAATTAGATACTGATTATTAATCACTCAAAACCTCTTTATCTAATCCTCTTTACGTAACCGTTTGACTCGCACATCCACCATGTTTGTAGTTTTTTAATACTTTTTTTATTCGTGTTTGTAGTTCTAATCGAATCTAACCGGAAAAAGTAGACCACTGGGTATCTTTGCATTTCATTTTCAACATATTATGATTTGGAACACACTTATTTTAATTAGTGGTGCTTTTTTGAAAGCATCACTATTGTTATTGCTCATACTTATTCTGGACAAAAGTTTGGCGCGTAACTCGCCCCACACCGTTTGTCTCAGACCCCTGAGTGAGGTGTCAAATCGACCGGCTCATTTAGGAGAGGTGTGCTATATATTTTCTAAGCGATCGGGTGTACGATGTTCACACAGCGGACGAAAAAGTGGCCGAAAAAGTCCCATTGACTTAACATTGGGCATTCCAAAAAATTCAAATCCAAACCGACGTTTTCACACACACAGACTCCAAAGGGCCTGACAGCCCTGCGTCTCTCCTTCTCTCTCTCCCTCAGAGGATTTATATTATCAAGCAACCAATAAGTAATGGCCTAAAATCTTCATAGCCACACCCTAGCAACCAGTTTCAGCACCCTAGCAACCACTAAGAGCTCCCTAGCAACCACCCTAAACCAAAAAAAAAAATATTTTTTATTTTTTTTGTATTTTTTAACGCAATATTACACTCGTGGCCTTGCGATATTGCTCCATGCTTGTGCCTATTCGGCCAGAGCCAGAGACAAGGGGGTGGGCTCATTTTACTCAGACGACCAATCAGTCTCTCAGGATCATTGTGAAGCTATCAAGCAACGCCCTAGCAACCATTTAGAGCACCTTAGCAACAAGTCCCATAGACTTCCATTGAAAGAGTTCAATGGGATATCTCTGGACTGAATTGTCATAGAAACTTGAGGGTGGTCTCGTTTGACTTGGGGCAGCAAACAGCCAATCATGAATCACCTCAACTCTTCCTAGCCCCTCCCTAGCAACCATTGTCGAGCACCTTAGCAACCAAAATCCTAGAGGGATATCTTCCATTCTGAATGTCACAGAGGCATGGGAGTTGGTTTATATGATTCATAGTGACAAGAAGCCTTTGCAGTTTCATCATTGGCAGCTGTCAAGTAACTCCATAGCAACCAAACAGAGTACCCTAGCAACCAAATTCCAAAGAGGGATATCTTCTATTCTGAATGTCACAGAGGCATGGGAGCTGGTTTATACCATACATACTGACAAGCAGACTTTGGAGTTTCATCATTGGCAGCTGCCAAACCACTCCATAGCAACCAAACAGAGTACCCTAGCAACTATTTAGCAATACCTCTATCTCTGTATAAGAACATTGTATAGAGATGGGGGTTGGTTTATATCATTCATAGTGACAAGAAGCCTTTGGGGTTTCATGATTGGCAGCTGCCAAGCCACTCTCTAGTAACCAAACAGAGTTCCCTAGCAACTGTTTTGCAAGACCTATATCTCTGCATCAGAACATCGTATAGAGATGGGGGTTGGTTTATATCATTAATACTGACAAGAAGCCTTTGCAGTTTCATCATTAGCAGCTGCCAATCAACTCCATAGCAACCAAACAGAGAACCCTAGCAACCAAAATCCAAAGAGGGATATCTTCCGTTCTGAATGTCACAGAGGCATGTGAGTTGGATTATGTCATTCATAGTGACAAGAAGCCTTTGCAGTTTCATCATTGGCAGCTGCCAAGCCACTCCCTAGCAACCATTGTCGAGCACCTTAGCAACCAAAACCATAGAGGGATATATTCCATTCTGAATGTCACAGAGGCATGGGAGTTGGTTTATATCATTCATACTGACAAGCAGACTTAGCAGTTTCATCATTGGCAGCTGTCAAGCAAATCCATAGCAACCAAACAGAGAACCCTAGCAACCAAAATACAAAGAGGGATATCTTCCATTCTGAAAGTCACAGAGGCATGGGAGTTGGTTTATATCATTCATAGTGACAAGAAGCCTTTGCAGTTTCATCATTGGCAGCTGTCAAGCAAATCCATAGCAACCAAACAGAGAACCCTAGCAACCAAAATCCAAAGAGGGATATCTTCCATTCTGAATGTCACAGAGGCATGGGAGTTGGTTTATATCATTCATAGTGACAAGAAGCCTTTGCAGTTTCATCATTGGCAGCTGCCAAGCAACTCCATGGCAACCAAACAGAGTACCCTAGCAACCAAAATCCAAAGAGGGATATCTTCCATTCTGAATGCCACAGAGGCATGGGATTTGGTTTAAATCATTCATACTGACAAGCAGCCTTTGGAGTTTCATGATTGGCAGCTGCCAAGCCACTCCTTAGCAACCAAACAGAGGACCCTAACAACCGTTTATCAAGACCCATGTCTCTGCATCAGAACATCGTATAGAGATTGGGGTTTGCTCTTTTGTTTTGGTTGGGAAACAGTCTGTAACTATCACCATGGTAACTGAATTCACACCCTAGCAACCGTTAAGAGCCACCTAGCAACCATATTGCAACATATAGAAGCCATATTTCAGCTCCACAACATCGTACAGACATGGTTGTTGGCTCGAATGCAATCATGTACAACACCCTAGCAACCAAGTGGAGAGTTTTGCCACTGCAAGCACCACTTCACATTTTCTTCAGGAAATGTACATTCTAGTTTTGAATACTATTTAGAACAGATAGAATGCGACTCGGGACACAGCATTTGAAACCATTTAGAACAAATTAGCAATTGCATAGCAATGACATGGTAACCACTTACAACACTCTAGAAACATTCATGTGTAATCACTGCACAATTTCTAAAGAAAATGTCAAATTCTACTTCTTGTAATTGCTTATTTCATACTTTGAGTTGGACAGCTTTGTGTCAGAGGACAGTGAGGAGAGTTTAACTGTGAGTGGGTGATAGTTTAGCTGTCTGGCCTCGTCCCCAGCTGTGATGTCAGCTGTACTTTGGCAGAATCGCAGCCCATTGTCCACATTTGGCCTACTTCTGTTTCTGCAAAGATTACAGTGGTCACGCAAGGGCTTTCTGAACACTCCTATGGTCACACTGTTGAGTTGACTCCTTCCTCTAATTGTTTTTTCTTCTTGATCATTTGGAAAAATTCAAGCCATAATATATCACATCTATATCATGTCTATTTTAACTGTGATGTGCATTCTGGTGCATTCCTCTTTTGATTAATGGTTACCCTTTATGAAAGACCCAAATCCTGTTGTTAGATTACAGTACAGGGACTGTTCCTATCTTGATGCTCTTCTCCACAGGAAGTCGTTTGAGTTTGAGGATGTGGTACGGCTGTCAGCCCAACAGGCCTCTAGAGTGAAGGAGGGCCGCCGTTCGGGTCTTTTCCACGCCCTGTCTGAAGACAGCATCTATGAGGACATCATCTGTGAGTGATTCTGAGAATCCCAAAACACATGTCATTGATCAGATAGTACTGTGAAGTACGATTGAAAAATATGTCTGCATGAAATGAAAATCTCATCTTGATATAGCCTAATGACTTTTTTCTCATACACTATTATTGGAAAGTTTGGGGTCTTTGGGGATTTTTTCTTTTGAAAGAAATTACCTTGTATTCAGCTTTGCATCACAGGATTTTTTTTTAAAAGGTATAGAAAACAATTTTATTCAGTTGTAATAATTTTTCAATATATTACTGTTGTTACTGTATTTTTGATCAAATAAATGCAGCATTGTTGAGCATAAAAGACTTCTTTCAGTTAAAAAAAAAAAATCTTACTGACCCTAAACTATAAAATGGTAGTGATATTGGTATTGTTCTATTTTTAGTGGTGAAACCCTTCTCAAAACTGTTGCAGCTTAAATTAATTTCCTTGAAAGCATCGCCACTACAGCCATACACAGTCAGTGGTCTTTTGCATCCCAGACAGCTGCATTAGATCATTCAGTTGTCTTTGAAAGCAAGAAGGCATCTTATGTATCATAAACACCCCCTAAGAAACAAGCCTAATTATAGAGGGCTTCCTTAAGACAGACAACCCACAACTAGTTGATTTTAAAAACATGTTTGGCACATTCCTAATTGTATTGGAGCCAGAGTAGAGAACACAAAATGTTTTTTGCATTTTTTTAAATTATAATAGTAGTGTCTTTGGTTACACTTTATTTTGATGGTCCTCTTTAGACACTGTCCTGACTATAAGCAACTTTGCAACTACATGTCAACTAACTCTCATTAATGTATTAGTAGACTGTAGTAGACTGTTAGGTTAGGGTTGGGGTTACTAGAGTAAGTTGACACGTTGTTGTAAAGTTACTTAAAGTCAGTAGAATGTCTGTTGGGGGAGCATCAACATAAAGTGTCAGCAGATATTAAGCAGACAGTCTACTAATACTCTAATGACTGCTAGTTGACATGTAGTTACAAAGTTACTTATAGTTAGTAGAATGTCTAAAGTAGACCATTGAAATAAAGTGTTACTGTGTCGTTTCAACCAATCATTTACAGCGGATATGCCGAAAGAGAACCCATATGAAGACATCAAACTTTCTCCCATGTGTTTACCAATAAGACGGCCTCGAAACTACACAATTGGACAGAGAGAGAGCCCACACCTCAAGGTGACTGTCATTTTGAATGCAGAAATTGTTTTATCAGTTTCCACAAAATTTTTTTTAGCTGCAAATCTGCTTATTAGAATGATTTCTGAAGGATCACGTGACACTGAAGACTGGAGTAGTGATGCTGAAAATTCAGCTTTGCATCACAGTAATAAATTAATTTTAAAACATATTCAAATAGACAAACAATATTTCACTGTATTCCTTTTTAAATGTATTTTTCATCAAATAAATACAGCCTTGGTGGGCATAAAATACTTCTTTCTCTAAGCTAATAGACATAGACTGGAAGCTGGCTATACATTTAAATAGAAAATTCCCTATTTTCAACCTTGCTGACATTTATTCTCACTATTTATTTCAATAAGAATAAGAAATTTTACATAAAGGCCACTGGTTAATTGTGTTACTAAACTGTCTGTTTTCTAATCCACTGTCTGTTACCTTTATGCAGCTCTCACCGAAGCCCTTCACACTATTACCTAATGGCGACATGCTGCATAAAATGGGACGGGAACGCAAAGAATCCGTAACATCACCTACACGTACCTCCACTACGAACACTCCTAAATCATCAGCAGCCAAACCTGCTACTGCATACAAGACAAACCAACAACCCCCGGTAAACCCACACGCACAAACACGTGCCTCAGACGTCCTTAAACATTGCGCAACATGTGCCTGCCGTCACCTGTTTCTCTGATTGTATGCATGTGAACTTTAACCACACTTTTACATGACATAATCAATTCTTTAGTGTTTTATAAACAGAAGAAGCAGGAGCTGCACCCAAACGCTGATAATTATTTGATAGATAAACCACATTTCTCGTCCCAAATATAAATAAAAAATAGCTGTGAATATAAGAAGAAAGAACCTGACATGAAACGTATGAAAAACAGTCTAGATAGAAATGTCAGCTTTGGTGCTTGAAGAAAGAAGAGGGAAAGAGAGGGAGGAAGTGGTAAGGAGATGGATGGATGGTGGCAGGAAATGCTTCCTTTTGGAGCACGAGAGGTTGAAGATTATCATGAAGTGCCTGTGCATCATACTGGACGCTGCTGAGTAATCAGCTATATTCAGCTTTGTGCTAGTATGATCCATATTGTTATTTTGGAAAGGCCAAATTCAGCAGGCCAAGGCAGCGTAGATGATGCTCACGCAGGAATGTTGTTTTAATAATGAGAGCGAGCAGAATGAGGAGGAAAGAACCCTCCTTTCTTCATTAAAATTCACTCATTTTAATATCAAACAGCATGTGAGAAACGTCAGGTGTCCAGTGCTTCTGTAGGTTGTGTTGAGTGGTTTACACAGTTGTTATCTCACGCGTTCCAAATGAAACATCTAAAGATACTACCAAAAGTTTTTAATATTATTTATATACTATTAAAGTATTTATTAATATTTTGAATATATAATATTTTTTTATCATTTTTAATATTTCTATTTAACTTTTAATTTAATTTTTTTGTACTTTCACTGCTTCAACTCAAGTTGATTTTATTTCAGGTAGTTGTCAATGCAACATTTCTGTACATGAAGGGGGGTGTGGGGAGTGGAAGAGAGAGAAGCATGAAGAGGGAAGTTAGCTAGAGGAGAGATGTCCTAGACAACGACTAACGTTAGAATTATATTCTCTTGAATCTCTTGAACAACCAAAAAGACAACGTTCCGATGAACAAATAGCAAAGAGTGGAAAAAAGGAGAAGGAAAAGGAGAAGGAATGCGCGAAGTCCCGAATTTACATCGGAAAAGCCTTCGACTTGTTCATGACTGTTTCAGGAAGCACGGAAGGGAGGGGGAGGGGACGGGATGAGGAGGAGGGAGGGTTGAGCCAGCCTCCGTTTTGTTTGACAATACTTTGAATGTCAACAAGAAGTGACGTCACCCAACATCGCTTAGAGCACCTTTAACATGCTATATAAAAATATCTGTGGGGTATTTTGAGCTAAAACTTCACATACACACTCTGGGGACATCAAAGACTTATTTTACATCTTGTGAAAAAGGCATTATACCACCCCTTTAATTTCAGCTGTATTTAAATTCTTTTTAATAGTTTTTGTTAACAATATTAACACTGGTTTGGACAAATCAATAACAGCAACCCTCTTTACTTTGCTTTTTCCATCCCATTAAATGTCTATTTAAACTAATATAAAATTAAATATAAAATAACAGACTCTGTATTTCTTAACTGCTTCATTCTAAAAGGAAGTTACTTCCTGACTGAATCTGTTTGTTTTTTTTACCCACAGTGTTAATTGTATTTAGTTTAAAGTGATGGCTTTTTAAATAAAATGTGTATTGATAATTATATACAATACTATTTTTTTTTATATATTTTTGCTGAGGAGCTGTGGGGTAAATGTTTTACAAAAAGATGTTAATTGAGGCATATTTTTCATTCATTTAAAAATTCTTTACTGATTTATTTACTTTTAATACTTTCTCACCCTTTGTTGACATTTGATGTTTGTTTGGTATACTTTTCTTCTAACTTATAATTGTACACATTTGTGTGTCACATGCGTATCTCACAAAAAAGAAAAAGAAAAAAAAACCTTAAATAAATAAAAAAAGCCCTACTTTGCCTGGTTGTTGTTAACAACCTTGAAATTAGACTGTATCCTGTGATCATGGTGATTCATGTCTTTGAACTGAAACAGTAAAGCTTCATGAACCCTCATGAACCCTCTCTTTTTTTCTTTCTGTGATGAATCAAAGTTATAACTTTTTCAGTTCTGTGCTCAAATACATGATCATATTGTTCACTGTTTTATCTTGCATTCTGCTACCTAGCAACCTAAAATCATCCTTCCGTGACTCAATTTGAAACTCATGTGGACGTCAAAGCAGCACATGATGCTTGCTTTAAAGTGGTGCTTAAAGGGATAGTTCGCCCAAAAATGAAAACTGTCATTCATTACTCTCCCTCATGTCATTCCAAACCTGTACGACTTTCTTTCATCTTCAGAACACAAATGAATATTTTTTTTGATGAAATATGAGAGATTTCTATCCCTCCATTGACAGCTACACAAATTTTGACGCTTCAAAAAGTTCATAAAGAGATAAAACTAATCCATATGAATTGAGTGGTTTAGTCCAAATTTTCTGAAGAGACCCGATCACTTTATATGATGAACAGATTGAATTTAGACTTTATTCAAATTTAAACATTGATCAGCGAACACATCAGTTGTGGTAAACAGAAGCTCAAGCATGTTCGCTTGACATGCGAGAACCAATGAGGTTCATTCTCGTGTTACGCAGCACGTTTGAGCTTCTGCAAAGAGGTTTAGTTAAGCCTCTGTTTATAATCAATGTTTATATGTGAATAAAAGCCTAAATCAAATCTGGTCATCATATAAAGCTTTCGAGTCTCTTCAGAAAATTTGGACTAAACCGCTCAATTCATTTGGATGAGTTTTGCGATCTCTTTATGAACTTTTTGAAGGTAGTTGCGTAGGCTGTCTATGGAGGGACAGAAAGTCCTTACGGGTTTGGAACGACATGAGGGTGAGCAATTAATGACAGAATTTTCTATTCTATCTAATTTTCTAGAACTATCCCTCTAAAAAGGCCTTTACCATCTCCACACATGGAGAGCATTATGTTTTTATCTGGGGGGAAGCACCACCACACTGTTTCCGCTCATCATGGGCAAACGCCACCACCATGTGCTGTCTCACTGTGTGATGTGGGCAGACCGCTGTGGTCTCCATGACTATGAATCATAATTAGCATGTCATGTTCTGCTGACCAAAAGAGTTTATGAGTTTGTGACACATAAAGTCACATGATAATGTTTAAGCATCTTAGGTATACTTTTGTATATTGTTTGCATGCTTTTCGTATTTTAAAGTCCGCGTGAACCGGAAGTTGCAAACGACTTTTCTCCAGTGTTGTGACGTATTTCCCAGTGAAACGGAATATTGAACAGAGGGCAGGGTTTTACTCTAGCGCTCCTCCTCTCCATCTCTCACTCATAGCAGACTAACGGTTTGAGGGGAGTGGTTAAGCGTTTCCCAACCCAAGCCGTCAAACCTACATCATCAGCCATTCCAGACCGGAAGTAACTTTTCAGACTTTGATTAAAGATTGCGACGGCAAACAATTTTTTTCTGTGTATTAACTTGCACGGATTAATTTTTCACCACAACACTAGTAATATGCGCTAACAAAGTAAATAGGGTCAATTTTGATTTCAGTTGGACTTTAAACATTAATTTGCAGGGATTCCATTGTAATATGTAAATGTTTTTTATGCACACTACTGTTCAAAAGTTTTGAAATTTTATTTATAATTTTGGGATATTATAAGATTTCAATTCGATTCAAACAGTTATTTAAATTGTAACTATTTCACAATATTTCTGTTTTACTGTATTTTTGATCAAATAAATGCAGTCTTGGTGTGCATAAGAGACTTTCTTTCAAAATTTGACCCCAAAACCTTTGAACTGTCGTGTACAAACTTTTAATTAAGTTGTATTTAACCTGCAATAGTGTGAACAAAATCCTGAGGGCTTATTATTTGTGTGTTTCTCATGTAGCTCGTAAACAGGATCCAGGAGATTTTTGAAGCCAAAAGAGGAAGGAAACGAGTATGGGTGACGGCAACCAGAGGTGAGGAAGGATGCATATTTCATATTTACCTGGTCTACCAAGAGAAAAAGTGTAATCAACCTGTAAATGTATGTTTTATGGCAGATGAATTGAGTGGAACAGAGAGTGATCCTGAGGAGAGCTCTAAAGGTCAGTGTCTCCCACAGGGAACTCTTGTTTGTTCAACTTTAACTTGTATATCAAACCAGCTGAGCAGTTTTTATAAACCCATCAATGCTGTTTACATTTATTTTTTATTTTTTTGTAGATCGCTCCCAGCGCACAGTTTATGTTCAATCAACCTTAAAACGGCGTCCGGGTTACCGCACTTTAGAGAGGGACTTGATCCAGCTTCAACAGCAGCAACTTTTTCAGCAATTTGTTGTGGTGTCGCTTAGAAAAGGTTCCCCTGGAAACACATATATCCCTGAGATTACACAACAGTTCCCTACAAAGGTAAAGAGACCTAATGACAAAATGATGAAACATTTCACTTTTACAATAGGATGTTTTTGTGGAATGTGTGTTTCACCATTTTCTTTTTAAATAATTTATTAGTATTATTATAAGTATATGCCTTTTTATATTTATATATTACAATTAACATGTATTTTAAATAAAATAATAAAATATATTAGAATAAAATTATTTACATTATAATTTTAAATAAATGTTAATTATAATTATATATATTTATATATTGTAATTAAGATGTATTTATTTATTCAATTTATAAAAAAAATATTTAAAGTAACATTTTTAAATAAATATCAATTGTAATTATAAAACAAATTGAATGTATAAAAATGCAATTATTAAATATTTGATTTATATAAAACATAAGTCTTTATTTTGCATTTAGTTTGAGAAGTCTTCTCGTCTGTCTCGTGAGGCCGAAGATAGATTAAGGGCTATTCCCAAGTTTTGTTTTCCTGACTGTCATGACTGGTGTCCCTCTTCGGACCACACCAGGTAACATGCTGATATTAAACAGTTTTATGTTTGTTGGCTAACTAATTCACTCTTCTAAAATGATCTTTGATTATCGCCCACAGTGAAACATTTTCTTTTGTCCTGACGGGGGAGGACGGGAGTCGTTTATTCGGATACTGCCGCAAAATCCTGGTAAGTTTGTAAATGTGGTCATATTAATTCAACAGAAAAACATAAGCTCACCTGGTCACCTTAATTCTTTTTCCAAACATGCGCATTCATCATGTCATTCCAAACCTCACATAAGGGGCTTTGAAAATCCAGCATTTAATCCTGATAAGCATTCATTGTCACAGTTGTAAACACAATGGCGTTGTTCTTCCATGAAGGGGTTTGGCGTCATGGCATCTTTATTTCCAGGCAGACCGTTAAAGTATGCAACACACACGTCTCCTGGAAATCATGTAGAATTCAACCAATCAGATGGTGACTTCGAAACTCCTGAAGTGTTTTGTGTGCCATATGCATCAGACGTTCAGCCAACGGTCTGTAGGTGTGACGTCTGAGGCTGAGAGTAGTCTCAGCACAATACCAGTCACTTAAGTGTACGTTGATTGGTCGAACACATGCCTTACGAAACACCATTTTTAAAAAGCTGTGCATACGCACACAGTTTTTTCCACAATGGACATAAACAAGACATAAACATACAGAAAGTTTATGTTGACAGCATTTACCTGTTGCCTTTGTCTGTAGCGTTGTTTTTTTTCAGCCTGGATGAGATGTAGCACCGCAAGTTGTCGTAGGAGATTTAGTCTCTTATCCTCCTTTTTTGCTTTTTCCATCGCATTACCTATAAGTCGACATTCCATCTCCGTCGACACACAACAAAAACACAGCTCTGATCACGGCGTCCTTTATTCTCCAGTTGTTGGCGTTGTCGCTTAACGTCGCGGTCGGCCAGCTCACGTCACTTGAGAGTTCCTACTGGTGTTGCGAATGCAACTGGGAAAATGGCCTTAGGGGAACATTTAGTTCTCCGGGAACCACCCTAGTGGCTAGAGCCTATAACTAAGTTCCTATAACTACCCGGTGCGAAAGCCCCTATAAATCATCATGGAGGTTTGGAACAACATGAAGGTGAATAAATAATATTCAGAGAGAGTGTATTGTGTATTCTCAGTGGTAAATATGCTCTAACCTTGACAATTGTCCTGTGTGTTCTGCAGCCCGGTGGGAAGGGGAAGAGACTGCCTGAAGTTCACTGCATCATCAGCAGACTGGGCTGCTTCAATCTGTTCTCAAAGGTCAGGGGCATTTCTGAGACCAGATATGAATTTCCTGTTTGATCAGCACTAAATCCTTTTAGATTGATGCTGAAATATAACTGCCTGATATGTTTGGGAGTAGATCTTGGAGGAGGTGGAGAGGAGGAGAGAGATTTCTCCTGCTTTGGTTCATCCTTTCATGCACAGTGTCATGGAAGCTCCCTTCCCCGCTCCTGGACGCACCATCACTGTCAAGAGCTTCCTGCCAGGCTCTGGCAATGAGGTAAGGTATTGTTTAACTCTGCAAAGAATTTTAAATCTCATAGAATTTTATACATTTAGTTTGATTTTTCATTCTCAGAAAATCTAGATTTTTAAAAAGTTGCAAAATGTTGAACTTTTGAATTTAGTTTGGTTATTTTTATTCCATAAAAGATGATTGTGTTGTTCTTGACATTAGTACTAGTTATACAGGACAACTTTTTGTAATTAATTTATTTTACAAATTAAGAAATTGGTGTAACACCAGTTAAGAATTATAAAAAAATGGTATCAGTAACATTTGTTATATTTTGTACTGATGCTTAAAATATTAAATAATTATTTTAATAAAATGTAAACAATACTGATAAATAATTATATTAATTAATTAATTTTTAATTAATACGTTTTTTATTTATAGTTAAAAATATTACAAAAATATTTCTACAAATTCCAACAAGGGTTTTTAGGCACTTGACACATTCAAATGTTTTTTATAGATAAAATACATAGAATTTCTTGCCTATTTGAAACCTTTTTAATCACTCAAATGTCAAGGAACAGGTTTGTCACAATATTTGTAGAATCACGTGTGTGTCTGTCGTATACGTAGGTTCTGACTCTGTGCAGGCCGGTGGACTCTCGTTTGGAGCACGTGGACTTTGAGAGTTTGCTGCAGTGTCTCAGTGTGACCAGACTCCTGCAGGTCTTCGCTTCTCTGCTGCTGGAGAGGAGGGTGATCTTCATCGCAGACAAACTCAGGTACAGACCCATGCTGAGACCCAAATATACCATTCTGAATACCAACTAGAATTCAATTCGATCCTAACTCTCTTTGTCTTTGGCCAGTGTCTTATCCCGATGTGCTCACTCTGCCTTGGCACTACTGTATCCCTTCACATGGCAGCACACGTTTGTACCAGTGCTCCCTGTCAGCATGCTAGACATATGCTGCTCTCCCACTCCTTTTGTAATGGGGGCGCTGTCTCCATCCCTGCCTCAGGTGCTGGATATGCCCATCGAGGAGGTCAGTTGCCATATTTAAAGGGATAGTTCACCCAAACATTAATATTCTGTCATCATTTACTCAGCCTCAAGTCATTCCAAACCTGTATGAATTTCTTTCTTCTGCTGAACACAGAAGAAGATATTTTGAAGAATGTCGGTAACCAAATAGTTGAAGGGCCCCATTGACTTGTAGTATGGAAAAAAGATACTATGGAAGTCAATGGGGACCATCAACTGTTTGGTTACCGACATTCTAATATCTTACATTTACATTTACATTTAGTCATTTAGCAGACGCTTTTATCCAAAGCAACTTACAAATTAGGACTAAATTAAGTGAGTCATTATTTATCAAGCGAGTCATCTTCTTTTGTGTTCAGCAGAAGAAAGAAATTCATACAGGTTTGGAATGACTTGAGGGTGAGGTTGAGACTTGAGTTTTTTTGGCACCAAAAATTTGACATTTTTAGTGAGAATCTCAACCCTCTTTCTGAGCTATATAGTAAGGATCTTTATTTAAATGATCTGTTATATTTGGCTACACTTTTGAACACTGAATAAGTGTTGATGTGCAAATATTGTTGATCATGTGTTCAGGGTTGACATCACAACCATTGATTTCTAGCCATTTTCTCATATTAGTTTCAGTAATTTGACTGGGTTATGAACTTTAGAGTGTTTTACTTCAGAAGAATAAAAACATTCACGTTTTACATGAACTTTCTTATTGGACTCATCTGGCTTTTGGTACACAGACTGCCAGAAGGGGATTTTTTAGGACGCTGTCATGGATCCCATATACGATGCTTCTAAACAAAAGTGGAGAGCTCTGAGATTTGATTATGACCACGGCCGGAGTTTAATTTAATAACTGTCATGCCTTGAATTGTTTCCATTGTTTAACAGCTTGAAATTCCCCATGCCGGCAATAAAGTACTATTTGGCAGAGGTATAAAGTATTAAATCATATCTATAAGATGCTCCAAGTATAGTATACTCTTTGACTTGGTGACAAAGTAGTACTTGTTTAGCATTTAAGGTGCTAAAATATGTGTTCTAAATAAAAATCTTCATAACTCCAAACCTTTTTAGTGAACACAAGATTGCATTTGTCTTGTTTTAAGAACCTGATGAACTTTAGAAAATGATACAAGCTTGCCATCTGAGGTTCCTGTCTGGTCCATATAGTGACTTTTATGTGATTGAATGCATATTTTTTGTTTTTTTTTAATGCTTTCTGTTTTGAAAGAACATGAAAGACACATACGTTTAACTTTGAACTAATGGGTTCTTGCATTCTGTTATCATTATGACCTTCCATCCTTCTTTTTTCATTTTGTCTCATTCTTTCAGGTGCTTATTGTGGATTTGGGTGCTGACAAGTTTGTCGTTCAGGTGTGTATGCAGGTTTTAGTTTTCTAAAACTACAAGGGTGTGTCCTTTTGAAAGTGTGTTTGTGAGGGTTTGGTCTGAAACTCAAGTCAGGGCCTGAGTAGCTGAACTTAATTGTCAGTCAAAGACATAAATGTGGTGGTTTTAAGTGATCTTTTTGGCCACATTTACACTGTTAACAAAATCAAGTTTTTTCCCCTCATACACTACCATTCAAGAGTTTGGGGTTGAAGAAGTCTCTTTTGATCACCAAGGTTGCATTTATTTGATCAAAAATACGGTAATACCGTAATATTGTGAAATATCATTACATTTTAAAATAACTGTTTTCTATTTCAATATATTTTAAAATAGCAAAGCTGAATTTTAAGAAGCCATTACTTCAGTCTTCAGAGAGTATGTTTACACGCACATTCTTAACCCAATTAAGCTTAATAAGCCGACAATACATGTAGTCATGTAAACACATTAACCTGCTTTCTGTGTACTTATTCACTTTTTAAAAAAAAATTCTGAAAAAATTACTTGTAAATTTCACAAATAATTACAAAGAAATGGCCAGTAACACATTGAAATGAAATTTTGAAGTAGAAAGACTACAATACTATTTTCTTGTAAAATGTATTTCAATAATCCTTTATTCAAAACTTAATGAAATGAAATATCTTTATTTTCATCCTGTGGATTGTGGATTTAAGCCCATCCAGACAGAGCGAGCATTTCACAGCAAGGGAAGAAAATATATAGCAAACTCTGACTCAAGACATTATTAAAATCTGTCTCAAGAAATTAACAAAATATTTCTTATTATTATCAAGGTTGAAATCTGTTGTGCTGCTAAATATTTTTGTGGAAACTAATGATTATTATTTCAGTACTCTTTAATGAATAGGAAGTTTAAAAGTACAGCATTTATTTGAAATATAAATCTTTTTTAACATTATAAATGTCTTTACTGCCACTTTTAATCAATTTAATGATTCCTTGCTGAATAAATGTATTAATTTCTTTCAAAAAAATATTACCGACCCCAAAATTTGAATGGCAGTGTACATCATACACAGATCATATCTTTATTGTTGCATGCAGTAATACTTGATTCATTATTTTTGGCTTTTAATTTCCACTTTCAGTTTCTAATTACTGACAAAATGTTTTGTGAAATGCAATCATGTGCGACTCATCCATCTGGTCTCTATATCAATATTTGTTTCTTTCCAAAATTTGCTCTTACGTTCATCTTTTCTTCCCTTCTGTTGTCCTAGCTTGGAGATGAGGACTGTATCTTACCTAGAAAGCTGCAGGCAGCGCTTCAGGAGATACTGGAGAACAGGGAGGAGATACTAGAACAAAACACAAGGGACAGAAAAGGAGGTTAGACTCACCACACGTGCCGTTTATTCCCTTCACAGCCAAACCCAAAGTTCAGTTTTAAACTGGTTTCACTGTGTGAATAAAGGTTTGGTCTGTTGTCTTGTTGTGTCAAATTAGTTGTTCATCTTTTGAAATCTATTGTCTGTATATTCATGATGTGATGAGTAACCAACCGTTAAACTAGGCCAGTGAGGTCAGGAACATGCCGACAAGTATCAATTCACATGTATGTTTTGTTAAGCTGGCCCAATGGTAAACGGTCACTCGCTGGTTATACTGAATATTAAAGGACCAATGCAATGGCTTGATGAGCACAGTTTTCTTTCCTGTGTTGACATATTTACTCTTAAAACAGGAAGGTTTAGGTCTCTCTGTTAAATAGGCAATCATTTTTGACATTCTCATTCTAGAGAGCATTTGATTGAAGAACATTTGAATATGAACCAAAAACCAATATTGCATATAGGGGCATATAAACGACCTTAAAGTTAATAGAGATGGGCTAAATGCCTCAAAAAACAGATTTTAAGTGTCTGTTTAAAGGCATTAAATTTGTAAATTTGTAATTAAAGGCATAAAACTTCTTTAGTGTGTAATGTTGCTGTTTTAGCATGAAAATCGTCTGCAAAGTTACAAAACACAAGTCAGTCCAAAGGGAGTAATTATCTGTGACGGTAAAAGGACTTTTTCTGAACTCCCTTAAACGCCTCGATTGTAGTCATGAGTTTTCTTCTGGAAACGTACATGTCACAATATTCCTCATAAAAATAATTCCCATCCAAGGCATAAGCAAAAAAGGCAGAGGCCTGGTTGAGTTGCGTCAGTGGCATGTTGAAACTCACAGTTATGGTAAGGGGTGTGACATTTCTGAAACGCACTGGAAGAGGTTGACCAATCACAACACGCTGGTCCAGCCGACCAATCAGAGCACATTGCACTTTACGGAAAGAAGGGCTTCATAGAGTCAAACTAAACAGGGCTACGTTTACCGTTGTAGAACCATTGCTACTAATGGACTCTGATAAACTTAGCTCACGATGCTTTTTTAAAAATGCAGTTCAGAGCATTACTGACAGACTGGGAAGAGAGGTGCTGCAACATTGTAAAATATGTGAAAATGAATGTGTTTTTTAAATATTCAAGCATGAAAACTTATTCCAGTAGAGCCCAAAAACAAAGACTTTGAAAAAGGGCATAATAGATCCCCTTTAATGTTTTTTTTTTTACGCTGTGCATTATCAGTGTCACATTGCGGTTTTATTTTCCTAACAGAGAAGTCAGACCTGAGCACTTTGGTGTCAGAGGCGTTCGTGTGGTTCTTTGTCGAGCTGGTTGGACATTATTCTCTCTATATGAGCGACGTAGGACCCGGTGGGACCCGAGAGCTGCAGAGAGACGCTTTCAGGAAATCTCATCCTTCCCGAGGAGTGCGGCAGTTTCTTCAGCTCTTCATGGACACGCAGATGTTTGCTGGTTTCATTCATGACCGAGAGCTCAGAAAGGGAGGTGTTAAAGGTGAGAGAAGGAATATTCCTGGTTAAAGTTGTCATTTTTAGGATGAACTGTTCCTTTAAGTAATGAGAGGGAAATGTTGTTGTTGTTTAACAGGGTTGTTTGAAGTGAGAGTTGCAGATTATTTGGATTCATATCCTGAACCTGAACCCAGTGGAGTCAATAAATTTCTCAAGGGGCTTGGTAAATCTTTTTCTACTTTTCCATTTGTCTTGAATAAAAATACTTATTTTTGTTGTTTTTTTTACTCACAAAAATGTTTGTTTGCAGGGAATAAAATGAAATTTCTGCAGAAGAAATAGAGAACGGTGTCAGACGCCAAGTATGTGCGGCCAGATTTTTTTTTTTTTCTTCAAAAGCATGTGATGACTCAACCAGCATGTCAGTTCCTCTCCCGTAGCGAACACTCGAGGGTGGAGATGAGGTCAAGACTGCAATCAGCTTGTTCTGCCCTGAAAATTCTCCGGATTGGATTTGCCGCCCTGACACAAAAGAGGAAAAGACTGGAAATGAGTTTATAAGCACAAGGAACAAAGACAACCGAATTAGAACAAAGAGGAAAGGGAGGAGTCTGTCATGTTATTGTCATTTTGGGAAAAAACTGACTATGAATGCATAATAACAAGGTTTGGGTTAATGTCCATTTCAGATGTCTTACATGATTTTGTCTTTAATGTATTTTTTATTAAGCCAGACAATAAGGTAAGCTTAAGTTTTAACCTTAAACCTTTTCCAACTGGAAACTTAGTTTAAAAGAAAATATGATGAAGGATATTCCCCTATAATTATTAATTTATGATTCTTCATATGTACAGACATGTCAAACATTTATTTTTTTGCTACATTTGTTTTTTTGCGAAATATCAATGCAGATGTTTCATTTTATCAGAGGCTTTTACATTTTGTACAGGTTTTTTTTCTTTTCTTTTGTAGACATACTAGATTTTTTGTAACATTTGAAAATAAAAACATCTTTTAGATGCAGAGGTGGGCAGGCAGCGTGAATCAAACAATGTGATCTTGTTGTGGAAATTAGAAATGCGAATGAATGTCCAGCGAATGAGAATATCCAGAATGCATTGGTTTAAAATATATAGTATATATAAACGTATTATTAAAAGTGCAGTGTATTATTTAAACTAGCAGTTATGTGAATTTGGGGGCTACAAACTAATAGTTTCAGCCATTTGTATTTGACATTACATGACTGCATTTGTTATTTAATAGTTTTGATTACTTTTCTATTATTTTATCCCTTTCATGCATAGAGGTGACTACAGTGGACAGCTATTCAAAAAGCACATCAACCCAAGTGTCAACCAAGACAGTAAACACTAGTGTATCATCTTATACACTGCCATCATGTGGCAAGCATTTGTATGTGGATTTTTTTTCTCCAAACCAAGATGGCGCCATACCAGAATATCCATCCATTCCTTCTAGGAGACTCTTGCAGGGAAAAAAAATGTTACAACAAAAAGTAACAGCTCTAAAGAGTCATATTATTGTTACATTTTTCAAGTAGGCTATTCATTTTAATATTGGATGAAATTCTGATTAATCATGTCTCCACTAAATTGGACATCATTACTAGCTATAATTCAGCTACAATTCATACGGTTGTTCTTGGAAATACTTCATCTGCAGTAACATTTTTGGTTGTAAATAAATGTATTGGTGCAATTAGAAGGTATTAAGCAGTTACATTAAAAAAGTGATTGATTACGCAATGCATGCTACTTGTAATGCGTTACATTACTCGTTACATCAAAAAAGTAATCTGATTACGTAATGCGGCGTTACCCTCAACACATTTCAGATGAGGTTGAAAACACCTGATCGCTAGTTTTTCCCAGGCTGAAAACAAATAGTTCAATGTAGATTTCAGTATGAGCTTTTCTCAGAGAGGAAAGCTATGGTAGAAATCTGGCCATTTTTATCAATAAGATAATTATCAACCAATGCTAGAGCGGAGGGAGCATTTTCTACTTAGCGACTGAGTTGGGTTTCCAGAGTTGTACCTCCATCGGATCTTCAACTGAATTACATCCTAATGTTCTGATATCAAAGACATGCAATGTTCAACTTGAATGAAGTTCTTCTCCGTCCGCTGGTCGAACAGGAACATTGAAGCTGTATTATTTTTTTATTTTATAGTTTTCACATGATTTTATATAATTTTATACATTGGTTTGTTAAATACACACAGTATTACTGTGTTACTATCTCTTCAGTTAAAACCAATGTTACCTGTGTTACATCTCTTCAGTTAAAACCAAAAACGCATAGGCCTACTATCAAGTGGACATCTGAAAATCTCTGTAAAATATGTGTAAAAAAGTTCGGGTCTTGTTTTTCATGCCGCAATAAAAAGACTTAAAAAGTAAAATCCTGACTAAGGTTGTCATAATTAATGCATGAATGGGTTAAACATAAAATAATAAAAACACATTGCAGTCGCGTCAAACTTCCGAAGTATATCCTCCGGTACACAACAGGGCGCTGATGTTCATAAGTCATTCAATCCCTATCATAATAGAAGCAGAGCGCGAAGCGTGTGTTTGTAAAGGAAAGGATGGCTGGACCGGCTTCAGTCGCTGGTGATGTTTTTGTTGATGCTCTGCCGTATTTCGACCAGGGTTATGATGCTCCAGGGGTCAGAGAAGCCGTAAGTATACTGAATATTCACTTTTGTTCGTTCTGTCTATTCAAAACGACGATAAATAAGTATTTGACCTGCTGGCACAAGGCAGATAGCTAACGACTGCGTCTAACTAGCGTTACTTCTGGTATTTAAATAAGACAGTTTGGCTGTTTAAACTTCTTTTTCTGGATTACGTATGCTATAGAATTACATTTATCTTTATTATGGGGGATATTAATCGGTTTTGATCAATTTCAGGCAGCTGCTTTGGTGGAAGAAGAGACAAGACGATACAGACCAACCAAGAACTATTTGAGTTACCTGCCCACACCAGATTTCTCTGCCTTTGAGGTACAAGAAAAAGACCCTTTCTGCTTCTATTTTGCCATAATCTACATGTTAACACCATAATTTTAGTGCTGTGTTGTTCTCATTAGACGGAGATCATAAGGAATGAGTTTGAAAGACTGGCTGCTCGTCAACCCATGGAGCTGCTCAGTATGAAGAGGTAAGTTTGTTTCCTGAGTAAAACTTCTGTTTCAGGTCGTGAACTGTTGTCTTTTTGTGACCTTCTTAAAGGGTTAGTTCACCTAAAAATGAAAATTCTGTCAGTAATTACTCACCCTCATGTTGTTCCAACCCCGTAAGACTTTTGTTTATCTTCGGAACACAAATTAAGATATTTTTGATGAAATCTGAGAGCTGGATCACTCCTCCACAGGCTTATGGACACTATAACTTGCTGGCCCAGAAAATGTATTAAAGACATTGTTAATATAGTCCAAGTGACTCCAGTGGCTCAATCTTAAGTTTATAAAGCAACGAGAATACTTTTTGTGCACAAAAATAACGACTTTATTCCACTTTTCATTGCCTTCTCTCTGGACCTCGAGTTTTTTTTACGTAGTGTAATAGCGTAGCATGTCTGTGTTGCACGTCACCACGTATCACACATGACCAGAGTCGGCCAATAGTGAGCCTACGTAGTGACGTGAAACACAGACGCGCTACGCTTAAACACTACGTAAAAAGACTCGAGGTCCAGAGAGAAGGAAATGAAAAGTGGAATAAAGTCGTTATTTTTGTTTGTTTTTGCGCACAAAAAGTATTCTCGTCGCTTTATAAACTTAAGATTGAGCCACTGGAGTCACTTGGACTATATTAACAATGTCTTTAATACATTTTCTGGGCCAGCTAGTTATAGTGTCCATAAGCCTGCAGGAGGACTGATCCAGCTCTCAGATTTCATCAAAAATATCTTAATTTGTGTTCCGAAGATAAACGAAAGTCTTACGGGGTTGGAACAACATGAGGGTGAGTAATTACTGACAGAATTTTCATTTTTGTGTGAACTAACCCTTTAAAGGAACACTCCACCGTTTTTTCATATTAAACTATGTTATTCCCTTAACTAATGCCGCGTTCCAGGCAACCTGTAACCCTTATTTTTCCAACCTTATACCCGTGAAAGTGCACTGGAACGACAGTAAAACCCGTAACTTCCCACCCGTGAACTCGTACTAGATCGATGTACTCCCAGTTACGAGTTGGAAAAACACGGGTTACAGGTTGCCTGGAACGCGGCATAAGACGAGTTGATACTCTCTCGTCTCAGTGCGTGCACTCAATCGGTCTGGCGCGCGGCGACATTAGCACTTAGCTTAGCCCAGTTCATTCATTAGGGACCAAACAGAGATGAAGTTAGAAGCGACCAAACACCTCCACGTTTTCCTTATTTAAATACAGTTACACGAGTAGTTACACGACCAAGTATGGCGACACAAAATAAAACGCGGCGCTTTTCTAAGCGGGTAAAAAGAATAACTGTAATGTATGACGGAATAGCACTTGGGAGCACTTCGACTCAGCGGCGCAGTAAAAAGTCACGCCTGAAAAATCCTCTCTCCCTCTCACTTCTGTCATTAGAACCAACGTGACTTTTTACTGCGCCGAGTCGAAGTGCTCCCAAGTGCTATTCCGCCATAAATGAAAATCTTTTTGATGAAATCTGGGAGATTTTTGTCCCTTCGTCGACAGCTTCGCAACTACCAATTTGACATTCCAAAAAGTTCATAGCGATCCATACGAATTGAGCAGTTTAGTCCAAAATTTTATGAAGATACATGATTGCTTTATATGATGAACAAATTGAATTTAGGCTTTTATTCACATAAACAATAATCAACAGACACATCAGATCTGGTAAACGGAAGCTCACGCATATTCATTTGACGTACGAGAACCAATGAGATTCATTCTCGTGTTACGCAGCACGTTTGAGCTTCTGCAAGAACCAATGAGGTTCATTCTCATGTTATGCAGCACGTTTGAGCTTCTGCAAGAGGTTTGTTCTTGCGCATCTAGCATGTTCAGTTGAGCTCCTGTTTATGTTTGCTAATCAATGTATGTGGATAAAAGGCTAAATTAAATCTGTTCATCATTTAAAGCGATCGAGTCTCTTCAGAATATTTGGATGAAACCACTAAATTCATATGAATTAGTTTTATAACTTTATAACTTTTTGGGAGGAGAAACTGCAGTGAAAGATTGTTACAGATCTGGAAGTAACTATTTTTTTACCCCAACAGTTTCATTATAAAAGGCTATTGTTTATAGTTACACTATACATTACCCTGCTATTGTGATCTATTGCACACATGTAAATAATGGAACTAGCTTCATTGTTGACAGCATACAAGTGCAGTGCAGATAGTTTCGAGTTCCCATACAGTAAAGAGTTCATCTAAATATTTTTTAAAAAGCGTGGCGTTTGCTGTTAGATCTTACATGCTTGTGCTTGTCTTTCCTAGATATGAGCTTCCTGCTCCATCGTCTGGGCAGAAGAATGACATCACAGCATGGCAGGAGAGTGTCAACAACTCCATGGCCCAGCTGGAGCACCAGGCAGTGCGCATTGAGAACCTGGAGCTCATGGCCCAGTATGGAACTAATGCATGGAAGGTGTCTAATGAGTAAGTAGAGAGCACTGAGTCAGTCTATTCAAGATGTGAGTCTTTATCAGAAATCTGTGAGGGAATATGATAAATTCTTTGTTTGACGACCTGTCAAAAAAATGTCTACAGTCTGCACAGTTTGACATGTTTCATTGAGTTATCACAAATAACACAATTGACTCCAAATATAACTTCGCAATATGCTTACAAAATCTTTAACAAATTTTTAATAATATTTGAATAAAGGGGGAAGATGTCAATTTTCCAAGGTTGGACATCATTTTTTGCCACTACTATACATCTGTGTTATATTGTTTAAGGGGTCAAAGTCAGTTTTGAATGCTATTTGCTGGCTCTAGACTTTAATTTAAAAAGCTATTCAATTATTTTATGGTGCAATTTATTATTAGAAACTTAAAACAATTGTGAGGTTTATTTGTGCATTTGCTGGATTTAATGTCGATCATAAATGTTTGTTCTCTCTGTGAAACAGTAACTTGGCCTTAATGATTGAAAATGCACAAAAGGAACTGCAGAAAGTTAGGTAAGTTGTAGGTCAAGACAATTTACTTTACACATGGATGTTGTGTATTGTGGTTGTGCACAAACTATTTAATTATCTTTTAAAATTAATCTTAGGCCCTATTTACTCCTGGTATTAAGATGTGTTTTGGTCAATCAGATCACTAAGTGTTCAACGCTAAGTACAAGTGTAAACATTTTTTGCTTGTCCACTTTTGACCACTTCCAGAGGTAGTCGAAAACTCATCTGACTGGATTGCTTTCATATAACGCTCATGTGGTCGAACAGCCACAAAAGGCCGCCTACTGACCAAATGCATAAACGTTATTGAAAGTGCGCTGGCCAGACGGGATTTGAACTGTTGCCTGAAGGCCCAAGTTTGGTTTGAAGATGAAAAACGTACCAAGTACAATGTTCTCTCACCATTCCTGATTTCTAACATGCTCTCGCCGGAGTCGCCGCATTCGGATTGATCTTACGGCTATCAGAGCATGTTTTTCCAGTCACGTTCATATGTAAATTGCACAAGCTTATTTAGTCAATTAGATTGAAAGATCTGGAAAAGCCAATACATTTACCTGCCCATAGACCCTCCCCTTGAAGAAATCAGGACTGAAGTGGTTGTAAGTGGACAACAGAGACGGATTAAAATACTAGGTGTGAATGGGAATGTGTGTCCATCTACTAGTGATCCGATCGACCAAAACGCATCTTAATACCAGGTGTAAACAGGGCCTTAATATGAAGCTGTTGCCCATTAACAGGTTTATAGTAATTTCCCCCCCAATCTGCTTCTGTTCTCATTCCAGAAAGCAGATACAGGATCTGAACTGGCAGCGCAAAAATGACCAGCTGGCTGGAGGAGCAAAACTGCGGGAACTTGAGTCAAAGTCAGTACTTCATTTATGTTCTTATGTGAAAACCATTTGTAAAATATTTTATGAGCAAATCTAAATGCATTTAGTTGACGTTTCTGCTTGTATTCTGCAGCTGGGTGTCCCTCGTTAGTAAGAACTATGAGATTGAGCGAGCCATCGTTCAGCTGGAGAATGAAGTGGCACAGATGAAACAGCAACAGGGCGACGAGAACAAAGAGAATATTCGACAGGACTTTTAGAAGATGAAAACAGTTTAACAGCATCTTGAAACTGTGCCGACTCTGCAAAAGCAAATGATCACCAAAGTGTGACACTGTGTTTTTTAATGATCACTTTGTTCCGTTTTCTTGATGAACAGGGGAAATAGTCTTTATAAAACACAATTGAGCAATAGTGTTGTGGTGCAAACAGGCTCGGCTGGTGTGTAGTTCATGATTTTGCACCAAAAGTAAAAAAGAAGTCAGTTTCAACTCTGGAGATCGGTAACTCACATTTGTGTTCACTATATACATAAAAATAGTTTTGCAATGCTCATGTGGCTGTATTGTCATTTATAATCTTTTTGTTGTTGTCTTATGTATGACTACCTGACGGACATTTAGTTCATCTTAATTGTCATGTTCTACACTATTTGTAATATCTTTTTTTAAATACTCAATAAAATGCTGAAATAAGGCCTTGGATTGTTAATTTTCTCAGTCAACAAAACTCCTCAGGCTAAACGGCACACATTTGGTCTTGATTTTTGTCTTAACAAACTGTAGAAGTAGTTGTAGGGACCTGTATTGAACTGAATGTAGTATAGTTATATTATTTAATTTGGTGAAGTTTGACTTAACTTTTGCTTTACCTTGAACATTTAACTTTTGTTTTGAGTTATTTCGATTTGTTCAAAGTAACTTTGTTGTAAACTTTTTACATTTAACTGTGGTTGTGTACTTGCAATTAGTGGTCTGTTTGTGGGTCTTGAGGTATTTGTAATGTCTTGCTTAATTGTTTTTTTTTTTTCTTTGTTCTTTTCCCAAAATGCTGCACACTGCTTACTGGCTTGACATGAAAAAATAATTTACTCTAAACTTTAGTGTCTAAAGTGATTAGAATGCAACTTGTTTGGTTACTAACTCCACCATCACGCTTGGGACAATAATATTTTAATATTCCAATGTTTCTTCAGAATCTACAAAACTTTAACTTGACTAGCTCATGAGCAAGGCTGGGGGCTGCTAAATAAAGTTACATCAAATTAAACTTTAAATTCTAATGTAGCCTATTAAAGTGATATTTCACCCAAAAATGAAATTCTGTCATTTACTCACCCTTGTTTTAAACCTGTATGAAATACTTCTGCTGAACACAAAAGAAGATATTTTGAAGAATATGGGTAATCATAGAATGGGGGGAAAATACTATGGAAGTCAGTGTGCCCATCAACTGTTTGATCACCGACATTATCGGGGGTGAGTAAATGACAGAATTTTCATTTTATGGGTGAACTGTCCCTTTAAGAAGACAAAGTATTGATTCTACTGTAGGCTATGCGTTTGTCTGTGACTAGTGATTTATTATTTAGCATGAAAATGTATGCATTTAATGGGCTTTAAATAAAAAAATAGTCAGCAGATAGTTTTTAATTTTCCGTACACTTTTTTTTTATCTGCAAAATACGTGATCACGTGATCTCAAAATGACCCGCACCATGTAAATAGAAGAGCGTTTATTCGGTTACAGATGCAACTTCTCATCTGAATGATCGGGTAAATAAAATAAATATACATTTCTCAAAAGTACTATTTCATTATTTATGTGTAACACTTTTTAACGACAGAGTGCAGCTTTAAAACGCACAAAAATAGTGAAAGACGCAATTAATCGCCCACAAACAGCTCACTTTCGAAAGAGAGCAGAGAAAGAAAAAATTAAAATATTAGAATATTTTAAGTAGGCTAACCATGACCCCCCCCAAAAAACAAACAAACAAACAAAACACTAAATAGAGGAATCAATATCGTTGATATTGTTTTTATTGATTTTCAGAATAAAGCAACTGCACAGCATACGTTTTACTTAACTTGTACTAAAAAGTGACAATTAATACAGAATAAAAATACAGGTACAGAATATGGATTTATAACGGCATTTTTAAAAACATTTGTATTCTATTTTAAAAATAAAAAATATTTTATTGTATTTACAATGTAAATGTATGTATATAAAATGAATTTATAATATTCTTTCATTAATGGATACTTTAAGTCTAATTGCTTATTCTCTGTGACGAACATGAGAGCGACGGCATGACGTCAAACACATCGGATTTTCTGAGCGCGTTGAACGTCAGGCGGTTCAAAGAGGAGCAAAGATGGCGGACAACAAAGGCCAAGATAGTACGGAGAGCTCCGCAAATATGGAGGTAGAGGCTTCGGGAACAGAAGATAACGGAGATGGCGGAGCAAAGGACCCCGACGGTGTAATTTTAATCGACGCAGAACAGAAAGAAGGAACAGACGAGCTCAAGTCTCAAGAGAACGTTCCCGAAGCGCTGACGACATCCAGCGACGGCGGAGCTAACGTTACAGACGGGACACCAAATGCCGAGAGCACTGAACCGCCACCTCCGCCTCCGCCGTCGTCGTCGTCGTCGTCCTCCTCCGCGGACAGCACCGCTGCTGGTCCATCACCCGCTCTCATTAACGAGATGTCGCCTCCTCCAGCAGCAGCAGCAGCAGCAGCAGCATCCTCCTCCTCCTCTTCAACCCCTGCCGCCCCGATAAACCTACTGGATACGTGTGCTGTGTGTAAACAGAGTCTCCAGAACCGTGACTGTGAACCCAAACTCCTTCCCTGCCTGCACTCCTTCTGCCTCAAGTGCATCCCGCAGCCCGAACGGAAGATCACCGTCCCGGTGCAAGGGCCCCATGGACAGGACACTCGTATTGGTAAGTTAGGAAAAGGGAAGTGAGCTTTTTCAGTTCTCCCCAGCAATCCAGAAACCATCCATTGCTTAACTGTTTACACATGATGACATGTGCGATCATCAGCTGGTGTTTGGTGTTTAACTCATGCAGTTACGGTTATACCGACTGATTGTAATATTTTAATACACGAGTAACTGTCATAACTTACGAGCCAGTTAGTCATGTGCAGTTAGTTAAATATCAGCTGCGTTTTCTCTATGTGCCTATAGTTAGATTATTTTTTGGATTGCCAGATACCCCCAAATATGTGCAAGAGACTCCTGTCCTAAAATTTAAAAGGCATTTATATACTTTTATGCCCAAAAAACAAATATACGGTGTAAAAATTAACATGATACATAATATTTATTTTCTAATACATTATTTTGTTTTGTTTTTCTGCTCTCTACAGTACTATACTGTTAGATGTTTGTGTGTTTGTTTGTTTATTTATCAATCTATTAATTAATTCTTTATTATTTACTTAATCTTCATTTTTATTACAATATATACTACATATCAAATCACAATTGCATCATTGTTTATTTTGTTTCTCTCTTTCTCTCTCTCTCTCTCTCTATATATATACATAGCCTACATACACAAGTACATACATATACAAGTATATCCAACTCTATTCACGTACATACAGTATACTCATGTAAAGCACTATATAATATATTGTTTGTTTATATCATCTAAAAATATTATTGTCCAGCTCAAATTTGCTAAATGCAACTGTAAGGCATGAAGATATTACTAACATCAACATCATAATTTTCTGTAAAGCTGCTTTAAAACAACATATTGTGAAACACTGATCAAATTGACTTGAGTTTGTGACTCATTTTAAAAAACCCTGCACTAACCAGTCTTTACAATCTAATGACGGATTTTCTAATGACCTAACCTTTTAAAACAGTCAGCCTCGCCTAATTTTGTATTTTGATTCAAGTTATATTGAATGTATAGATGTTGCAGCTTCATGCACACTCAGTCAAATCATGTAACGGGTGTCAGTCAGAGTGATGGGCTCTTTTTTATGCTCCGTGGACAAACTCAATTATTTGCTGATCCAGTTTATCTGACTATAGTCCTGATATTTTGACACATCATTGTCTATGTATTGATGATCAGATTCAGTGCCGTCACTGTATTCGTGCCGTAGGAGCCACCAGTGAACTAATGTGGTGGTCAAACACAAGGTAACTAGGATTAACCATCCAGAGTTATTGATAATGCAGGGGTCATGGCTTGTGACCCCCAGATTCATGCACAATGGTTTTCTTTGACAATGCACACTATGCCATCCCCAAATGCTGCGTTTTCTGCTGATAAACCAGACTAGAAGCGCTGCTGTGGGTATTGGTTTGTTGTAATTATGCATGCTTAGTTTTAGCATTGTTTTTTGGAGCATTATCACTGTCTCTTGAATGTCATTATTGGCGCAGTGGAGAATATTTTGGTCAATGCACTTGCTTTGCCATTGAGTCAGTGCATCGAGTGCAGTGTATTATCATTTCATTGTGCTTATGTTTCTTGTAATAAGTTAGCATCATTCATTGTAGTTAATAATATATGAACTAGATTCAGCATTAGCTGCAGCCTGTAAAGCTATTTTAATTGTTTTTTGTGGTTCTGGTTATTCACCCATATCAGCGATCACTGATGCATATTTATAAGCCCAAAGGCTGTCGTTTCTCTTTAAATCTCTTCACTTTTCTCAGAATGCCACCAGATCAATAATCTCATATTAGATCAGCGCACATCATACTGCAGAATATTATGCCAGGCTATCAGATTGAATAGTTCATTACACTGACCACAAGTATAAAAATTGAAGCCAGGTTTCAGTGTAGTGATATAATTATGTACAAAATAAATTTTTGCATTGTTTGGTTTGTTGAATAGGGTACACTTTGCTGTCACATTCCTTTTTTTGATGCATTTACAGGCATGACTCTTATGTTTTTCATAGTTAGAAGAAGTTGAACCGAGAACGATTAGACATGGTAAACTAAACTATTATCTAACTTAAGAATCCCAATTCAGAAGTCTTTACTTTCTCGAATGTATGCAAAAATCGAAATCCTACATTGTCAGAATTTGGAATAGATATGTAATTAATTGTTTTTATTTATTTACCAAACCAAGCAAAATGTGTATTTATTAACTAAGCGAAAATAAGACAAGTAAATAATCTATGTTTTTGCTCAGTCATTCAGCCATGTTCAAGTTATTGTATGAATAATTAATTCTGTAATTAATTTTGTGCATTTTTCTGTAAACTACTGAGTGTTAGTAATTTCCAATTATTCTGCAACAATCATGTTATTTGCAACCCTTTTTCCATTGCTTTAAAAAAAAAAATATTTAAAGAAATCACAGAAGTCATATTTTCAAGCTGTGCATTTCCCAAATGTTTATAGAGAGGCCAGAGTTGCAGTCCTCCTCGTATAAGAAAAGTTAAATAGATCAACTAATTGTTTAAAGTTGCTGATCAGCATTTTCTGAAGGTTAAGCAACTAATTTCACTGACATTTGCTGTTTTGTGAGAATTTTTAACTCTTATTTGGTGGTTTACTCCTCCTCTTTTTGCGATCTGTAATTGAAGGGTTTGTTCACTTGCCAGGTTTGTTTTGGGCTTGCCGTAGACGTTTAATTAAAGTTCAGGGGGAGGTAACTCAGCGTTTACCAGCGTGACTCATCAGAGTAACATGACTGAGAAAACTATCTGTGACACACTCTGTGCTGCTAGTTGAATCTCAAGAAGCACTTTGTTGTATTCAAG
The DNA here is from genome assembly GCF_964197995.2 of Scardinius erythrophthalmus. Taxonomy (NCBI): domain Eukaryota; kingdom Metazoa; phylum Chordata; class Actinopteri; order Cypriniformes; family Leuciscidae; genus Scardinius; species Scardinius erythrophthalmus. Next base: position 6,420,068 of record NC_138240.1, on the reverse strand, counting down.
CCTGTTGTCTAACTAGAGTTGTTAAACTGTTATTCTCAGCTTGACTGTAGCCGTGTGGTCCATTTTGCTTTGTTTTCAGACACTTTTCTTGGCATCAGCAACCCGTTTTTGTAGACACACCATTTTTATTAACTTTAACAGCTCTTAGTTAGCTAATATTTCGATAATGTGAACAAGTTTATGAGAATATTGTGAATTTTGCCAGACTGAATCTTAAAATGTAACAATCTTGGGTTTTGTAAGACTTCAAACATAATTTAATAATTGCATCATAATTATTAAAGAAAGTGGTTTATAACCCTCTGTTTGAATAATACAGGAATTTTAATTGCATTACAGGGCTCTGCATGTGACGTGTTGTAGAATAGATGTGCCTCAGGCAATGCATCACTGGCTCCAGTTAATATCAGTACAGAGTAACTCAACAGTGAGTTGCACTGTGTTTCAGTGCAGTGTTTCTCCAGCTGCTCTCAGCAGCCAATCATTAGCAGGGGTTTGCAGCTGGGTGCTTAAGGGAAACCGGCTGAAAGCAGTGTGAGCCAGTGCAAACTGGCTCCAACCGGTTTGGACTAGTTCTAGCTGTAGCTTTGTGGGGGATTGATGGCCTGTCAGGGAAAAGAGGTGGGGGGGTGTTGCATGTGATGGGTGGGGGAGGGGCATGTCCAATTTCTCAATATGTTTTCAAATTAAATTAAGATGAAATTAAATTAGTTTTATGAATAGATCATTATTTGTGGTGAAATGCTGCTGCATGATGCACACAAAGAGCAGACTATTTGTTATTGCAGGAGATGGCAATTATAGTTAATAAAACCTTATGAATTATTAATGAATCAAAACCCTTTTTTGGATTTTAAATGCATAAGAAGCCGTTATTACTTTGTTTATTATGTATGCACCCTCAGTAAGAAATTCAACGTTCCCTATAGGAAGGTTTTTTTCCATCCCATAATGCAATTTAAATGAAGACATTCTCCAGTTTTATGATATCCAGTTCTAAGACTGCACGTAGTTGTTCTAGGCTGCATAATTTGTGTGTGTGTGTGTGTGTGTGTGTGTGTGTATATATATATATATATATATATGTATGTATATGTGTGTATATATATATATATTCCATGAATGTGTACCTTTGATCTTAGGCTGCATGATTTATTATTGGTAAAAACAATGATTTGGCAGAGAGAAATCACCCATTCACATTTTTAAATTTGGTCAGGTCATCTGCCGATTGCCATTGCTGATCTTTAAAAAAAAACGTGAATTTGAGTTCTGTAAATACCAGTGCTTCTCAGTTGTAATTAGGGATGTGTCATTGAAGTCAACTAATATACTAGTCCAAGTAGTTCCATTCTATATATAGTTTATAAAAAAAAAAAATCTACATGTATTACATGGGGAATAGAATCTTGGTCTCCTCGTACAGCAAACAAAAACTGTAATGCTGGACCAACAGTTTTCATTTATATTATGAACCAAGTTGTTATTCAGTGTTTTTGTCTTTTGTTAAATTTATTTTTTATTGTCCTGTCATGTAAGTTATTGTCCAGGGCTTCAAGTGAGTACTAATCATAAATGGATGCATGAATAACATGTATCTCTCCTTTGTTTGTTCCCAGGCTTTGTTAACTTTTTTATTTTTTATGTTTTTGTGCAGTGAATGTCATGCGTTGCACGGTGTGCCATCAGGAGTACAAACAAATTGACATGGTGGACAATTACTTTGTCAAGGACACTTCAGAGGCCACAAGCACATCAGTGGAAAACTCCACACAGGTCAGTATCAGCTCGGTGATTTTGACTTAACTAGAGTATAACAATCTTTCCATCAGTACTAATGATTTTGCATTAGTGAATAATTGATTTAAAATGCCTAATTAACACTGTTATTAACACTAGAAAGTTACTGAATCGCATTGCTCTTCGTTTTGTCAAATGAAATTGAGCAAACATTTATTTAGAAACAGATTCATTGGTATTCACACCCCTAGATTAAACCTTGCTTTATTAGCTTGCATGCTATCATATATCAACTTTTCTCTAGACATTATTTTAAAAGATGTCATTCTTTATTTGCTCTGTAACAGGTTTGTACCAGCTGTGAAGATAATGCCAGCGCCATTGGATTCTGTATGGAATGTGGGGAGTGGCTCTGTAAAACCTGCATTGAAGCGCATCAAAGGGTCAAATTTACTAAGGACCATAAAATACGCAAAAAAGAGGAAGTATCTTCTGGTACGTGCTGTAGACTCATTTATTTCCATTTTTAACTGCTTATATTTGCAAGGCAGTTGCGATATTGTTTTCATTAGGCTGGAAGATGCTTTGGTCTTGTGGTCTTGTAGTTTGGATGTTTCAGCAACGGTGTGGAGCATCTGTTTTGCACGTTTAGCAGGCTGAGTCGTAGTACAGTTGCTATGGCAACAGGCAGAGTTTTGAGTGAGTCGCTTGCTCTGCCTGTACTGTTTTCATTAGAGCTAACCCATTTAGTTTCCCTCTTTTCGATTGAGTTTGGCAAGGCGCATATGAGAACATATGGCAGTCATAGACTGAGAGAATAGAGGGTCAGGGGAGGAAATAAGCAGCAAAAGATGAATTTGACTGTGGTCGTTCTGTTTTGTAGAATCGGTTGGTACGTCAGGCCAGAGACCCGTCTTCTGTCCGGTGCACAAACAAGAGGCCCTCAAGCTCTTCTGCGAGACATGTGACACTTTAACCTGCAGAGACTGCCAGCTGCTTGAACACAAAGAACACAGGTCAGCCAGACCACACTGTTTACAGTAACCATGCACCATCTTCATCTGAACTGTATTAAATCAGCTGGCAATATATGAAAGAATTTTAAACAAGACAATCAAATGAAGAGAGCTGATTACCTGCACCAAAAACATGGCATTAAAGGAATAGATCAGAATAGAACATATGTTTTTTTTTTTTGCAGGTACCAGTTTCTAGAAGAAGCCTTTCAAAACCAGAAAGGCATCATTGAGACATTCATGACTAAGTTGCTAGAGAAGAGGAACTTTGTGGAGTTCTCTGCATCTCAGGTGCAAAACAGGTAGGACTTCTGTTGCATCGGTTTTATAGATGATGACGTTCTAATTTGATTGCCAATTCTTCCTGATCTTGTTTTTTCATTAAAGAAAAGTATCTGGACATGATTGAATCTTTGGCAGAATTGTATTGAATTATTGTTTTTATGAACTACTGGGTCTTTTTAACGTCTTTTATTCCCTTTTTTCCTTTTAGAATCAAAGAAGTTGCAGAGACGCATAAGAAGGTGGAACATGAGATAAAGATAGCAGTCTTTACTCTCATCAATGAAATCAACAAGAAGGGCAAATCTCTACTGCAGCAGCTGGAGGTAAGCGTACAGGCATCAATAAAGCAAAAACTATTTGATTTCCTAAAGGCGGGCGTACACGGTGCGAGTTGCACTCGGGAGGTCGTGAGATATTGCACACGTTGCGAGTCAGTTTAACTGATAATCGCGTCAATGCAGCTGGTACACGGCACGACTGTCCTGCACGAATTTATTCCCGAGCCGGCAGCAATCACGTGAGCTTTCGCGCTAAACACAGAGACCGTCAATATTGCATGCAGGCAAAGCTTCAAAAATGACAGAAATGTGTGTGCAAATGATTTGTTGTAAAGCAGAGAACAGTAGCCATTCAACATAAAAACTAGAGAGAGAGAATTATTATTTTTATTTTATTATTTTTATTTAATATTATTATTATTATTTTCTGTAGTACAATGTTCAAAATAATTTTCTATGCTGTTTTGATGCTTTGGCAATACAATTGTATTTTTGTCATGCCAATAAAGCTTTATTGAATTGAACAGAATTGAATTGAGAGAAGTGTGTGTGTGTGTGTGTGTGTGTGTGTGTGTGTGTGTGTGTGTGTGTGTGTGTGTGTGTGTGTGTGTGTGTGTGTGTGTGTGTGTGTGTGTGTGTGTGTGTGTGTGTGTGTGTGTGTGTGTGTGTGTGTGTGTGTGTGTGTGTGTGTGTGTGTGTGTGTGTGTGTGTGTGTGTGTGTGTGTGTGTGTGTGTGTGTGTGTGTGTGTGTGTGTGTGTGTGTGAGTGTGTGTGTGTGTGTGTGAGTGTGAGTGTGAGAGAGGGAGAGAGACAGTGTATGCGCACGCTGTATGGTTGCTGCCACTGAGGTATAGCCCCACGTGGTTGTGTATAATTTGGAAATAGGGGACAGCTGGTGAAAATCGGGCCGACTCCCCAAATTTTTTAAACATGTTTAAAGATGATCGGGAGGTCGGGGAGGTGCTTATAACGTGCTCGGCTCGGCTCGTAATTCCTCTCACACGCTGCGAGCCTAGACCATGCGAGCATCACCGATTCCACTCGATTTCTCCCGAGTGAAAAAAATCATCTGCGAGCTCGTAAAAACAGCAAAAATCGCACCGTGTACGCCCGCCTTAAGGAAACAAGTCTGAAATACCAATTAAAAGATGTTGGTATGGACAGCATGTATGATCTTAAATAATTGAGTGGCCAATTCTATGACAGCTTATTTCTGCAGACATAATCCCTCAAGCATCATTGACAGAAGGAATAATGTGCATGTTTGTTATAAGCAGTGTAAATGGTGCTATCTCATCATAATGTGCTTGTGAACTGGATCAAATTACAAAGACAGACTTGTCCAACAACCTTTACAATAAAACTCCAGGCTTGTTATGGCTTTGAAAAAAAAAAAAGATAAGCCCTTGATATCAACATGCAGGATTCTTCCCTTTAGGTGATTCTTATGGGGAGAGGGGCATTTTTTAGACACTTTTTTTTATAAATGACATTTATCTCATCTAAATGTTTGCTTGCTCATTGTAGTTGTGTTTTTACAATGGGGAAATTTTGTTGCTCAAGAGTTTACACAACACAAGGAAGCTTGATTTCAATCTTGATTTCAGAATTAATTAGCACAAATAAATACAATAGAATAAAGATACAAATTAATTAAAGAGAACCACCTGTGTTTATGAGGATACTCTTCAATACCTGAATTTTGACATAATTTTGTGTTTTTGACTGTTAAAACGCTATAATCCGCAAAAAAGAACTGTTTTGTTACTCGTGAGCTGTTTGTGATGCATCTTTATGTATGTGTGCGAGTACTGAATGGTTTAAAATTGCTTGAATGTTTAAATCGGTAAGACTTGAAAAGACGTGCATATGATAAACTTGAGTGACTATGCAAAACTGTCATGACTCCCGAAACGCGAGAGTCTATCGCCGCCTGCAGTGCGCTTGATGCTTGACTTGTGCAGATGCAATGTGGTGATGTTAAGCACATTTTGAAAGAGAGAAGCCGTGCTGAAACTCACACACTATTTGTGAAATTACGTCTAGGAGAAAGTTTTAAAATGAGTGATTTGATCTTATAATCTGTGTGGATTCATTTACTCATACAACCTACATGCTAAAGTGAATAAATGTTTGCAGGAATTTCTCGCATTATAACCTGCAGGAATTATTTAAATTAAATGCAATACCCGCCTAGCCCTGATATTTAACATGCAGTAAGTGATTCATGTATTGAGATGCAAAATCTGCTCACATATGCTCGCGGCAATGCTTTGGAGCTGCATGTTAATTCTAGATGTAAACAGTGATATGTCTCAGCTGACCATTTGTGATCGGATCACCTGAGACGCTTGTTAATACCTAGTGCAAACAAGGTCATTGTTATTTTCTAGCCTCCACATTGTGTGAACCTCATCACATGCCATAAACCTTGCGAATCGCTGTGGGGGAAGCTTTACTGATTGTATGAATTGGAGCAAAACTGCTAGTGAAAGAAAGGAAGGACACCGGTTTACAAGTGATTGATTGCAAGCCAGAAGTACAGACCCCTCCAGGCAAAATTCAACAATGTATCAACATCTGAAGGACGAGGATCACGTTTAAGGACAATTTTGAAAACTGAAGACTGATGGTTTGAGAGAGGCCAAATGTGAAAGTGCAGAATGTCCGAAAGGGACAGTGCTGTTTTTTCAGACACCTACAACTCTGTGCTTCAGGGCTCAGCTCAAATTAGCCCCAATTGACACCTTTGACTGTGATTCACACCAGTCAGTGATGAATCGAGCCCTGCAGATGTCACAGTGTTTAATGGTGTTACATCTTCAGGGAGTCATCAGTCATGAGATTCTAAAGGCTGATTTTTACTTCTGCATCTGACCTACGCTGTAGGCTATGCGTCAGTTTTCATTTATACTTGCAATTACACATGCAGAGGGCGCATGTAAAACCAGAGTTAACGGTTCTAGCGGACCAGTCACCGGTCCACGTAGAATTGATGCGTTGTTACAGTTTTGGAGAGGTGCACGTCAGGGTACGCGTGAGTTCAACGCAGAAGTAAATTGGGCTTAGCGCTGAAGCCACTCAAGTGTAGTGAAACTTTATACAACAGAGGCCATGTTTACACCTGATGTTAATGTCCAACTCTGGTGAAGTGGTAAGCAGGGACAGATTGTAATTTTTACTACACACATCAGATATTGCAAATGGCCCACATTTCAACTGACTCGAGAGCCAAACAATGACACAACTGGCTACTTGACTACTTTAGGGGCTTTCGCACCAGGTATTTCAAGGACATGCCACCAGGGTGGTTTCCTGAGAACCAATGGTTCCCTTAAGAAAATTTTCCTGGTTGCATTTGCACCGCCAGTAGAAACTCTGAAGTGACATAAGCTGCATTTGTTGTTGTGACTTTTATTTTGACGGCGCTGGGAACACCAGAGTCTGAGCACACAGTGCTCTCATTCTCCGTGTTCATTAGTTTACGATCTGTCTAACAGTCCTGTCTTATACGTTATTAGATAGAAGTGTAATACATAGAAAGTAGACAGTATTTGAAAAGGTATTAGCGTATGCCGTATGGTTGATGTCCAGTGTTGCTAGCTGAGCAGAAATGCATACATAATCATGTTTTGCTTGGTCCCCTCAAAGTTGCATTGTATTTCCTCCTTAACGTAAAGGTTAAGAGGCCCATCTATCACTGTTTGTTTGTAGAGTTAGTTTCTGGAGTAAATGTATAGACTATAATCTGTGTGTTTACACAGCTTTTTAAAAAATGGCGGGTACTGGTGTTTCACGTGCTTTTGGCCAATCAGCATACACTTAGTCACAGATATTTCCTATAGTGCTGGCTTAGACCCTACTCTTAAGTAGGAGCTAAATTAGTTCCTCCAAAAAGAGTTCCTAGAACTAAAATCGTTCTTAGTTCTTGTTGTGCGAACACGGCAAAATTTGGGTACTTCCACAAATAGTTATTGGAATTATGAAAAGGTTCCTCCAGTACGAAAGCCCCTTTTGATGAGGTGGCTGTCACTTTTTAGGTTTTGTTTTAGATGGATGGGGAAAATGTAGCTGAAGGCACTGTGCAATGTGACGCATAGAAACAGGATGTCCATTTAAATGCACGTCATAGTACCACTTGTGTAGTCTGTATAAACCAGTGTGGTTACTAAAACTATTAAAAATATTCAAGATAATTAAATTGTTAACCTTATTTATTTAGTAGATAACCTTAAACTTGGGGGGGGGGAAAACACATTAGAAAGATTGCATTGGCAACTAACTGAAATGTGGTAAAATTACTAAAACAAATTGAAATAAAAACAAACAAAAGCTGATTATAAATTATTTAAGATAAAAAAAATCTAATAAAAATGACAAAAGTGCAAAACAAAATTATTAAAACTTAAGCTAATTAAAAAAAAAATACTTTTTTAATACTAAAAATAATTCAAAAATAATATTGTGTAAACTGATATTATTTTAAAATTGACTATATCTGGTTGCGTGTTATCTAGTTTTGCAATAAGGCCTGTTCACACCACACTGACAAACACCAACAAACATGTTTGTTGGGTTCTGTCGAATCAGTGTGTTACCCCTGTTGACATTTGTTGCCGTTGATTGTGCAACTGAACATGTTCAATCAGTGTCTGTTGGGCCAGTGTGAACATGAGTTATTTTTCATAAAATTCTAAATCCAACAGCCAACTTTTGTTAGTGTTGGTTGCCATTTGTCTGTGTGGTGTGAATTCGCTTTTAGTATAAAAGGTCAAGTTTTTGTTCTGGAAACTTTACATGTTAGCACATTATCCTGCCCCTCAGCCTCTCACGTTTATGGTTTGACACTAGCAAGTCCAGAATATGTTTCATTTCAGTCATTCTTAATATTCTTCTCTTCCCTCTTCATTCCCTCTATTACCAAATAAAGAGTGTGACCAAAGAGAGGAGTATAAAGCTGCTCAGCCAACAGAGGGACATCAGCATCCTGGCCCAGCAGATCATCCATGTGCTCAACTTCACCAACTGGGCCATCAGCAATGGCAGCAGTACAGCCCTGCTATACAGCAAGAGACTGGTCAGCCAAAATGCTTAATTATCTCACAAAACACCTGTTTCCTTTTCTTTTAGGGTCCATTTTTGCAAATGTGTAATCTTTACTGGCATTACACCTTCCAACAATAACAGTTCTGCCACTTCTTTCATTTTAAAGGATGTCTATACCATATCAACATCAACTTAAATGACAAAAAGCATTGCTATTGTAGACTCTTCTCTCCTTTGTGTCTTTCCTCATTCGCTTTTTTTCCTAACTCTGTAGATCACATACCAGCTGCGTTTCATTATGAAGGCCCGTGTGGACCCAGTACCTCAAAATAATGGAGCAGTCCGCTTCTTCTGCGACCCCACCTTCTGGGCCAAGAATGTGGTTAACCTCGGTATTGACTCAACTTTAACTTAACTTGCGGCTGAAACCTGTTTTTGTTTCACACAGAGAAACCATGTCCAAATTTCAGTGACAAACATGCACAACCAGATTTTAAAATTAAACTCTCTGAAATATCATACTATCGTTATTTTATTTTAAATACACATTGTGTCTAAAATATATCACTGTGGGCATTTTTTTATTATTTAATTGTATATTATTTAGATTTATATTATTGTATCATTTGTGAAATTAAACATTTTGTCTGAAATCATAATGTGGTCAGTTATTGAATTTTTTTTATTTAATTTAATTTAATATGATAAAAACATATAACACTTTGTCCAAAATATCATACTACAGTATTTTAACTTTTCAGAGAGTGACACAAATTCAGACTTGGTGTGAACAGGCATTTACATGCTTCAAGATGCATTGACCCCTGCTCTCCTTTTTCATTCAGGCAATCTTGTTATTGAAAAAGTGTCACATACTGCTCCTCCACCCAGCATGATGGTCAATCAGCAGATCTCTCCCAGTCACAACCACCCAGGTAAGCACTCAGGACAGATCAACCTGGCCCAGCTGAGGTTGCAGCACATGCAGCAGGCTGCGATCGCTCAGAAGCACCAGCACCAACAGCAGCAGCAACAGCAGCAGCAACAACAACAACAAATTCAGCAGCAAATGCGCATCGCTTCACAGATGTCCCAGCATCCCAGACAAGGAGGTCCACCACAGATGATACAGCAACCGGTAAATTAGAGATTAGATCTTTCCTGCTTTCCATGCATGTCTGGTTTATTCTGGTCTAGCTGTGGTGGACCAGCATTGTCTATGGTAATGAAGTTCATCTCTTCTTTAATTTTTCCTTTCTCAAGAAAGGAAATTTTGTTTTTGAATTAACCTTATGATTGGTTCAGAGTATATGTCAGCAGAATTATATTTGGTTTATTCTTATAAATATTTGTTGATTTTGAAATTATTGGCATTTATAATTCCTGATTGTATGTTTTGTTCATGTAAGGACCAGGACTTAATTTCTTCCACTTTCTCACTTTTCAGCCTCCGAGGCTCATTAGTATGCAGGCCCTCCAGAGGGGCGGAGTTAATGGATCCTCCCACATGTATCCACCTAATCATATGCGCATGGTATCAGCGCAGAACCGCATGCCCTCGGCGCAACCCCGACTAAATGGCCAGCCGTATCCCATGATGCAGCCTCAACTTCAGAGACAGGTCAGTGCAGAGACTCCAGCAGGTCACATGACAAAAACCCAAATGCTAAAACGTCACTTTCTTCTACTTCACTGTTGTTGATTTCTATTTGAACAGAAGAAGTGAAAGCAAAATTTAAGCTGCTTAATCTAGCCTGCTTTTTTAGATCCGTTCTGATCGAGTGTCAGCAATAATTATAATCAAGGAAAATGAGCATTTCTGTTATTGACACCAACAAAGCTTGTGAAAGTCACATGACATAACACAATCACTGGAGACAGCCAGGAAATAAAATTGCAGGTTTTTAATATTATCCTGTCCTGAGATGGGAAACTTTGCCTGTGACCAATGTTTAGTTATATAAAAATTATATTGCTACATATTAAATAGTGATTTATCTGTGGGTAGAAACAATAGCAATTAAATAACCATTATATGGGACAGTGGGACTGATATTAAACTGATAAATTAAGTATGTTTTTATATTATATTTTTGTATTAAATTAATTATTCTTATATTTGAATATATTTTATATTAATAATACAATATTAATATACAATATACATTTTCTTATAATAAACGTCAAATTATTTAATAATCTTTTTTTTTAATTATAGTGTCATTATTGAGTAAGTAGTGAGTAATATAAAATATATTTCTCATTAGTATGTAATTATTTCTTGGAGCTGCTATCACATTTTTATTCATATTGTAATCATGTAGTGTGTTTAAAATGGAGACTGCAGTGTAAAATTCTTTTCAGTTGTCAGACTAGGTATCATATTTTTTTCCTACCTTTTTGCATGAGAAAACAAAATCAGTAAATTGTGTTGCATTTCACCTAGGACTCATATACACACCATGTTCCACAATCAGAAATAAGTAAATATACCTGCTGTATGAAAGTGTTTTTGCCATTTTCCAACACATTTCCCTTTTCCCCCCCCTCATAGCACTCTAATCCTGGGCATGCTGGCCCCTTCCCTGTGGCGTCGCTACACAACATTAGTGCTGCCAACCCCACCAGTCCCACCAGTGCCAGTATGGCCAATGCCCATATTCACCGTGGCCCCACCAGTCCAATTGTCGGCCCCATAGAGCTCATACCGTCAGTCACCAACCCTGAAAACCTGCCCTGCCTGCCTGAAATCCCTCCTATTCAGGTAACTTTACTATTGCATTTTCTTAGACTGATTGTCAGATGATTAGGTGCTGTGGTGAGATTTAGTGGTTATAGATCTGGCCTGGTAACCAAAAGGTTGTAAGTTCAAACCCCAGAATGCGTGATCATGAGGGCACAAATCTAATAATTGTGTGGAAATGTAATAAAGGACCTAAATATAATAACTTTTGAGCCTGAATGTAATAAAGCATTTAAATGTAATAACTTTTGGGCCCAAATGCAATAAAGGTTCTAAACATAATTACGTTTACGGCACCTAAGGCAATGAGACAAAGACAATCCCTATACTTGGATCTGCTATTATTGTTCTTCATATAACAGATGCTTCATAACCAAAGCGAAGACAAAGCTGAATTGTTTTAGAGTTCTTGTGTTGCAAAAAACTGACTGTTTTTATAATCACCAGCTTGAAGATGCCGGTTCGAGCACACTGGATAACCTTCTCAGTCGATATATTTCTGCTAGTTCATATCCTATTGTTGGCCCCACCAATCCCTCACCGGGACCTTCAACACATTCCCCAGGATCATCAGGTACTCCCACATGTGGACATTTTTGCAATAGACCTTTGACATGAATTTTTGACACGCATTGTTTTGGGATTCAAATGTCAGTGTAGATTAGCAAACATTTAAATAATGTCATGAAATATGAATGCAGATTAGTATTTTATATGTGTAATATTTATATATGCCATACTCTTCGTGCCTTCAGTACCGTAGAGCTGAAACTCCCATCTGACCATACGCGCCAACCCGAGGGGCTAAGACTTTGCTGGCTCTGCTGGCACCATTAATGCATGCTCAGTGCCTCTGGTTCCGTATGGCATAATCTCCAGTGCAACCATAAGCACCAGCCCTGGGGCTAAGGCTGCATTAGCCCCCCCCCCCCCGCCATCGTTAATGTGCACCAAATGGTGTACTACCTCACCACCACACAACCAATCCCACCAACAACTCCTAGCTAGCATATATATATATATATATATATATATATATATATATATATATATATGCTTTTCACCATTATTACATCATGGTTATTTGATTACCACTATTGTTGTTGTTATTTCAAAAAAGGAAATATTAAGCGTGTATAGAAAGGCAATAAAATGTGCAGTGCAGCAGTTTTCTTACTGCTCCGAATGAGCTCATGTTTTAAACATTGCAAATATTTTAAATATTATTCATATCATTCTACTTTTTTTTAACAAAGCCTGAAATGAAATCATACATTTGTAAATTATTTGTATGATTCAAAGTGAATAAATGGCTAAAGGTCATTAAATGCAATTTTTTATGACACTTAATTGGCATCCAAAGTTTCATTGTCGTGTCAGCAATAATCATCATCATATATTAAGTTGATTTTTTTTTTTATTGCAATTTTACAAAATTCTGATTCATTTTGCATTTTGTGGCTATTTGAGATTTTAAGGCATATTATGCATTATTAAAACTTAAATAAAATTCAGACTGGTGTTTGCCCTCAGATAGAAAAATATCTGCTACCTTTTTAATTTTCTAAAGATTTTCAATTTTAACATGCTCTTTTTGTGTCTCTCATTCACAAGGTTTATCTAATTCTCACACTCCAGCTCGTCCGTCCAGCACGTCAAGCACGGGCAGTCGGGGCAGGTCAGCATTCAATTTTTCAGTTTTTTTACCTCAGTCCTTTCATCTTTCATGTTTAAAAATATTTTATTTTTTTACCAGCTGTTAATTATAGCTTAGAACTGAACAAAGAGAATTATGTATTTGATTTCCGAATATTGTTGAGACATTGCATGCAAAATTGTTATGGTGTGTCTTTTGTTTGTGTGTTTAGTTGTGGGTCAGCCAGTAGACCTGGAACGGGGAATACGACAGTGGACCAGGTGAAAGTCAAACAGGAGCCGGGAGTTGAGGAAGAGTGTAGCTTTTCTGGAGCAAACATCAAAACAGAACGCTGTAAAGATGGCAGACGGAGTGCTTGCATGGTATTTACCTTGAGATTGCAGTTTACACTCGTTACCAAATGTTTCCATTTGTTTCTTTTATATAACCTCCTTGGACGCAAAAAAGTTTGTTTTTGTGAAGAGACCCCACATAGCACAGTTTATTTTAAGGTGTTCTTTTTTACAGTGTATTTACACAGATAAGTACTGAGTAATATTAATTAACAGAACGTACTTATAGGATTAGGGTAAGGGTTTATTTTAGGGTCAGTTGCTTTTTGTACATGTAACAAGGACAAGGAGAAAGTTTAAGATCAAAATGAGCTGAAACATTAAAAATTGTGAATGAAAAGCATAATTTTCACCTTCTACCTTCACGTTTAGTACAATAATAATAAAAAAAAATTCATATGTGATTTGTTTTATATGAAAACTATAATGATGTGGTAAAAAAAAAAATATCGAAAAAGTTCTTTCCCCCTTTTGGTTCCCAAAATGCTAAACCTGTTCTTTCTGGCTTTGATACAGTTTGTTTCATTTTGCACAATGTCTTGTTCTTATTTCTCCTCAACCAGATGAGCAGCCCAGAAGGAAGCGTTACTCCCCCTCTTCCCATCCTCGGCTCTGTGTCCACCGGTTCAGTCCAGGACATTCTAAGAACACTAGGTGAAAATGTTAAATCTGAACCACAGAGTGATCATCTTTCATCTTGTACGAACCCAAACTTCAGTGCACCTCTAACCAATGGGACCACAGGGTCAAATGGAAGTCAGCGGGGAAGCACTGCTAACGCAAACAGCCAGACCACTGTAGGAAAGGAAGACGACCCGAATGAGGACTGGTGTGCGGTGTGTCAGAACGGTGGAGAACTGCTGTGCTGTGATCGCTGTCCTAAAGTCTTCCACATGACCTGCCATATCCCAACACTCAAATCTTCTCCCAGGTAAAGAATGTGGCTTTATTTTCACAGACAATGCAACACATTTGGCCTTAATGGGGTATATTACCCATTAGCATTAAGCTTTGTATCAGTAGAAACCCGGTAGTATTTTCGAATGACCGTGCTTCCCTCCCTCATGTCCCCCTGAGACGAGAGATTTCTGTATTGTGTGTCTGGAAAAAAACCTCTGATGATGCAAAAATCGTAATTTTGCGTCATTGGAGGCTTTTTTGGCCAGAGGCGAGAGACTACAGTCTGTAGTAGGAGCTCGTTCCACATGTTTTAAACCCGCCCATAGGGGATCTCACGATAAAATGACATCATCTCAGTTTCGAGTCAGCTAGTAGCCTAGTTGTATCATTTCTTCCGATAATGCCCTCTGTAACCGGTAGGTGTGGCTTGGGAGTGGCCTCGTAGGGCAGCAGAGCAAGTGCATTCTGGGAGTTGTTGTCTTTCTTCCACATGAGCCAAAAATAAATTTTCTGGCTTTTCTCAGTCTAGAAGGCACCAACTTCTAAAATAATTCCACTATAATTTCTACTACATAAATGACCCAATTTAAATACACGTTCATCTTTCCTTCCAGCTGTAAAAAATCCCTTTAATGGTGTTACAATTTGTCATATAATTTAAGATTGCATCAAATCATAATGCATTTGGATTTCAATTCATAAATGACTAATTTGATTTTATTTTTAGCATTTCTAATCATGAATGAAGTTTGTTTTATTTTATTATAATTTTAGTTTTAACATGCCATATTATTATATCCATAAATTACTTTTATTTTATTTAAAATTAAGATGCCATCAATAGCATATTATTGTATGACATGACATATTGTTGTCATAAATTAGTTTATTTTATGAAGTAAGGGTTGTACCACCAGCGACAAGTTAAATAATTTTCTAAGGGCCTGTTTACACCAGGTCACTTCATGCATTTCATGGTCGGATGGCTTTTGTCACACTATTACGTCATAATGTGACAAGATACAAAAAAAAAAAAATCAATAAAGTTTCAATAAAAGCTGTTTTTTTTATTTCTCAATTCCAGTTTAACTGCCGGTGAGGCTAGCCTTAACCTTCGGGTTGGCATGTACAGGGGTTTTAGTAGTGAAAACTTTTTTTAATTGTGTTGTTAATTATTTTGTTTGGCCTTACACTAACACTTAACCTGGGAAAAAAAGATGAGTACAGAAATAAATGACTGTAAATGTCATAGAAGTAGTATAACAGATGAAAGACTTTGTGAATCTGTTCCCTTTAGATTTTAAGGCTTTAATTCCTGATTTTTGTGTTAATCATGTGTTTGCACCCTCTTCTGCTGCAGTGGAGATTGGATGTGCACGTTCTGCAGAAGTCTCACAAATCCAGAGATGGTATACAACTCTGATGACGATTCACCCAGTAAGAAGGACAAAAGTGAGACGGCAATGAGTCCAGGGGACCAAAGAGTGAGTCACAGAGAAACAAACACAACAATAGTCACAAAACAGGGATCTTTTTTTACTTTACCCCGGATTGGTAGATTGGCCAAGTAAGATTCCTTTTACGAGGAATCTCTTCATTAATTTACCCCAATACTTCACATGACACACTGTATTATGTATTATAAAATACATACAGTATATTGTGAGATTGTTTGGCTCTAAAATATTTACTTTGCTAAAACATGAATCTGAGTGACCCAGTATGGTTTTTAGATATAATCTATCAACCTTTTCCAACAAAGTTAATGTTTTTGCAGAATTGCAGATTCTTTAAGTTTGTTCTTGTGTTTTGTAGCGATGTGAGCGCGTGCTGCTGCATGTGTTCTGTCATGAGCTCAGTACGGAGTTTCAAGAGCCCGTTCCTGCATCGGTGAGTTTCCATCAAGACCACAATATCCTCATTTCCCATAAAGGCAGATATTTCTCATGAAGTGTTCTTAAAGGCCAAAGCTCAGATGTGTAATTGGACCATTGTTCAATATGATCTGTAGCATTTAATTTCTGCCTCTCTGCTAGGTCATTAACCCTATTGCAATAAACAGCAGCATCGCTCACATGTATTTCTGTAGTGACTCCATTCATCTGTTTTCAAACATGTATTGAGCCTCTGGGCCATTTCCTGCTGTTATTTGTCATAGCGGGAATATGATTCTTGCGTAATTACGTTATTGAGTGAATGCAATAATGCATCCGGTTGACTGGTAATAATGTTGTCTTATATACCACTTCACTTTGTTCTTACATGACTACTGTACTTTCTGTAGTCCATAGTTCTGTTCTAAAACAGTGAGCTGTTGTCTACATAGGGATCTGCCTTCTAAGGCAACACAATTTATGATGTAATTGTTGTCAGATTTTATTCCTGATATAAAATATAATTTAAAGGTTGCAATGACTACATTTACATGTGCACCAATAATGTGATTATTTCCAATAATCAGAGTAAGGGCTTGTTTACATGACACGAGCAAACCTCTTTGCTTCTGTTTACTTGCAATTTTTATTGTTCTGATTATTTTCTAAGATTTGTGGTTATTTATACCGCCATTATTTGCATACCTCAATGCACAGTACAAATGATAAACTCACATAGGGTGTGTGTTGCTGGCCAAGCTCCTCCAGCGGACACGGATTTGTTTGGCGATTCTTTGGTATTGGGCCTCAGTCAGTTTTCCTGTGATGCATCTGAAATGTTTCAACCATCAATATACTGCATTATATTCATGTCATGCAGTGTTGTCAACACAGCAGTTTCTTCAGCATGCCAAAAATGCACATGCGCACTTTGGTCAGAGTAGAATAGATGTGATTAAAATGTTTATATGCCTGTTTATTGCGATTTAAAATCAGCATACGCCCCGTTTTACTAGGATTATCGTTGCTAGGATTACGAGCGTTGTGAAAGTGACATGTGAAGGCCAAGTATGGTAACCCATACTCAGAATTTGTCATCTGCATTTAACCCATTCAAGTTAGTGCACACACAACATTAGGAGTGAATAGTGAACACACTGCAAACTGTGGACAGACACACTCGAAATTGCTGTGGCGCCTGAGGAGAGATTGGGGGTTAGGTGTCTTTCTCAAGGTGACCTCAGTCATTTCCTGCCGGTATGGAGACTCAATCCCGACTGACTCTCTAACCATTAGAACAGGACTTTTAAACTTTACATGAGGATATATTTACATCGCAATATTACCTAAATCTCATTATAATCACATTATGAAGGTGCATGTAAATGTAGTCATTGACAAACAACTCGGTCTTTCCCCATTTATAATATATATGAGTTGTACTTGCATGACTGGAGGGTGCTACTAAGATGCCAGCTGAGTAAATTGACTTACAAGGGGTACTGTTGAAATTCTAGATATTAGGTGAAGATCCAAGCAGCAAAAACTGAACATTTTAATTAGATGGAACCTTTTTCTGTCTATATTCTTGCAATGTTTGTTTTTTAATAACTATTTCCCTTTTTTCCCATTATTTATCTATTATTATAGTATCTATTGATTAATATTTTGAAAGGTCTTTTATTTTTATATTTTCATTTTAATTTTAGCTTTATTAATAGTGCTTTTTCATTGGGATGCACATGTCATACCTAAAAGTGTCGAGTCGATGGGTAGATTATTTGGTGTTGGAAGAGAGCCGCATGTCTGCAACGTTATTGTTTTAATGCTGAAGCCTTGATTTCTCTCCAGGTACCCAATTACTATAAAATAATAAAGCATCCAATGGACTTGACCCTGGTAAAGCGGAAACTACAGCGAAAACATCCTCTGCATTACAAGAGCACTACAGAGTTTGTGTCCGACGTGCGCCTGGTCTTTAGCAATTGTGCCAAATTTAATGAGGTGAGTACGGGGAATGTCCTTAACCTGTGTGGGGGGGTGTGATGGGATGTTGCATGTTAGAAACGAGTATTTGGAGAGTATGAAACACACTAAAGCAACACAGCATGAACATGTGATGGGTTGCATGCTTTTACTTCCTCATATGTTCACCAGTCCAGTACTAACAATTAAAGGAATGGTTCCAGTCGAGCTGAGCTTTAATCAGCGGCGCTGTTTTTCTTTTTCTTTTTGGATGTTGCACTAGTGTGTCAAAGGGCTAACACACCTTTTCACTCCGTTAAAGAGATGTTTATTACATTTGATTATTGTTCAGCACTTTTCTTTTGAACAATAAAAATGGCAATCAAATGCATGATGTAAATGTCAGTTTTGCAGTCGTTCATGCCTTCTGACATTCAGTCAAGACCCCATGAAGCAAACTTGACGAGTGTAAGTTTATGGGTTTCATATTAATACCGGAAGTTCGGGTGGGTCTTGACTTTTTGCCAATATGCTTTAATGGGGAGTTTTGCTAGTCGTAACGAGGAACTTACTCATTCTAGAGAGCGAGTGAATTCTGTCCGCTTTTTGGAGTAGACTAGTGTAATATTAATAACTTTAAAGCAAACATACATGGACTAAAAGCCACAACTCTCATTTCTATTTCATGGGGTCTTTAAAGTGTGTATGTAGAGTGTTTAGTGACTGTAAAATAAAAATAAACGGCACTGATGCTTTTAAAATCACATTATGTATACAACTGATTTGATTTAGTTTTATATCCCTTAGAAAGTCGTGATTGTAGATTACAGATGTAATTTTTAGCATTTAGTTGATGTTGTGAGTTTTGAATGTTGCCACTTGATGAGGTTTGTGTTATTGAAAGTAAAACTCAGTCACACTGTTAATTTTAAATTCGGTGGCAATACGTTAATAAAATGAAAGATGTGATTATTACGCACAAACGTTTTATAGGGATTGTTTGGCTTCTGTTTCACCAAAGGATGTGTGCATTCCTTCATGTCCACTTTAGGTGATTTCAGTGGATGGATTTGATCTGTTTGGGTTCATCACAGTGGCCACTGAATGCTTGAAGTGCATAAATAGGGTGTTTGTTGTGGGGAAAAATAACTTTTATCTATAGTCAAATCCTCCAAGACACCCATGTTAAATACTGTAGCACTTCACACTGTCATTGTGATACTTCAGTGAGGTTTCTGAAATGTTTATTTCTGTCTAAAAATAAACTGCAAAATGAGGGAGACATTTTACTGTCTTCACAAGACTTGATGACTGGCATTCATGTCAAAGAAGCACGTTATTATTAACTATTTTTGAATTTTATGTCATTTTTCCCTCCAATTTATCGTTTGCATTTAGTTTGGGTCTGTCAGCATAACTGCCACTTGTTGTTTTTGTTTTTTTGGAGTATTTTAAGGCAAATCCCCTTCTAGTTGTCATGTGTTTATATAGAGAGGCTGTTTGTTTATGCCTTATAACTGAAAGGCATTTATTATGAGCAAACCAAAAATTGTGCTCCTTGGACATTTTTAAATACAGTTGAGGTTGTGACCTCACTGTGTTTATGGTATAAAATCTTTCTTCCCCCCTTTCTTTTGTATTTTTTTTTTTTGTGTGCTGTCGTTGCCCTTTTTAGATGTCTCGAATAATCCAGGTTTATGATGAGGAGAAACAGAGTAATGTTCAGGTAAGATGTTTTGTACACCACACCGATGGGTTCAGCAGTGCTGGCACCCAAAGCAGCCGAAACTGGAGTTTTAACCCTTTCTGTGATTCTCTTCTCCTCCTCTTCCTCACCCGTTCATTCCACCCACTTTCTCTTCCCCTTTCCTCACATTTCCACACTCTTTCCCTTCTCCTCCCTCTCCTAGGCTGACTCGGAAGTGGCAGAGGCGGGCAAAGCTGTGAGTCAGCGTTTCGAGGAAAAACTGCTGGAGATTTTTCCCGACCAGACGTTCCCAGTAGTCGCGGAGAAGGAGACACGACCCGAGGCCGATAAAGAGGATTCGGAGGACTCCGACGACGATGTGGTACAACCAAAACGCAAACGTTTAAAAGTGGATGCTGAGAAGCTGATGCACATCAAGTGAAGAAACAGGAAACGTCTGCAAGAAATAAACTGTCTTCCTCTCAAGTCTTATCCTGCTCTCTGAAGGGTGGGATAATGCTGGAACTGATGCGATTCAGATGCTTCATTTGTTTCATGTTCTCCCCCCACCCCGACGATCCATTGTACATACTGCGTGAGAACTTTCAAACTTGCATTGTCTTCGGAGGACGAAGAATGAATCGTTGAGTGTCGATGAAGACACTTGTACAGATTTAAATAGTCTTGTTTTGGTCTGATTTAGTATATAACTTTTTTTTTTTTTTTTTTTCTTAAACTATGACTTATTATTATTATATTTGTAAATCTATTGTGAATGATACTTTATAAATGATACACTCATCTCTCCCTCCCATTGTATGATAAAGTTTATCATATGGTCCACCTGCTTCCTTTGCATGTGTATTTTCTTATTCCTTAAGTTTAAATCCCTTCAATAGGAGAACATTTGATCTTTATTTTCAATAAAATGGTGACCTCTGTATTGTTTTAAAGTTTAATCATAGACCCTTCAAAAGCTATAAAACATAGTAAATGTGTGTCTGTGGCACATACAAAAGTACTTTCAACAAGCATTGCTTTTTATTCCAATAATACATAAACAACAGTAATGCCAGTGTTACATTTATAAGGGTTGCAGTCTTAAATGTTGAGGGAAGAATTTTAAAATATTAAATTAGTTTTTTTATTAGAATAAATGAACGCAGTTTAAATGTTTTATCTTTTTAAAATGATAACAAAAACTTTTAAATTAGAATATATTTTGTGAAATGTATTCTTCAAACTAGAATTACTTTTCGCCAAGTGATTGCAACAAAATCACATTGACATACATTCAGACTCTACTATATAATGAAGGTAGATTTGAACTAAAAGGTTAAACTGTTTCATGCCAAAAGTATTTTTTTTTAGGTGTCAGATTGGGGCAAGCTGTAAATACTACATTTATTTGTAACATTTCAGAATGGTTTGATATTTATGCAATGATATTTGATATTTATGGAAACTTAATTCATTTAGACATGTTTCCACAAATGCAAAAACCTGTGTTCAGTCAGTGTATTGTATCTAGTTTCCTGGGCAATAACAGTGAACAGCTTAATGTAGTCAAGACTTTTAAGTTATTTCTATACAGATGATGGCTTAAAAAAACAAACCTACCATGAGAAATACTTGATGGAGCAAAAATAACTAGACAACTAAACAACTAGAAATCTTCACCTCCTCATTTCATACATTCGGCGCCCTATACACTCGTGTAAACAGACATGACTCCATTACTGTAGGTTTTATAGTCGTAAGAAATCGTTTTTTGCGTCACGTTTTGCTGAATGGGCAATTGTGAAGTCAGGCGTGATGATCAGCTGATATGAGCGGATCTGTTAGAGTCTGGAGGTGACGGAGCGTTACTTTGACAAGGTAAAGAAAACGTTTAAACTGTTTTTTTTTTTATTAGGAACACCTATACTTTTTCTTTAAACACACGTAACTTATTTTAGTTAGAAATGTTAATTTACACGTGGCTCGAAGCTCTGGACGCAACAGTTAATCAACAGTGTACTGCTACAAAAAACAATTAATTTCACACCGTTTTGTGAAAATGTGAGACATGTTGATCACCATGTAGTGCCTCTTTGTTTGACACGCCCCGACCAAAGCAAATTCAGAGGGAAAATGACCTGTACATATTTATTGTTACAAAAGTTAAGCATCAGTAATATATATTGTTTATTAGATGAGAGGTTTTTAGCATCAAAGTACTATACATTGTTTATTAGATAATATTTTTTTTTTGCATCAAATCATAGTGAGACTTTAGTTTCTTTCCTTAATCGGTGATTGCGAAAATGACAAGCTACGACTTGCTCAATGAAGGGTTTAAACTGCTGAACATTTTGAACGGATTAGTCAAATGAACCGGTTCACAAAACTTATCTGAATGATTCATTCGCGAATCTGAATCATTCGAGCGGTTCTATTTTCTAATTACGGACTATTTTCTGTGGCGGAAGCAATACATTCGTTTTTAAATAAATAAACTCCTTTTTAAATCAATAATTCGTGTCAAATAATTTATTTATTTTGTATGTAGCCATGTAATAAGCGGTATAATGTATAGAGAGGCGGTCGTTATAGCGAATAACAACCCCTTCAGGCAGATTCAAGACCCCTCCGCTTTCGCGTCGGGGTCCTGTTCAGCCTGTCGGGGTTGTTATTCGCTATAACGACCACCTCTCTATACATTATCCCTTACATATATTATAAAACGCTAAAAAATAAATAAATGTATTGTTTAATTTAATTCCAGAGTAAAAGGACATAATAGGCCTTATCACAGTCGAACGCGGAAGTGTGATAAAGGCCTAACAGCTTTAACGGAACGTTTGTGTTTCATGAAACACGTGATGCATTTACGTCACGACGCAAAATAAAGCTGAATCGTTCTTTTAACCGAACTGTCAAACGAACTATTCAAAAGAAACTATTCGCAAAAACGAGTCGGACTTCCCATCACTAGAGCGAGGCGTTTGATCTTGTCTAAACCACTCTGGCGCTGCTTTACTGTTTGATGACGTCGCGCTTCAACCATCCAATCACAGCGCTAAGCGATGTCCTCATTGTTTTGACGACTTGTTTGTTTTCTTCTCTAGGTGACTGCGGCATAAGATCCACATACTTCTACAGTTCTACCTCAGCAGCTGAAGATCTACACCACAGGTAATGCGCTAATGTATTTGTATTTATTTGTAATGTCTTCTGCTTCGGCTATAAGTGTTTTAACAGCACTGTGACGTTTGCCGTGTCAACAACACATCTGTTTTCATAGAATGATGCAAACAGCCCAGGCGGCATTCTTATGAAAAAGGAAGAACATGCAAATGAGGTGTATTTTTATTTCTGTTATGTTTCATTACTGCTGTTTTTCAAGTGATGTCGGACGGGCTTGTGCTCGGTGGTGATGGAAACTTCAGCTCTCTCTGCCCACATGGGATCGAGTGGATCTGGTATGGACTTGGGGAATGTGCCCAGGGCTCCAGGGATGTTGCCAGTGTAGTTCTGGGACTGCTGTCAATAGTTTGCTTCATGGTGTCCTCACTACCGTAAGTATGCCAACTCTTATAAGAGGATGATGTTGCGCTGTGTATGCCTCAGTTTTGCCATATTAGAAATAAAATGTTCATTTCAGGCACAGCGATAATTTTGAACACTCATACACTGCTATTCAAAAGGTTGGTGTCAGCAAGATTTTAATGAAATACTTTTATTCAGCAAGGATGTTTTGAATTAATCAAAAGTGACAGTAAAGACAATTTCTATTTAGTATAAATGCTGTTCTTTTGAACTTTCTATTCATCAAAGGGTTTCCACTGAAATATTAAGCAGCACAACTGTTTACAACATTCATAATAATAAGAAATCTTTCTTGAGCAGCAAATTTGATTGATTTCTGAAGGATCATGTGACACTGAAGACTTGTCATCACAGGAATAAATTACATTTTAATTCAAACAGAAAACAGTTTTTAAATGTGTAATAATATTTCACAAAATTCTTTTTTTATTGTATATTTGTACCAAATAAATGTAGCCTTGGTGAGCATAAGAGACTAATTTCAAAAACATGAAAATGAATTCTTACAGACCCCAAACTTTTGAACGGTAGTGTAAAGTGACATTTTGTACATGATAAGATATAATGAGATCACACTGTCTGTTACTGTAGGCAATACTACAACTCCTGCAAGACAGGGAATATGGACAGCGCTCTGTCTATTTGGTTTCTGTTATTGTGGCTGGCAGGTGACTCGTGTAATCTCATTGGATCGTTCTTAGCCGATCAACTTCCACTACAGGTTTGTCACATTTTTCATTTGTTGCTTTGGATAAAATCTCTGCTAAATTAATTAAATCACCCTAATCTTAATTCAGCTGTAGTTTAAAGTAAAGCCTGGTTATATTATTATTTTATATTCCTCAACCCCTTGTTTCTCCTTTAGAAATACACTGCAGTGTACTACGTCCTGGCAGACATGCTAATGCTGTTTATGTACATGTATTATAAACTAAAGAATAAAGCATCTAGGGGTGAGTTGGAAATCATGCCTTACTTGAGACTTGTAATGTTGGTTCATTACAAGTCTCGTGTTGAATGTGTTGTGAGTAGGCTATATGTAATTGCTTTCATTCATTTTTAATGTAACATTTACATTTTATTTTATTTCAGCTTCATTTAAATTCCCAGAACTGATTTTTAATAGCTTTAGTTAACAATGACACTGCTCGAGAACGTCTCTACTGTATATTCCTCCCCGGCCCTCGGCCTTCACAGTCTGTTATAAGATTGTGCTGATGCCTGAAACACTGATTCATGGAACTGTCTTTCTCCTCTGTAGAGAGTAACAGAGCATTGCTGAATGCAGTCAGTATGCTGTGTCTTCTGGGAATTACATCTTCCCTCCTTAGCCTCCCTCACTCTGCCCTAGAGGATCAGATTCCCGCGGGGTTCAAGGGTCGGGCACTGCTGGCCGTGGAGGGGGACAACGGTTCGGTGCAGGTAACTAGAGTTGCTTTTATCATTGAGTTGAGTTGCGTTGCACTTAATTCATTTACGTGGTTTCAGCATTGGTTTGGGACTTAATGTTTTCATGTTTTTCAGCCCTTCTCAACAAAGGAGATTATAGGCTTTTTCATCGGCTCTTTATCTTCAGTTCTCTATTTATGCTCCAGATTGCCACAGATGTACACTAATGTAAGTTTTACATTGATGTTGATTCTCACATAATCTATTAAGAACATGTCCAGGTCATATTTTACCCCACACTTAAAAGAAAGACATTTTGATTGATTTATAGTTTTCTTCTGTTTTAGCAAAATATATATATAGTCTATTTGTTTAGGACTATTAAATCAGGGTGCACACTGTATGATTTTGGCCACGATTTGGCTGAGACAAGTTTTGCGCATCCTAAGATTCCTCTGATCCTTGGCCAAAATCGGAAGACTTTGATCACTAGTTTGACATGTTTACCGACAGCCGATTAATGACCATTGTGATTTAAAATTAACCTCTGATGAAATTCTGGCAGTGTCCTGTAGTGCGACTTCTCCTACGACAACTGTCAAATCTAAAACCAATAGGAGCGCAGAACATGACGCAATTAGAACGACAACTACAAACCACCACTTGCTTCACACACATCGTCTTCGTTTTTTCTTTGCAAGATAAGCCATGGTCAAAATTAAATATAGAATAACTTATTATTTATGTATTCATTCAACAGAATATTCTGCGGGCCATGAAAGTTTTGTGAATATGATACAACATGGCTCATGCTGGCTGGCAACTTAAAAAAACACTGGCATCAAAAGTGTAATTTGATGTATGCTTTTAATACAGCTACAATTATTATTTCATACATATCTGAATGCATATGTAGCATGAATCTTTAAATTAAATATATACATATGTTGCTTCTGAGGCTACATTCACACTGCGAGCCTTAGTGCTCAAATCAGATTTATTGTTTGGATCAGATTTTTTTTTTGTATAGCTGTTCACTTTGTGGTTTTAAATGTCCTGAACTGCCAGGTCCTGAACTGACCAGCATGCGCAAAAGAACGATAAAAAGACTTCAAACAGCAAGCTGACATACGGAAGTAAACACGAAGAACATAAAGTAAACGATTACGTGCTTATAGTGTGATCTGCCGCAGAAGTCAGCGAATTTATGCACAGCCAAGATAAAAAACAAAGAGAATAGAATAACATTTATGATACAAGCCCACGTTTTGCTTGTATATTTGTCACTGTAATTCTTTCAACTGACACCTTTCACAACAGTCTTGATAACTTTGGGTATGTGTGATAGCCAAAGTGACTCCTGTGAACAGAATTGTGACGTATGTTGTGATGTAAAAGTCTCTTGAATTCCGATACGGCTGTTCAGATTGAGGTCGCATTGCAAATCATCTGATCTGTATTGGAACCACATTATGGAAGTGGCCCAAATCTGAATTGAAATCAGATTCCATGTGGTTTGTGCTGTTCACACTGTCATGAGAAAAACAGATCTGAGTCACATATGAGCAAAAAAAACCCATCAGATTTAGGCCACATTTACCTGCAGTCTGAACA
Organism: Scardinius erythrophthalmus; assembly: GCF_964197995.2. Taxonomy (NCBI): domain Eukaryota; kingdom Metazoa; phylum Chordata; class Actinopteri; order Cypriniformes; family Leuciscidae; genus Scardinius; species Scardinius erythrophthalmus. Next base: position 6,393,951 of record NC_138240.1, on the reverse strand, counting down.
TAGCTTTAGTGTAATGTTAATATATCTTGCTGTCTTGCAGTATCGAAGGAAGTCAACAGAGGGCGTATCTTTTTTCCTGTTTGCTCTGGTAATTCTGGGAAACACAACATATGGCATCAGTGTGATAATGAAGAACCCAGATCCAGGGCAGGGAGAGACCAGCTACCTCGTGCACCACCTCCCCTGGCTCATCGGCAGCCTGGGAACGCTCTCACTGGACCTTATCGTATCCTTTTAAGCCACCGAGCTGGGAGAGGATCATTGAACACAGTCCTCATGGACCACAGCCACAAAAAGATGTGAAATGGAATATAGAATATGAATATTTTTCATACAAAAAGTCAAAATGCATAATTTATTTTAGTATCTTTTTATATATTTGAATATATAAATGTTTTATTTTAATAATTGAATAATGGATTCATGTTTTACACAATGCATCAGGTTTAACTGTGTTGGGAAAAATGCATAAATTGATTAATTGACTAAGGTTTGTTTTGAGAACATGCAGTCAAAGGTCACGTGACTGATATTATAGACAACATTGCATAAATGTCTGAGTTATCGTGTGTTTGGCATTCTGGATCACTTGAGGTCACGTATATTGACACAACTCTGATCGTTGCCAAAGCATCCAACTACATTTCTGAAGTCATGTGACTTCCTTTCATGTGAAGCACATTTGTCATAATCCCCTGAGCACTGAGCTTTGTTGTTTAAAGGGGTCATCGGATGCAAAATTCATTTATATGGTGTTTGCATATAAATGTGTCTTTGCAGTGTGTGGACACAACCACCATTCAATGAAAAAAATCCATTCACTATCCTCAAAAAGCCTAAACACTCTTTGTTTTCTGAGAAACATGATGACGTATTGCTCATGCTTCGCCCACGACCACTGACGGACTGTCCCGTATTTGCATATTTCCGCCCTCAGCCATTTGTATACTGTCCACCAAGACAGGTTGCCATGGCAGCACTTGTGTCACATGCTCCATGGAAGAGAGGAGTGGGCTGAGCAGTTGCTCATTATCATTTAAAGAGACAAGAGTTTTTGAGGAGGTAAAAAGGGAGTTGTTTTACACAACCACTGAGGAATTTTAACCAAAGTATGTTACAAACTTTACACGAAGACCCTAAAGAATCGTAGCACTTTGTGAAAAATGGGCCTCCGATGACCCCTTTAAATTCATTCAGGATAGTTTGAAAATTTCAGCTTTTTTGCCTTAACGCTTTTCTTCAGATATCCGTGCAGTTCATGATGTACAGCAAATCTCCTCGGGTTTCTGCAGATGGAGATGAAGAGACTGCTGCACTCCTCCAAGACTGAACTATTCCCATTCCTGCTGTGATTGGATGAAATGCTGGAGATGTTTTTTGAGCATCACATTTCCACAGCCACAGCTGACAGACGTTTTTTTTTTTAATAGTAAAAAAAAAAAAAAAAAAATGTAACCAATGCATGAAATCATGTACATTTTCTTTTGTACAGTAGAATAAACGTTGCATTTGGCAGCTCGATCAGTCCTGATTGAGAAAGAAAATGAGCTGCCGTCAATCTGTGTACTGTAATGATAGGCTGTTTACATGTAATATATTATAGAAATGTTTTACTATTGTAAAGATGTTTTTAATCTTTATACTGTTGCCTTTGATTTGATTTTGCACTGCACCTTTCAGTCACTTGGTAACTTCTTTTATTGAAGTTCTTATTTTTAAATCTTATTTTACTTTTTGTTTTTGTTGTTCTCTCTATCACAGCACAACCTTCACTAAAGATTTATGTTTTTCTGAGGCCAAACTTGCTTGAACTGTTTCTTTGTGTGTTGGTGTGTGTGTGTGGTGTTTAGGTAAGCCCTATGTTATGGCGACAAAATGTCCCCACAAAAATGGCAATATCCAAAATCCTTATGTTGAAGGTCCCTATGTTGAAAATAGCTTATAAATCATACTAAATGTTTTTTGAAAATGTGAAAAAGCAGAAAGATTTTGAGGTGGATAGGTTTAGGATTAGGGGGATAGAATATAGAGGTTGCACAGTATAATAAAGCAATAACGAAATGCAGGCAGAGCTGAATGTGAGTTGACAGTGGATTGCTGCATCACTAGTACCCACTGTTGAAGAAGCATTTCGACTTGGAGGCCGAAGGTCAAGTTCATCCCCTAGGGAATCTTGATTAATCTCAATGGTAATGCTTATTTCCAAATAAATTATCTATTGTAGGATAGATTTAAAGTTATTAAAACGTGCGATTTTTACGTTCTCAGTACAGGTGTTTTAATGGTGTTTGTTATAAATAAAGGATCTGTTCAGAAACCTAGTAGGTTGCCCTACTGCCTTCTAAGGCAGTAAATGAAATGTAAACTTAAACAATCTCCACGTCACGGTGGGTTGCAGGAAGGCAGACGGAGACGAGGACATATTTTCAATTCGAAGGTTTAGTTTAATTAAACACAGGACAGCAGAACAGGTAGCAACACAAACTAAATATAACGGAGATGATCGGACGACTGAGTGAACAGACAGAACTTAAATACAAACAGATGACACTGATTAACAGAACACAGGTGATACAGATGACGATGATTGATACAGCTGAACTGAAAATGACAGTAACCATAGAAACGAAGGAGTGGCGGGAAAAGAACAAAGGAAAACAGGAACCAATCACAGCACAAACTGAAAGTCCAAACAAGCACTGACACGTGACACTCCATCAATGTTATTTTAGCATTATTCATATTCTACTATAGTACTTTGAATTTGCTTTTATTTCTACATTTTCAGATTTCATTGTAATTTTACTATTTTAATTTTTGATTCAGTGTCAGTCATTTTAGTACTTGAACGAACTTATTTTATTTCAGTTAGTTGCTAAAGCACGTTCTTTTTTTAATCTAATATTTTTCATTTTATTTCAGCTTTATTTAAATTTAATGAAAATGATTATTAATAGTTTTGGTTAATAATAACAACACTGATCTCCTGGCGCATGTCTCCTCACACAAAGTATGTATACTGTATAGAAAATTACACAGCAGCAAAAAAGTTTTTAAAAAACTTTTACACTCTTGCCGCTGGTTTATTTTTTCCCCTGCAGGTTAAAGGTTTGACATATTGAATAAATTTGACTGAAATGCTTGAAATGTATTGAAATATTTTATATTCTACCAAAGATAAAACTGTGCTAGACGTTAAGTTTTGTGAAGAAGGGCCACTGGGATCCTCAATTTGAGCTGTGTTTATGATCATTACTTTACAGTGGTTTTCAGTTTGCATATCAGTGACTGTAAAATATGTATTTTAGGTATGGGAGTGGCATATTTGCATAGACAGTAAAAGAAATGAACACCGCGACCCCATTGGATTCAACAGAGAAAAGTGAAGTCAATTAGAAGCACTCACTTCCTGATGGCTGACCGTACTGCGCAGACTCAAACTGAGCTTGACGACGTAGATGTGACGTGAGCAACCCGTCTGTCTTCTAGTAGCTGTGCCAAGAGAAATCTGAATCATTCCCTTCCGAAACTTGCAGAGACGGAGAGTGTGAGTAGGAGCTCTCCATGAGCTCGGAGCAGGAGAAACTTTTGCTAAGTATTCTGATTAATTATTTTGTCATTTTGCCTCCACGTCCTCCCGATTACCTGTGAGCTTCTCCTCCTGTCCATACGGTAATCTCTCTACTGTGCGACAGAGAGTTATGACACAATCGTTAGCCTATTTTTACAAAAACTGCTTCTACGGGGCCATAACATAAGATACAAGGTAATGGAGCGTTTAATACATTTTCGTGTTTCTTTGGAAATAAATAATGGACAAATGGAGTCTTTAAACGCCTCAGATGTAAAGTTATTCACTGTCAAAATGACACCAAAATGAATGGAAGTCAATGGAATGCTAACAGCAGGTGATGGTCTGCTAATCAATGGCGGCGCCCGGGAAAGCTTCAGTTTCGGCTGAAAGATTACCCCCTTGCACATTTGGAGTTTTGATATTTCATATATGGTCGTTGGGCTATTTTTAAGTGGCAATTAGGCTAGTTTTGTGACGATATGTGCATATGTGAGATGCTGCCTTTGAATTTGGCTAAAAGAAGGTCTTTTCTGTGTTATTGTGCTGCCTACCTTTCGGAACAACCTTTGCGTGGCTTTTGTGCTAATGCTTCCTTAAAATACTGCCTATGTACTCAACTCAATAGTTTTCCAAAACTTGAATCTCTGACACATTTTTTTCCTTTCAGGAAGAACCTTGGCTCCTCATTCTACCCCATGGTTCATATCAGCAGCCCTGTTGTTCCTGGAAAAACACATCTATGTTGTTTTTCCTCATTACAACAGTCGCTGTCATTAGTATCCTCTGAGTTAAGAGCATTAGGGATGGATCTGCAACCCGCAGAATGTCCCCTCTGCCCCCAGTTAAGGACATAAAGGGCCCACCCATGAAGCAGAAGAGAGTTTGGGGTCTCTCTCTCTCTCTGTGTGTGTGTGTGTGTGTGAGAGAGAGAGAGACAGATAAGGGGATCTTGAGTTGCGTGCGTCCAGCTGAATTGTGTAGTGACACGTGGGAGTTAGTCGGGGTGGTTGTGAAACCCGGGCTGAGCAAGTACGTTCTCTGAGCGGCAGGAAGAACGGAGAGATAGTGAGCGCTCATCCATCAGTTAGATGAACTAGGGCTGTTTATAAACACTGGGCTGCTGGGAATGTTCTAATGAGCCCACTGTTTCACGTAGTGCATGTCCAGAAATCACTCATTATTTCACTTAAACAGCTCCTCGCTCCCACCACGGCCCTCTCAGATTTTGTTCAACAGGTTCAAACTTTTAGATATCCATTCCTAACTTTTACGCTGACAGTAAGGGTGATCTTCAAAGCTCTCGTTTCCCTCATCACGGTGGCAGAACAGTGTTAAACTGTCCTTTTTTGTGTATTATCGACTTTGTGTGCCCCCGTCTTTAAACTCACACACATATTGGTGTGTTTGAATTCATGGTTTGCGTTGGAGGGACGCGCTGTTTGTTTTGCGCATGTGTGTTCCAGTGTGTGCTTGGCAAGTGCTGGACGTCAGGGGCTGAACTGCTGTCAACATCACAAATGCAAGAGGCACATCAAGCTGAGATCCAGCACACGCAACATCAGCACTGGTGAGTACACAAAATCTGTTTTCTCTAGAAACTGTACCAGTCGAAAGGATCGTTAAATGCTTAAAATATCAATACCTGCATAGGAATTTCTAGTTCCACTTTATTTTAAGGTGACGTAGTTATATTGTACTTACTCAAATAAGAGAGCAATATTAATTAACAACACGTACTTACTATAGAGTTATTGTTAGGGTTTGGTTAAGTTAAGTTTAGTAATTATGCATAATTTACCGTTATTACTATAGTAAGTACATGTAGTAATGTGTAACTATGTCACCTTAAAATAAAGTGTTACCGGATTTCTTCACAATAATTAAAAAACAAAAACAAACTATATTTATAAAGGATTATTTGGACCGCATCGTAAAGGAAAAGCAGCCAGTAAGTGTCCAGCATACATGAAGTCTGCTTTGTTTAAAAAGCATCCTAGGATGCACCTCATGAAGTTGGTTCAAAATTTATGAGGTTTTATTTGTTAGGTGTGACATTTCTCATACTACCATTTGTGTTCAATTCAGTGTTGATGACTTTCTGTGAATGTGTGCATGTATCAGGCCTATAATGAGAGGAATCATTTTGATTAGTTAATATATTGATATTTATAATTTTTTATGTAGTCTACTGTTCAAATGTTTTGAGTACATACGATTTTTTTAAATGATAATCTCTTATGCTCACTGAGGTTACATTTATTTGATCAAAAATACAGTGAAAACAGTAATATTGTAAAATATAATTACAGTTTAAAAGAACTCTTTTCTATTTTTATATATTTTAAAAAGTCATTTATTCCCGTGATGCAAAGTTGAATTTTCAGCATCATTACTCCAGTCTTAAGTGTCACATGATCCTTCAGAAATCATGATTTGCTGCTCAAGAAACATTTCTGATTATTATCAATGTTAAAAACCATTGTGCTGCTTAATATTTTTGTGGAAACTGTGACCAATATTTCCCATGATTCTTTGATTAATAAAAAAGTTCAAAAGAACGGTGTTTATTTGAAATAGAAACCTTATGTAACAATGTAAAAGTCTTTACTGTAATTTTTGGCCACTTAAATGTCTTTGCTAAAAAAATAGATATTACTGACCCTAAACTTTTTAACAGTAGTGTATTTAGACTAAACATTCAACAATAACACAATACATAAAATATCTCTTTAAGTGAGAAAAATATTTTTTTGAGTTGAACAAAGGTCCATGAATGCCTTGAAGTTTTGTAAATCACTTTATACCTTTTTTTTTTTGGTCTAGTTCACTCTCACACAACAAACATCATTATCTTTAGTTCTTGGGTTTGTTGGGTCAATGTGAACATGACAGTTCTGTTTCCCAACATTATAAATCCAACAGACAACTTAAGAATGTTTGAAATGTTGGCATTTGTTGAGCAGTCATTTAGACATTCTGTCTGTGAGCTCCTACACAGAAGTCAACACCACTGACAGAAGTCAAAGAGAAGTTGCCATTTGATCAATATACACTGTTTTTAATAGAATAGACTGCTTCAATTGTGTTATCTATGCAGATACCATTGAGATAGTTGAGTTGACCAGCCTTACGTCAGTCTGTCGTGATCACCTACATTCAAAACATTACAAGCACTTCTGGACTTTAGTCCAAAACCCCCCAAACTGTCCCTGCACAAGGCCGTCTAATCCAAGAGTCCTGTTTCCTGCTTAAATCTGTAAACACAGCCTGGCTACAAGCAGATAGCTAACATCAAATAACATAACAGATGGATAAACGAAGATATGCTGGCAAAAATAGTGGATGCAGTGCTTTGTGGATGTTTCTAGATGTATAACATGATGGTTCACCATCTTCTAATGGAAACTTCTCCCATGAGGGCTTCTCAGGCAAAACCTTCATTCAACACTCTTAAAAATAAAGGTTCTTTATAGGCATCAAAGGTTCCATGAAGAACCTTTAACATCCATGGGACCTTTCCATTCCACAAAAGGTGCTTTAAAGTGGAAAAAGGTTCTTCACACTAAGACAAAAAAGGGTTCTTTTGAGAACTGTTCACTAAAAGGTTATTTTAGGAACCAAAAATGGTTCTTCTATTAAAGGGGTTTTCAAACTGGGGTCCGGGGATGCCCAGGGGACCGCAAGAGAGTGCTGGGGGTCCGTGAAAAATGTAGAGAAAAACATTATGAAAATTATTTAGCTAATGCTTTTGATTTCAAATAAATAAAAAATTTGATTTAAATAATACACAATTTGATACAGAGCCCCTAAAGAGACAAAAACATGAGATGGGAGGAATTCTATGTCAATTCTTTTGCACTCTCTCGCAAAATGTTTGTGTTTCCCAGAGAAAACAATGTTTTGCGAGCAAACACATTCTGCATTTTCTCAGGAGAACGCAAACGTTTTGCGAGCGAACGCAAAGTTTTTCAAGGGAACGCAAAGTTTGTCAGAGGAACACAAACGTTTTGTGAGCGAATGCAAAGTGTCTCAGGGGAACAGAAACGTTTTGCGAGCGAATACAAAGTTTCTCAGGGGAAGACAAACGTTTTGTGAGCGAACGCAAAGTTTGTCAGGGGAACACAAACGTTTTGTGAGCGAACGCAAAGTTTCTCAGGGGAACAAACGTTTTGTGAGCGAACGCAAAGTTTCTCAGGGGAACAAACGTTTTGCGAGCGAACGCAAAGTTTGTCAGGGGAACGCAAAGTTTTGTGAGCGAACGCAAAGTTTCTCAGGGGAACAAACGTTTTGTGAGCGAACGCAAAGTTTGTCAAGGGAATAGAAACGTTTTGTGAGCGAACGCAAAGTTTCTCGGGGGAACGCAAAGTTTTGTGAGCGAACGCAAAGTTTCTCAGGGGAACGCAAAGTTTTGTGAGCGAACGCATAGTTTGTCAGGGGAAGACAAACGTTTTGCGAGCGAACGCAAAGTTTCTCAGGGGAACAAACGTTTTGCGAGCGAATGCAAAGTTTCTCAGGGGAACAAACGTTTTGCGAGCGAATGCAAAGTTTCTCAGGGGAACAAACGTTTTGCGAGCGAATGCAAAGTTTGTCAAGGGAACAGAAACGTTTTGTGAGCGAACGCAGTTTCTCAGGAGAACAGAAACGCTTTGTGAGTGAACGCAGTTTCTCAGGAGAACAGAAACGTTTTGCGAGCGAACGCATAGTTTGTCAGGGGAAGACAAACGTTTTGTGAGTGAACGCAAAGTTTGTCAAGGGAACACAAACATTTTATGAGCGAACGCAAAGTTTGTCAGGGAAATGCAAAAGTTTTTAAATATATTTTTATTCCACCACCATATCCCTTTCTTTAGGGGCTCTGTAATTTGATAAATAAAAACGTTGATTTAAATAAATAAATAGATACAAATAAATAAGTACAATAATAATCTAAGTACAGTGTTTTAGTAAGTAGAAAAAAAGTAAATGTCGTTGACAGATTTTCCAAATAAGTTTAGACGTTCATAGTATACATTTATATATGAAAATATATTCCTCACATGAGGATGGTCATATCTGGGGGTCTGTGGTCTAAAAGATTGGAAACCCCTGTTCTATAGCAAAAAACTTTTTGAAACCCTTATTTTTCTGAGTCAACAATTGTTATGATACACTAAAGGCATGTTTATTTATGTAGTTGCTATTTATGCTCTTGGGAAAACTGTGAAAAATGAATGAGTGTTCAAACTCATTGGAGTTTTGCTCCCTCTAACCTCATCTGGGATGAAACCATCCATGGGGTTTAAAGAAGGTCGTTTTGTTAATCGTGCACATTTTTTTGAAGTAAAAACCCAGTCATTGTGATGGATGGCATGGGAGTGATAGCAAAAATTTCCCTCCCTTGGGTCTCAGAGGCACTAATGATATCTAAATTTCGACACTGCGAAACCGAGGTCAGCCTCTTTGAGATGCTACCACAATAACGCCATAGAGGATGTTCTATGTCAGCTGGCAGGATACGAGAGGGTACGTGTGAGCATCCATGTCATAATTTAAGGGTTTTTCAGGAAAGCCCGCCCCTTTCAAGGGGTCTAAAGTATATCGGGTGGGAAGGTTAGAGTCCTGCAGTCCTCAATCTTTTCAATGTCAAAGATTAACTGCATGACAAACAGAGCCGTGGCAAACACTGCATGTATAAACACTCCCTAAAGCTCTGGAGATGAGCTGGATGTCACTCTGTCATTCCTCTTGGGAAACAGAGAGCAACCAACATTGCCACAAAGAACACAAAGTCAAAGTGAATGAGAACAGAAGCAATAATAGTTCAGAGAACATAGGTGAATATTTGAAAGATATTGAATAGTGCATGATCAGTCATGTATTTATTTATTTATTTTTGTCCTCAGCCTTAAAAAGAAGGGTTCTGGAAATTAAAATATTGAGCATTATAGAGTTTCTGAGAACTCATGTGATGTTTGAATAAATCAGTTATTTTATATTGGAGTATTATTTCACAATATTACTGTTTTTATTCAAATAAATACTGCCTTGGTGAGCAAAAGAGACATCTTTTAAAACATTTTAAAAAATCTTACCAACAGCAAAAACTTTTGAAAAGTATATACATAATACATCTTGTCACTCATATATTTGCAGTATTTCACAAAACCTGAGCTTAATATTACCGTATCTGCTATTTATTGTTGCAGACAAAAATCTGCATTGTTGTGAACATTATGTTCTAGCAATGGTGTAAAACAAAGTATTTTCGTTCACTTCTCCACCATCCACGTGAACATAAGTCTTGTAACATAAATGAAACTGAAAATGTGTCACTTGATTTTTTTTAACTAGTCTGTTCACACAGCAACCCATACTGGATACTTGTCCATGAACATGCAATTCCTGAAGAATTCAGAATAAATCTCTAAATGATGACTGTGATTTTGTGTTCCTGATGTGTTCACAAATGCTACTTGTTGAAAGCTTTTAGAAGGCTTATGTATCCTGCTAATACTAAAATGAGTAACTTGCATTTAACTATATAGCCTTTTTTTTGGCGAAAAACAAATGCATTTAACACTTCTGCTGTAGCCTTTGTGCTATGGTCCTTACTGATATTCAGAATTGTAGCACTTGTTTTATCCTTTGGATTAATCGCTTCTACTTCCATTAATTGCTTCTAAGTGTCTTCTGAATTAATAATTCAACGTAATCCTGCACCAGTTTCTGGGTAAGAAAATTGCTTCCAGTGGATGTCAAGTAAAAAGCCAAAACAGTTCATTTAAAAACATTTTATACTAGTTTTGGATCCAATATGGCTCTTTAAAGTGTGTTGCAGGTCTTCTTTTGAGTTACTGGTCAAAGGTGCGAGTTAAGGTCAGCTACAGGCCAAACCTGTTGAGAGCGATTGGGACAGACTACTCTTTGTGAGGCCTTTTCTGTGAAACTCGTGCCAGAGCAGCTGTTCGGACACATGGGCCTCATCTCACGTTTTATTCTCACAGTCAATGCTCTTCAGATCCTCTCAAAACCCCAGAGGAGCACAGACTGAGATCTCTACAGCCTTCACTGTGTTCTGTCATAACCTTTTCGTGACAGTGATGCCTAAAATAGCTCATATTTCTCTGGGGTTGGAGCGCTTGCTGAAGAAATGTTTGAAGGCAATGGATTACGATCCTCAAGTAGGGTGAATGAAAGTTTTTGTGCTCTTTTATAGATCCAGATATTCTCTGTGAAGAGCAAGAATCCAACAGATCAGATGAGAGAGGGCACAGATCCTGAGATAAGCATGTCAGTCGGAGGCTACCTCTCTGCATCAGACACGTTTGACATCACAGAGCCGCCGCAGTACTATGGTAAGATTTCACTTTATTATAGAAATCAATATATTAATACACTGCCCGGACAAAAGAAAGTTGCTGTTTTGATTTAAATAGGCACATTAGTCCTTCAGTCTGTGATTGGATTATTCTGATTGCATCCTTCTGTCTCGAAAGACAATGGAATCTGCGCCTTGGGGTCTCTAGACATTTGAGTTACATCGCCTGCTGCGACTAGAGCCTGATTCTTTAAAGGCATGTTCTGTTGCAATTACTGCAAGTGGAGATCCTGCCTGTCTCTGTGAATGTTGGGTCTGTTCTCTGTCGTCTACGCTCTCTCCTCTCTACCCACTGGTGCTCTTTCGCTAATTTCAATGCCTAGTTATATGGCGAAACTCCATCCATCGCATTCTATGGCTGCTTCTTCCAAGTCATCTGGATTGACGTTGCTCGTCTTTAGGTCTTGTTTACACACATCTTAATAGCGAAGTACTTCTGGCCTGGAGCCAGTGGCAGGTTCGCTGTACAGCAGGTCTTTAGGCATTCGGCCGTTGTTCATGCGGCTGACATGACCGAGCCAACTCAGACGTCTCTGGGTGAGTAAAGCAAACATACTAGGTAACGCCGCCTGTCCGAGAACATTTTTGTTTGGAACGTGGTCCTGCCAGGAGATGCCCAAAATCCTTCTTAAATGATGTAGATGGAAGACATTGAGTCTGCGTTCGTGGTAGGAATATAGAGTCCAAGTTTTGCTGCTGTAGAGCAGTGTGTTAAGTACGCAGGCTTGATAAACCTTCATCTTGGTGTTGATTGTTAACATGGAGTTATCTCAGACCCTCTTTGCCAGGTGAGCCATTGATGTTACTGCCTTTCCAATCTGTATGTTCAGCTCAGCTTCCAGAGAAAGATTGCTGGAAATAGTAGAGCCGAGGTACATGTAATTCTCCACCACCTCAATGGTGAAGTCACCAATAGAGATTCTGGAACATTATTGCAGTGATTATGTTTCTAGCATGTCATATGTTTGGCAACCGTTCTTCTAACCCTAATTGGTTGAGTGTGTAGCTTGTCAATACAAGATCTAGATGGAAATAACATCACATGTTACTTCCATCAAGAGGTGCATCATTTTTTGGTCAATATCCTGTATTGACAATGCAAGAGTCCAGCACTCTGTAAAGTCTCCTGTAAAGTGAAAATGATTCTTCATGCTCCCTCCCAACCATTCTTTCACAATTTGAGCCTGATGAATCTGGGCATTGTCATCCTGGAACATGGCCATGATGTGTCTTCCTACATGGTTGTTTAAGAAAAGCTACACACTCCATCAATTAGAGTTAGAAGAACTGTTGCCAAACATATAACATGTTAGTAACATAAAAATCACTGCAATAATTATCCAATCATAGACTCTAAACTTTTGCCTATTTAAATCCAAACAGCAACTTTTTTATCTTGGCTGGCAGTGTATAATATAATTTGTATAATTTATATAATTTGTTTAGTTAACTGAAATAACTCTTAAATGAAAGCTAAAAGCTGAACTAAAATAAAATAAATAAGATGATAAAGATGAAAAACTTAAAATATTACCAACATTGCCTAGTAAACTGAAGTTGAAGTACTTAAATGACTAAAACTGAAGTATAGCTAAATAGAAATATTTAAAGAAAACAAAAATGACAAAAGCACATAAGAAAATTACTTATTAAAATTGAAGATACAAAAAGAAAAGGTAATTCAAAATATTAATAAATACTATAATAGTATAAAAATAATAGCCTACTATTTTTTATGGCATTATAACTGCAATTTAAAAAATAATACATGTAAAATATGTATCAAGATTTCCAGGACACGTGGAGCCTTCATTTATGTTGCGTAGAAACATCCTACATTTGATCTTACGATCATTTCTCAAATGTGTAAGTGCGATTCAGAAAACAAACATACGCACAAAAAACCAAGCCTTGTATTTAATGTCATCAACATATAAAATACCACAAGTCAACATCCAAATCCTTTACTTGAGAATGGCGAGCGGCAAGAATTGCTTAGATTATACCTGCAGTACTCCCGACTTTCTGCCACTTTCTGAAACTTTCCACTTCAAAGACCATTTTTATATGAACGTTGATGTGGATTTTAGCATAAGCACAAAGTTCAAATCTGTGTGTGTGTGCGCACGTTTTTTAGTAGCATTTTTAGTGCTGTCCAAATAAAAAATCTAAGTTTTCCTTTTCTTCTTGACAAACACCAGGGTATTCTGGTTAGTTTGAACACTGATAAAAAGGATTTGTAAATTGCATGAAGCACAAATGTTTTAGCCAACAATTTACAATAAACTACATGAATAATTACTTAAAACTGGATGCCATCACTGATGTTGTGTTGTTCATGTGACTGATCACGTATTCACAGTGGCTTGTCTCCTTCATTCCCATTCATTAAATGTCATCCGAAAGTCCAAAAGGATTATTTCACAGACATCGCCTTGAGAAACAATTACTGTCCGAATAGTGCTCTGTTAAATTTTCAGTTTCGTTTTGTCATTTAATTCACTGTGGTGTCTCCAAAGCCAGTCAATGCTAGTATTTTAGCAAAGCTTCTCACCAACATGAATGTTTATGAAGAACTCCAGTGGTTTACAAACAGATACTAGCTCCGGAAAGTTATGCTGAAACGGGACATAAAACATCTGTGAGAAAAACAGAATTGAAGGCCAGTAAAGAGACCACCACACAGCAGAAGGATATTTATGAATGACATGGAAAAACACATATGAATTCACTGGAATTGGTTTGATAAAATGTGTTTTACTCAAATATAAAAAGAATTCTCATGTGAAATATTTTTTCTTGCTTTTTGTCACAATTATTTCTGAAGTGTCCGTTAAAAATGGGAGAAAAATGTCTTGTGCAGATGTGCTTCAGAAATGCTGCCAACTGTGACGTGATTCCTCTATGGGGGAACTCAAATCTAAAATCCATCTTCATAACCTTCCCTCTGACAGAAAAAACATCAGGAAGGCTCAATTCTGTACGGTTATAAAACCTCCATAAGCTACAAAGCAAATAACAACCATAAACAAAACTGTAACTTCAGCTGCATCCTGTTTCCAGAGACAGAAAAGATTCAAAAGGTCTTGCTCTGTTTTTTTTTTTTTTATTACGTCCCAATGGCCTCATAAAAGTCATTAGGTAATTCAAGAATCATGTGAAAAAGAAACATTTCTTGTGAAACGTTTTCAATCATTTCATTCATCAAGATGTTCTCCTATCCTTGCTGCAGATGTTCTTGTGGATCCACTGAGCTGCTCTTACCAAGAACCGGATCTACAGAGTCCTCTCTATGGGCAGCAGCCGTTCAGCCCCGTTAATGTGCAGTTCTCCATGTACGGAGCGCCAAACGTTCAAGCATGCAACCCGCCGTACCCCTACAGCCATCAGTGCTCTGAGTACATCTGTGAGCCCGAGATAGAGGTCCAAAGCCCAACAAGAGGCAGCGTTATTGGTCTTCCAGTGCTGAAAAGGCCCAGGATGGGCCATGGAGCTCGGGTAAAAGGCCAGGATGAGCTGTGTGTGGTGTGTGGAGATAAAGCCTCGGGATATCACTACAATGCCCTCACCTGTGAGGGATGCAAAGGTTGGCTGCTCAAAAGCTGCAGGACAACATTAAAGAGATAGTTCACCCCCCAAAATTTTTTTTTTCATCTAGTCTACATCAATTATTTAGTTAAAAAAGTTACATATGTTAGAATTTAAACTGTAGTTTCGCTTTAGAAGAAATTGATTAATCCACTGGGTTTGTATGGATTACCGTCATGATCGCTGCGTCAACCAAGCGGCACCCATTCACTTGCATCAGATCCTGCATTCAATCCTGCATTTCAGGATTATTTTCCTGAAAATCTTAGTTTGTGTTTATCTTAAGAAAGAAAGTCATAAACATCGGGGATGGAATGAGGGTGAGTAAATGATGAGAGAATTTTAATTATTGGGTGAATTATCCCTTTAATCCTTGATACAGTTCTTGAATTTATCTATTAGTGTCCAAAATCCGTATTTGAAAGATTTTGTGAAATGGCTTGACAAGCAGTTTTCTTTTGATGTTGACATATTTCCTTTTAAAACAGGAAATCAAGTGGGGTAATATCAAAGAGCTTGTCCCTTAAAAAGCCAATAACAATGAAACAAGATTTACTTGCTATTGATAGTTGCTTGGATTTATCCCCAAGTCACAAAAAAAAATTCTCTTTTTCCCTGGACAAGAATTTTTAAGTATATAAATTACCATTCAAAGGTTTGAGGTTAGCAATTTATTTATTTGGGAAAGAAATTAATACTTTTGTTTAGCAAGGAGGCATTAAATTGATCAAAATACTGAAAAACTTTTTCCACAAAAATATTAAGCAGCACAACTGTTGTTAACATTATTATCAATAATACATGTTTCTCTAGCAGCAAATCAGCATATTAGAATGATTTCTGAAGGATCATGTGACACTGAAGACTGGAGTAATGATGCTGAAAATTCAGCTTTGCTTCACAGGAATAAATTAAATTTTAAAATATATTAAAATAGAAAACGTCTTTACTTGTATTTTTGATCAAATAAATGCAGATAAGAGACTTCTTTCAAAACCACTGCAAACATTTTACTGACCCCAAACATTTGAACAGTAGTGTATATCTCTCTTGGTTTAGGTTTCTTCAGACGCAGCGTGACTAAAAAGGCAGTGTACCGCTGCAAAAGTGGTGGAAGCTGCGAGATGGACATGTACATGCGGAGAAAGTGTCAGGACTGCAGACTACGCAAATGCAGAGCCGTCGGGATGCTGGCAGAGTGTGAGATTGACGTAAAACCTTCTAGACTGATTTAAATCTTTACGTGTTGCTTTGAGTCAGTCATTTCTGGGAATCTGAGACAGATGCTGCTTTGCAGAAGACAATCTAATTGGATGTTGATTTGGTGTTACTGGTCTTTTTTGTCAGGTCTGCTTACAGAAGTGCAATGCCAGTCGAAGAGACTGAGGAAGGGCTACAAGAACAGAGGACACAACGGGTCAACAGGAAGAGCTGAAGATGACTACTCTGAAAACAGAAGCGTCTCGTCCACCAGCAGATTCACCACACGGGTAAAATCCTCTCGCGTTATTTAGCTTTTCCAAGCATTAAATTGGAGATTTAGCAAGATTTGAAGCCTGTGTTAGAAATTCAGAACAAGTTTCTTATCTTCAAAAATACTGTTAGCAGGTATCATCTAGTTTCTCCAGAGAGCAGAGATGCATTCTCAATAGAATTGTTGAGGCTTATCGTAGGTACATAATTCAAGACAACACGCACTGCCCGGTATGTCAAAGAAGTTTGTTTCTTTTTTATTAAAAATGCAATAGAAATACTGCCCGTAATATAAGCTATCATTCTATTTCTTTCCCCAGGTGCCTCTGTGGTCAAGTTTAACAAATACAGATATGACTCCTCCTCAGATGGAGAAGCTTTTGCAATTTTTGAGGAGTGTACCTGGTCAGTTTCCTCCAACTTCTCTCAGATCACACCCAATACGTCTAAATAAAACTAATTTGTGGTCATCTGTTGTTTAGGGTTTGAGCTTTTGGATAGTTCTGACCAGAACACACTTCTGTCCAGCTCTTCAGTTGAAGTCATGTTCCTACTCTTAGCTCAGCAGTTCTCAGAGAACCCCACTAGTGTTAGCACTGGTAATGACATATATTATCACACAACCTGCTTGTTAAGTCTGATGTCACGAGTCTCAGCTTTTGGGTCCAAATGCTCTATCCGATCCCAAAAGCAAACAACAAACTGTTAATAAATATGTTGCAAAAAAGGTTACAAAAGGGGGTTTTCACAACAATGTCGTAGAAAAACCATTTTGGGTTCCCCAAAATAACCTTTCAGTCAACAGGGCCAGTTGCATAAACGTAGTCCTGGTTTCACAGACAGAGCTTAGATTAGTACAGAATTAGGCCTTAGTTCAATTAGGACATTTAAGTAGGTTTTATAAACATGCCTTAGACTTTTTTTTTCGTTACATACGTGCATCGAGAGACAAAACAATGGCACTAGTCTGTGACTAGGCTTAAGCCTGGTCTGTGAAACCAGGGGTTAGTGTCTGAAGAACTAGTCTGACCATCTAGCAGTTAGACAAGGGGTAAGTAGTCTTATTTTTCAATATCAAATTAGACAAATCTATCTTTTTTTTTTTTTTTTTATTGAACCATCTTAAAGATTTTTTTTTTTTTTAAGAATAACTTGACTGGTCTAAGCAGTTTATCCAACTGGCCCCAGTTCTTAAAATATTTTTTTTCTCTGAATATTTTTCTATATATATTCCACTATAAAAAAAAACTTTCTTTGTACTTTGTATGTAAAATGTTCTTCATGGAATCATCAATGCCAGGAAAAAAAAGAACCTTTATTTTTAAGAGTGTATTCACTCATGATGTGCTGTAATACTACTGAAAAATTCTTACCACTATCTCCTTAGCAACTTTTCAATTGGCCAGACACTGATTCATCTTTTACAAATCATTAAAATATTGGTGTCCGGGACAACGTGAGTGTTTAAAAGCTTAGTTTTAAAGTGTGCAATGCACAATGAACGTCTGTTGAGTTAATATTATCAATTGAAACAGGGTAGAGGTTTGGACCCGGAAACAGTCTCAATTTAACAAGTGGATTAGATGCATTATTTTGTTCTCAACAACTCAAAACATTATGGATCATTTATGACTCACTGATGTTTTCTATCACCAGCTTTATACCCAGCAAATTCAAATAACTCAAATCCAGATTGGGCAAAAATTTTAGAGTCCAAGACTGGGAACAGCCACAGGATACTGACACACTCAGGTGATCTATGATGCAAAGCGATAATCATAGTAGGAACATATCACATTACATGCAGTGACAAATCCAATGTGACAACTTTTTTAGACAATATAATGATGATACATCAAATTTATTGTCTATGCTAGGCTAATGTTGTGATTTTTATCTCTGATCAGGGTTGAATGATGAGCTCTTGAGATCTGTGGTAAATTTCCTCCACAGTATGGTGACTATTGCGGTAACCGAGGCTGAATATGCACTTCTAACGGCGACGGCAGTGTTGTGCTCAGGTTTGTGCATTATGATTACCGTAACACAATTGTGACTCATTTCCATGTGAACTTCCACATGATGTAACTGTATTCAGAACATTCATTTATAGGTCAAAAAGCAAATGACATAATTTTCATGCAACAACGGGCCCGGCTATTTGTAATTTGAATTTATTGTGTCATTATTTTACCTGTACAAAAACAGTCAGTTATGCTGTTTTATACTGCAAACTGGTATTTGTTATCACATTATTTTAATTTATTATCGTAGTCAAAAACACACTGTTTGTTTGTAGAGAAAATAGTTTTAGCTTTTACTGCACTTTATTTACCCATAGCGGCTAATGAATCCGAAGTCTCGCACATTTAAAGAAAATATCTTACGTCCACTGTGGATGTTTCAAATGACTACCTTTTGTTTCCTGTTGCCAAGCAGACAGGCCATCTCTTCGTGCGGTGAGCTGTGTTGAGAACTTACAGGAGTTTGTTTTGGAGCTCCTGTCCCGGGCTTGCTGCTGCTATAGTCAAGGGACAGCACAGGACCCGCGACGCTTCGCCAGGCTCCTGGGACGACTGACGGAGCTGAGAACACTACGACACAACCACCTCACCCTTCTCCCACAGCAACCCTGGGACATGCAGTCCTGAGACAACCTTCAGAAAGAGAGATTTATGACATCTGATCTCTGTTGCAATACACTTTTAATTTTTGCCCAAAACAATATCCCAGGTCAATGTACTGTAGGTTACCCATGAACAAACATAGTTTAGTTTAATAAAAAAAAAAAAAAAAGTAAGCCTCATGATGTGATGTTTTCTTATATGCATTAAATAAAAAAATTATTTTGCGGGGTTTTTTTTTTGCATTTCATTCATGGTATACATATCAACTTAATGTGGATCTGAAAATTACTAAATGACCAGAATATGTAATAATTTGCTCATGCCCGTTTAGATTTTGATTTACCTTTGCTAATTGTGTTATATGATTTACTACGTTTTGAAGCCAAAATGTAATTTTCATTATTCGCGCAGGACCAAAGCAGTGCGTGGTTGGGGTTTATTTGTCAACAAATACCACAGAATAGTGTTATCCTTTATAGATATATTAATTATATATCTATTCAAATAGAAGCCTTAAATGAAATGACTTTTGCTCAGTCTATCACGTGAGTAAAGCAGCTCGGGTAATCTGCTTTGGTTTATGATTCAAAAGTAGTACACTGTAGTAAGTTAAGTTTAAGAATACATAATCTCTTGCAATTTTGCTTGGTTTATTGTAATATTCAGGACTTGAACCCAGGTCCTTTTGCTGTCACTGGTGCCCAAATAGGTGCATGACAAATAATCTTCTCACTTTATATTTAAGGCTGGAAATTAACCTTGGCTAATGTTTCAATATGTAACATTCTCGCAAAACCATTTAGAAGATACCGTTCCACAA
Source organism: Scardinius erythrophthalmus (assembly GCF_964197995.2). NCBI lineage: Eukaryota > Metazoa > Chordata > Actinopteri > Cypriniformes > Leuciscidae > Scardinius > Scardinius erythrophthalmus. Next base: position 6,374,512 of record NC_138240.1, on the reverse strand, counting down.
ACAGGAAAAGTCAACTATTCATTTGTAAGCGTTTTTAATCTTTAAAGTCTGTCTGGCATCCTACCCTCAAGTTTTATCAGGCATTCAAATAAAGCCGGTGTTGGCAATCTGTCATACGAAAGCCATAGTAAGACCTGCCACTAATTTCCCTATGACCACAAATACAAAAGACATAGCATTTGAATGTTTGAATGACTGTTTAACTTTTCAAATTTTAAACTGAAATCGTTTGAACATTACCGTTTGAACATGTAGCCTAGCTTGCCAACAAACCGTTTGAACATGTAGCTTGCCAAGTTACAAAGATACATGGCAACGTTTTTTCTTTTGCGTGGATCAGATCATCTTCCAGCCATTTAAAGGACCAGCAAGAATTTTGAGAATATACTCACCTTATTATGGAAGACAAATCATACTGAACATGTTCTTCAATCACCTATACTGACTCTCTGCTGCCCCCTACAAGTACACACACACAAACACACACACAGAGAGAGAGAGAGAGAGAGAGAGAGAGAGAGAGAGAGAGAGAGAGAGAGAGAGAGAGAGAGAGAGAGAGAGAGAGAGAGAGAGAGAGAGAGAGAGAGAGAGATCACAAAATTTCAGCAAATCTTGAGGCACCAACAAAACTTTGCAATAAAATACAGCCTAATTTCGATTAATGGTCAACGTTTCTAATGTTCCTTAATTAAACATCTACCTCGTGACCTCACACAAGATGCAAGTTTGACCAGCTTAAATCATTTTCAAATAATTACACATTTATCACCTTACATCATCTTGAAAAAATAAAATGTGTCAATATTGCTGTTGAAAATAAAGACACAAATTTTAGAGCTGCACGTATGATTTTGGACCTTTTGCTGCCTTCACGTGTCATCGCAATTATCGTAAATACGAGTTTCCTAGTCGGAAACAGGACCACTCATGTAAACTAAGTAGTAAACTCGGAGATCATTTTGATACCCGAGTTTCCGAGTTGAACAAGTAACGTTAGTGCATATTTAAATTAATAGGCATTTGGAGCATATGAATGTATTTGACCAAAATTTCAGAATCCTCAGCAAGCTGACTAACGTTATCTAAATTGCACAGTGATGTTTATGGTTTAACGGACGAATGGGGCGCTACATTTAATTCAAATTTACATATATCCAATACATTTTGTCTTTCATAAGATTTCAACAAGAAATATGCAAGAATAACCTGGTGTCCTCCACGATTCCTATTCTTTCCGACAAAGCACTTGAACTCGACGAGCGACGAGGAAATTTCAAAATAGCGTGTGTACTTGACTGTGAGCTGTTCAAAAATATCAGCCAACCCGATCCCGACAAATCTGCGCGCACACAAGATGGTTGACAGAGAGTGAGAGCGTTTCTGATTGGCTATTTTGGCTTTTCTACGCTTTGATACATGGAAGGTAGTGGAGACATTTTATGTGGTTTTCCGCCATTTTGCCCTTCTGCTTCACCTTGCTGATACCAAACAAGGAAAATATACATAAAAGTACATCGATACACGTCTGTATAAAGCTGCTTGTTGTACTTGTTAAATAAATACGAGTTTCCTAGTTGGAAATTGGACATCAACGCCTGCTAAAGTCGTATTTTCTACTGGGAAACTCTAAGATAATTTTGTGACCCGAGTTTCCGAGTTGGGCGTGTCATTAACATTAAGTTCAGCCAGAGACGGGCTCTGGTTCAGCGGATGGGAGAAGGAATATTGCTGTGACTGCTGTTTTTCTCCTCCAAAACAGCTACATCGCCATGTCGTACGTTACCCTTGTGCATCAATTTAAAAAGGTTGCTCTGATGTCAAAAAACTGTAATAGAAATTTGAAGCTTTGGAGCACAGACTTAAGTTTGGTCTAATTTAAAAAAAAAAAAAACTTTTGCCGATTTTTGTTGAAGTAAAAAACAAATGTTAAAAAAGTGAAGCAAAAAGGTTATAGAGGTTTAAGTTTATGAAAATGACTTTTGAACATCATTTTATATAAAATATATTTAATAAAACATGTTGAACTCAAAAACTGCTAGAAAGTCAAAGCCATAAATCTAAACAAGTTGTGTTCCAAATCTGAGGTTGATATCTCAAAAAAATTAGCTTTCAGTAAGATGCGTTTGGGCGCAGTACCAAATTTTCCCCATTAAATGCCAGCAAGTCTCCACTGGTAAACACAGTGTTTGGATTTGTGATTTTCAGTAGTTTTTCTCTCTCAAATATCACACACACACACTTTTTTTTTTACACACATACAAACCAAACTCTGACATCCATACCAACACACACACACACACACACACACACACACACACACAATTACAGCTGCATAGCCTGTTCCAATAATATGCTGAAGCAGAAAACAGGAATAAGCGAGTATTTGCTTTATAGGCCAAACCTGAGAAAATAGCACGGTCTGGTCAATTTTTTACAAATAAATAAAATTTAAACCTTGCCAACAGAATGAACGCCTATTAACAAAGACTGCATAATTTTAGACATTACTTTTAAAAAAATTGCAGTTTTAATGGGGACATTTTTGTCCTTAAGGGCCTTAGTGTACTATTTTTTTGTACCAACTACCTAGTGTAAAATACTGGTAGCTTTATTAAAGGAAATGGGGGTGAAATAGTAATATTCCAATAAAACTACATACTTGTATTTGTCCATAAGTACACACAAGGGTTGAAAATAGTATGTAGCCAACCCGATGCCAATCTGTGCGCGCACAATATGATTGACAGGCAGAGAGCACTTTCTGATTGGCTATTTTTATAATCAGTTAAACAAGCGTGGGGCGCTCTTCTCTATGACACCTTTCAGTGATATATGTACGGTAGTAGGAATATTTTATGTGGTATTTATAAAATGTATATATATATATATAGCACTTATAGGCATATAGTATTTCCCTATGTACATATGTAACAAGGAATATATCAGAATATTTACATTAAGTATGTTGATACAGATATACTATATAAAGCTGCTTGTTATATACTCAAATATGTAAAGCAAAACATTTATTTTGTTGACCTAATTACAATCCTTATGGTCTTAAAATCATGTTAAAATCAAATTACAATGGCAACAGGCATAGTAGACTTCCAATAGAACATTTATTTTCCCACAAGAGAAAATACTGTTTGAGACAGGTTATTTGGTGGGTAGGTAAAATCTGCAGTTTATACAAGCTTAAAATTTCTTAGAGGTTCCATCTTATAAACAGTGAACAAAAGCTACACAACTTTCTACAATAAATACAAGTTTCTGTGCTTGATGGTGAAAAGGGACATTTACTGTCTAACAGCAAGTGTACAATATATAATCATTAACCTTCGAGCATTTCACTTTGAAATCTTAAAAAGAACTAAACCAGAATCTTAAAGCACATGTGAAGTAAGATCTTAAAAGCCTATGCAATAGTTTATTATCTTAAATAAGAGATCTGATTTCCATCTTGAACCAATATAATTTAATTCCTTTCTCTCTTTACGGTCCATAAATAAATTACTTTTTTGTATCAAAAAATGAGAATATATATTTAACCATAGACAACTGTGAGTTGGTACATATACACATACATACATGATTGTATGCCGGTAATGTACATATATATGAACACACTCACACTATCCGATATCAAAGACAAGCAGGATACACTATGTAGAAAGTCGGTTCATCTGAAAATCTTTTTACACGTATATACACAACCTTCATTTCTTCATTCCTCCAGGCAATTTATTTCACAATAAACAAAAGAAAAAAAACATTAAATTAGATACTATATGATAAAAAACATACTTATATACACAAGTGTCTTTACAATATACAAGAAGTGGTTTGTAAAACTTTAAAAAGTAAAAAGCAATCTTAAGAAAATGGCAGTGATTCATTCAAATGTTTATATTCTTTAAGTTCATTGATTGAATCATTTAAAATATTAAATTATTCAGAAATGAATTGCTCTGAATGTACCCAAATGCTAAAACTATGGGTCTGGGTGGTTTAGACTCGTCATCACCATAAAGTGACACCTCATAAAAACACCAATCATCAATAGAAACCGTCGTCCTTTCGTAACCCCTGTCTTAGGAAACATCCTAAACCTGGAGAAATAAAAACAACTGGACAGAATCTGAAATGACTCCACTACTAAACCATTGCAGAGGGTTGTGTTCGGAACACATGGATAAACTAAACTAAACTGACTGATCAGGAGTCTAGTACCTGTTGCACTAGCCAAATGGCTCTGAACCTGCCTTAGAACGCCCATGTGAGTGGTACGTGAGGACAGATGTGGTTGGCGTTTCTGTTCTACATGAAGTTGGAGCCGACAAAACCATGATCTCCTCGAACTCGGCTCAGGTGCATCATAGCTCGGTCGTAGGCCACCTGCACAGACTTCCGGATACTGGTCTTCTTTCCCTCCATCATGCGCAGTTTATCAGCCGTGTCGTCAACGCCGAGAGGGATCACCTTATCTCGTGGCAGCCACTGCCTGCAGACACAGACATAAGAAGAGATAACTCCCTGACAGTTCTCTCTAAAATCCTCAAATCCAGTGGATACTTAAAATGGATATTTGGAAAAGCAAAGTCTGGTGGATAAAGCTAAAGGAAAACTAAGTAAATCTCCAGTGCTGTGCTCACCAGGTGCGTTTGTTGTCGAAGAAGAGAACCAGGAAGAGTTTCTCGCCGGCGTCCTCCTGTCTCTGGTCCCCCAGGCGCAGTACGTCGAGCGGAGGCACAGGGATGGGCACGCCGTTATGCAGCAGACCCTCCTGAGGCATGTCTGGATCTATGATCTACGAAATAAGAGCAATTTCAACATCTCATTTAACTTTTAAATGTCAGTGGTTTGCTATAACACTGCGTTAAACACTTCACATTTTGCTAAAAAAAAAAAGGAACTTTTTCAAACAACAGATCAAAAAGTTGAAAATAGGGATTAGCAATGTTATCATGTAAAAAACGAATAAAATAAAAACAATAAATGTATAATAAATAATTAAAGCAATCAAAATAGAACACTTCAGAATTTTTTTTTTATTTGAAATTTTATAGAATTTTATAGAAATTTTATTTGTTCATCTACAGAACTGCAAGAGGTTTGTGAGTTGTTAAAAAAAGCTAATAAGTTCAATAATAATGTAAAATCAAAATAACTTTAATAAAATAAAAACATTAAAATATAATAAATAATAGCAATCAAAATAGAACACTTGTTTTTTATTTGTTTACCAGCATTGTCATGTGATCACTGAATAGAGAACCGTGAACATGTAAATGTGTTGTTAAATGATAGCATTATTAAATTACTGAAATATATAATGATCAGGGGTGTTTTAGGTCAAACAGGTTTGGCTGGCAAAAATGTTCAGGAATCATTTATAAAATCCTTTTTATAAATAATTTATAATGAAACTGGGAATGTGTATTAATGAGCTAAACAGGTCATTTTTGATGTCAGGCTCCTCTCATCCTTATTAGGGGTGTCCATGGTTAACCGATTAACCGTTAAAAATTGCGTAACCGAGTGAAACATTTTGCTCGGTTAAGTGGCGTCAATGGCGTGCATTGAATTTAGTTGTAATACATTTTTGCACCGCCAGAGACCGCTAGACCAGTTTTCTAATATGAAGCGGGCAAAGAAAGCGCGCGTTCGAGAATGAAGGCTGTGCGCGAGCCAGAAACAAATATAGTCAGTCAGTATCCGCGCCACTGATCGCAGCACAATAATATCTGTCTGTCTGCAGAGCCACAGCTTTACACCAGCAGTTTTACCCCGCGCATGCGCAGTTTCATCACAACAGTTTTACCCGCAGAGTCCGTTTACCGTTACATTAACCCATACAATTTGTATTATGCATTTCCTAAACATGTACTTGCTAATCAAACACTTTATATGAACAAACTACTAATCTATAAAACACAATCGGTCTTCCGACCTTTTACTGTGTTGATATGCGCGAGGGAGAGAGAGCATACAGCGCTCGTGTTGTTTGAAGGCGGTGAGAGTGCGCGCGCGCGCGGCCGGGGCTCTCTCTCACTGTTTGTTCTTATGCGCCCTGTCCACTGATCTAAATAATTAGTTGTTACCACGACTTATTTGTTCCCTCGTTTTAATAAATCGTGGAACGTTGAACTATTTCCCTCCCTCATTTTGATTTAACGAATTACAAACGTGGCCAAAAACAGTTTGATACTATTAATTAGTGAATGCTAAAGACCTATATTTTGTGAATTGGTGAATATTCAGGTGAATTATTTCGTGGCCACGAATTAATAATAATTATTAAACTGTTTTTCTTACCTGTGAAGATAGCTCTTCAGTGAAGGCCGACTATTCTCGTACAGCTTTTTATTCCTTTTTTTTTTTTTTTGTGAATTGGTGAATATTTATCAGTATCAGGTGAATTGTTTCGTGGCCACGAATTAATAATACCTCAGCACGTTTTACAAGACCCTTCTCGATCGCAGCGGCAACGAGCACTTTGATCACTTGATTTAAAAAACAAAACATTTCAGCGCTAGATCGCCTAAAAAAAAAACGACCGAAATGAATGCTCTGCTAGTTAACTGGAGATGTTTTGTTTATTTGTATTGGTATTCGTGCCGCGAGATGTTTCAAAAGTGGTGGGGACAATATCGACCTTAGAAAATAGTGGTGGGGACATGTCCCACCCGCAAATTTTGCCTATCTCGGGGTTGCGGCGCGCACACTATGGTTAACCGAGTATTAACCGCTAAGGGCCTCGATTAACGGTTAATGAAAAACTTGAAAACGTGCAGCCCTAATCCTTATGGTGAAAGACTGATAAAATTCTGTCTCTGGTGTCCCCAGAATGTGTCTGAAGTTTCAGCTCAAAATACCCCACAGATCATTTATTATACCATGTTGTAAATGGCCATTTTTTGAGTGGAAGCAAAAACATGTTTTCTTGCATGTATCTTTAAATGCAAAAGAGCTGCTGCTCCCCATCCCCCTTATCCAGAAGAGTGTGCAACAGTGGGTTCAGGAAGTAAAAACTCCATTCATTTTATAGATTTTGAACAATAACTTATAAACCTTTAAAGACAGACCTACTGTGATCTAGGAGGTTGTTAATATATATATATATATATATATATATATATATATATATATATATATATATATATATATATATATATATATATATATACACACACACAAATATTTAAGTTTTTATATATGATCTACATTTGTAAAAGAGTTAGTTTTATGTTTCTCCATTTTTAATTTGATTATGCTGTTTGCAATGCTACATGGGATTGTAGTTGTTTCCCTCACTAAAGCCATTCTTGTACTTTTCAAATACTTTTTTACTTCAAATCAAAGTTTGTAATGTTGTGATTCACCTTGTAGCTGATTGTCTTGGTTCATGGCTTATAACACTTTAACAAAGACATTTTTTTAAATCCCTATGGGAAAAATGAATGAAAAAAATACTTCAGGAACCAGCGCCGCTGAAAAAGGGGGCAGACACTATTGCCAAATAGGACACTCAGTCAAAACCAAACAGAAGTTTTGTTAGCTTTTGGCAATCATCTCTATTGCGGTCACGCTTACGTTACATTGCAGTTCTTTGTCATCATGAAAGGTTATTATGTTACACATAATTATGTTCAAAAACAATGTGAAAATTAATTTTGCATAATAGGTCCCAGATTAAAAGATATTGACAGATATGCTTGACTCCAAATAACGAACCAACATGCAGTATGAATGTAATGTGAGTGTAGAGCGCCCTCTCTCACCAGAGCAGGATAGGATGGATATCCTCTGCTTTTGGCCCACACCAAATCCAGAGGTTCAGGTTCAGGCGCGTCCCCGTTCGACAGTACATCTACAAAGAAAATGAAATGTAATATCCACTTGTGCACTCAAAAACAAATATATTGACATTTCCTTGGGATTCATTTCTTACCAGTCCCAGTGTAGTCAGAGTCTCCATTAACAGTTTCTAAGAATGGTACTTTGGACAAAGCAGGTTTCCCTCTGCTCTTTTTAGGGGGTGAGACACTAAAACCAACAGAAAAAAATGTGAGATAACTGCACAAATGGAGCTAACTGAGCTATATGATTTTAGTCCTTTTTTTCCTCTTACAGTTCTCTGATAGTCGGAGAAGAGCTGCATTCTGAGTCAGAGCCGCCATCTTTGTGCTTTCTGAATCCATTTGTGAGAGCTAAAAAGGAAAGGAAAGGTTACATTAATAAAAATTAATTATACCCATGCCACAATTTCAGTTGTCATGAAAAACAGGATTTTCCATGCTTTCAAAAATAATAATAAAAATAATCCCACATCATTTACGGAAACTGAGATACAAAATGAGTTTGTCATGGTTATGGATGAGCATATTTACATATTGTGGAAGGTCATTTACATATAACAGTCATAAAGGTGCAAGAAACCTTGACTAAGTGGACTTTAAGGAAAAAAAGACAATTTTATAGACAATAAGATAAAAACCTACACTAAGATAGCCATGTAAAATAACTTATATCCCCCACTGTAACTGGCACAAGTAAATAAAGCTGCACATTTGAAAGCTTGATGGTTAAACATTTGAAAAAGTAATTGAGACTGAGTTTTATGTATTCATACAATGTACTAGTCATACAATATTAATATTGTACACGGAACACACAAAGAACTTAAAGAAATTGCAATTCCATTTTAAATCACAGAAGCAATTTTTTATCAGAAAAATACCAATAACATTTCCCCCCAAATCGTACAGCCATGCAAGTAAACGTCATAAGATCAGTTGTAATACCGCATGAAAAGCAGTTGTTTTCTTTACCAGGCTCTAGAGTGAGTCGAGGCGGCGTTCTCTCACGCTCTGGACTACAACTGCGACTTCTTGCTTTCTGTTTGGCGAGGGTTGATATGGGCGGAGGTGTTGGAGGTTTTGGCTGGGCTGAAGTTTCAGTCTTGATGGTGGTGGTGCAATTTAGTGTGCGTGCAGGGTCTAGGTCAGTGTTGGCGACCTCCTCCCTGTTTCCATTCTGCATCTGATTGTCTCTCTCACGCTGGAGCTTTGCTCCATTCTTTGCTTTTTTGAAGAGGACGGACGTTCGCCGCCCGACCCCGCCCGTAGCGGGCCGGGCCAGTGACTCGGTGGAGGACAGGCCATTGATCAGTTTGTGCTCAGGCGGGCAGACCTCGGATTTGGTGCAGCTGTTCACAGGTGCAGCATCTGAATCGGCTTCTTGGCTCTCGCTGTTGAGTTTCAGGCGCTTGGGTTGGCATGGGAAGGTCCTGGGGTCAGATGTCATGGGTCGGAGAGTCGGTGGTTCTCGGGGGGTGTCTCCTGGTGGAGGGGACAAAGCCAGGCCTGTGGGCTCCAGCATGGGTGGCGGGGTTGATTTACAGTCATCTAGATAAAAAGAAGGACAGCCAGACGTCAAGAAAATCTGGAATTAGACTGGCATTGCAGGGGGGAAAAAGATCAATGGTTAAACGTTTGAAAATGAAGAAATTAAGACATAAGTATTGCAATTTTACAGCTGGACTGTAAAACATTTTTCCTAAATACTCGTACAATAGTAATATTTATTATTTTGCTTAACATATTTTGTAGTAATAATCATTATTATTATTTTCAGTCGATTGAAAGAAAGGGGCGGGGTATAAGCAGACCAAATGATGGAACAAACTTCACCAAAGAGTAGTCTGTCAATTCACCGGCATATCCAGTTATGACATTTCTATTAAAAATTACAAGGTCAGTTTTGCTTAAATGAAATGTGTGCATGGATGAATTATTTACAATAAGATCAATAACGAGCATTCAGAAAACTTTAAGTTTCATGAACTTTATAAACTGAATGTTACAGAGAAAAAAAACTGAATTCTGGAATCATAACCAGAAAGAAAACGAATTCTGAATACCCATTTCTCAACTTCCAAACCTTGTCAAGTTTCACCTTTATCTGACGACGACGAAGACAGGTTATGTTCACCATCCATCTCTTTGTCTTCATCCTCCTCCTCGTCGTCTTCCTCTTTGAGGTCTCCATTGAGCATGTGCGAGTTCCGCCTATAGCGGACGTTGTTGATTTCTCGCCGCAGCAGGCGGATACGCCGTGTGCGTGCGCCGCTCGAGCGCATGGACGTCACCACGTCTAATTTATCTAGCAGCTCCCTCAACTGATTTTCCGTCGTCATGTGCAATCGATTATCAGGGTCTAGCAGCGTGTCGACTACACACACGTACACAAACAAAACAAAACCATTAGTAACAAAAGGTAAACTTCATGCTATTTGCTTTAAAGGTAGAAGCTAAATAATGTCACTATGAAAAAATTATTTACAGAAAATGTTTTTTGACAAAACTAGAAGAAAAAGTGCCATGTCGATGCTATGCAGCAACTAAGGTGTTGCTTCAAGAAATCACACCCAAATGTATGCATTTTACCACTGTCATCAAGTAACTTTATTTCATATGATTTCTTGTGATGTACTCACCATCTTCCAAAGTGCAGCGGTAGTAGTCATTTTTGTGTGGCGATTCTGCCAGGTGCATGCCCGAGTCCAGGTCGAAGCCTGTGCTCTGGGCTTGTCTCTGAGCGTGCCTCAGGATAGCGCCCCCTAGGTCCCTCAAACGTATTGCAGCTTGGTAAAACACAGTCTCTTTAGCATTGTAAAGCAGGCAGTTGGAGATCATGAGGTTGAAATCAGCCTCCAGGTCAGTGACAGAGCGATATTTGTGAGCTTCCAATTTGGATTTTATTGTGGAGAAGTCCATGGGGTGCGTGATAAACTCCAGGTAATCTGGGACCTGAGAAGCCAAGAGCACAGTTTCTGTTTAAGGCTTGAAGCTTCCGTTAACATAAATATGAGTATGAGAGAAATATGGTATGAGAGAAGAAAATTAAGATGTCAAGATTTTAATATAAGAGTAGATTGTTATTTTAAAAATGTGAATGGATCCATCAGTTTGAAGCTGTTATATTACATCAATTTAACTCATAACAACATTTATGAAACAAAACATTTCCATTTCAAATAAATGCTATTCTTTTATACTTTCTATTCTTCAAAGAATCCAGATTTTTATTATTATCTCGGATTCCAAATATAAAATTCAGCAGCACAATGGTTTTCAACATTGTTAATACTAAGAAATGTTTATTGAGCAGCAAATCAGCATTTTAGAATGATTTCTGAAGGATCATGTGACACCGAAGACTGGAGTAATAATGCTGAAAATTCAGCTTTGCATCACAGGGATAAATCAAATTTTAAAATATACTAAAACAGAAAAAACTTTTTTAAATTGTAATAATATTTTACAATATTGCAGTTTATACTGTAAACTGTGAGCACTCATTAAAACCCCCAAACATCGAATGGTAGTGGGTATAAATGTATATAAATATAGACAGACCTCTTTCAAGTTGACAGGCTGTGCAAATATGTTTGCATTATCTTTCTCCTGAAGCTGGTCTAAAGTGGACCGCAGCAGTACCAGGACCGGAGTTAACTGATGCTCAGTCACAGCCTGGTGAATCTTCACCTACAGAAGCAACACATGCTTATAGTGAGACACCTGGCTAATTTTTATATGGTTATGGTGACATAGAAACATGTCAGAGAGACAATCAGTAACCGGTCAGATTACTTCATGTCTGTCCAATAAAATGTTCTTTCCAAAGTGTACATCCCCCTTCCCCTAAATTATAATAATATTATAGTAGCAAATCATGGAGTTGTCAATGTGTGTTCAGTTGTAATAATGCTTGTAGATTATTTCCTTTTCCAACCAACAATTAATGCAAAGGATGTGGCTGAAATGTATTCACTTTAAAAATGTCTTAATCATCTATTGTACAAGATGTCACATGTGGTTTTGCTGGGCTGAAAAAGCAGCCAAGTCAAAGCTAAATCAACAGCCTGAGTCTTAGGGACGTTTTACACTGCAGCGTAATGGTGATGGTTTCACAAAACATTCTGTGTTGCCACATTGAGTATTCTCTTTGAAAACATATTATATATTCTGAAATGGTTATTGGGAGTGAGCAACTGAGAATCATTTCACAAAACCAATCCTAGTACAAGATTGAACCTCATGAATTCTAATTTTCATGAAATTCAGTAATTTACATTAAACAAATTGTCGATATTAAAGGATGGCATGAGGGTGAGTAAATTTTGGGATGAGTGAACTAACCCGTAACCCTTTTACTGCTTAATCGTCTGGATTCTGTAAGATTTACTGAAAAGAAAGTGTTTGTGCCACATGCACAAAGCTAAACACTTTGAAGCTTTTTTCATTCAATAATTGACTTCAGCATTTTATGTTGCTTCATAAAAGCCTATTTTGCAAATGATCATTCACTGAGAGTTGAATGGTGTGTTTTCAATCAATTCGGCTTGCCTCATGGGGCAAAAATAGACTCAGTGCTGCAATTCCAGCAATGCATTTTCAGTTCTGGAAAATGTAAATATGAGTGCAGAAATAACTACACAGGCCATAAAAACATGACTCAGGTTCATATTAAGTGACTTCAAATTAACAGTTTACATATCTAGTTGTCATGATTTATTCAAGATAAACAGACTTTGTAATGCAAGAATACGATCTAATAATCATACAGAAAATGTCAGTATGTTACCTGCTCTCTCTTTAGTTTCTCTCTCTTGCGGATGAGCTCAATCAGAAGTCGCGCTCTCTCCAAATCATGACGAAGCTTCTGCCAGTATTTCAGCTCTTCTCTCACAGCATTCAGCTTTTCATCTGGCTCCGCCTATATGCAGTTTATAAGATCCAAAGATAAGCAAAAACACTAAATATTGAAGTTGTGTTTAAGAGATGTGGCTTATGGATACAACTAGGGCTGCACAATCAATCAGAGGTATTAATAATAGAGTTAATATAAGTAATAATGGAGCTTTAATATAAATAAATAAAGAAACTATGGCATTTTAAAAATCAAGAATAAAAATGCACAACATTTAAATGTGCTTAAACACTGACCTGTTCTGCAGTCCTCTGGCCCTGCAGATGCGAATGTAAACGACGAATGAGAGGCACTCCGTTGCGGGACTGACGCTTAAGTAACCAATAATTGTGAAGTCTCTGCATGAACTGATTCTTCCTCTGTATGATGACATCTTTAGAAATTTTGTTCAATCTGTGAAAAACACCAACAAGTGTTAAATATGTAAAGCTTATTTTTAAAAATGTTTTTTAAAATATGCATACTTATAATATTTTTTTAATGTCAGCTAAATAAAAAATATATTTATGTATGTATTGCTAAATAAAATGATATATACACAAACACATACCTGTGAGTCGGTATTTCTGGGACAGTGACCAGTGGTGTTGCGACTTTTTTGGACACGTCTTCCTTCTTTCCTTTCTTCTGCTTAGAATCCATTTTATTGCTTCGTCGCTGCTTCTTCAGCTGTGGCGTCTGCGTATAGGCACTGCGACCCCTATTAGCCCTACACCCCAAAACCCTCCCCCCGGTTTCTTCATCATCCGACCCGTCCTTCGCGGCCGGTGAGTGCGCCTCACAAAACGCAGTCTTTTTCACCGAAAACGTAGTCCCATTCACAGTAGTCTCTCGGATTGGCTCTATTTTCATAAAGAGTCCCGCCCTCTGCGCACAGGTCACATGGAAGGCCGTGTAGCAGTTGGCCTTGTGGCACTGGATGGATGCTCCACAACCTTTCTGCTTGCACAGGTAGCACGTTAGCTTCCACCTAGCCGGTGGAATGTTGTCCACGCCCTCAATGGGCTCAAGGAAGACCGTGTTGGCAAAACACACCTCTGGGATCCAAATAGCGCAGACCACGTGTGCCCATCGTCCGTCACTGGTCTGTTTAAAAGCCCCGCCCCGGTTCGGGCAAAGCACGCAGTCCACGGGCCGAGAGGGCGACTGCAAGCAACAGCGGCAGAGCCATTGGCCCTCTGGGATGTAGGGAACTCCGTAACACTCCTGGTGCACAGCCAGGTTGCAGATGTCACAGAACAGGATGACGTTACTGTTGAGACACTCGTCGTCGAGACAGACGCAACAGAAGGCGTCTTCGTCAATGACGCTCTGCGAGGGCGCTTGGCTCCGTGACTCCAAGAACGACTCTTTTTCCAGACGGTCTATCAAGAGTTCGAAAGTGTCGGGTGATACTTGTGGCTGGGCTTCTGATGCTCGTCTATCATTCACCAGCTCCAGCCAGGCCACGTCTTCCTCGTCCATGTCATACTCCGCATCTGTGTCCGGCTCTTCAACGGACTTCTCAATGTAGCGGTAATATGCCGAAGGGCGAGGAGGCGCCTCCACCGGTTCATAAGACTCCTGTTCTCTGAAAGTAGGCTTGGGTAAAGCACTATGGTGGCTGTTCACATTTGACTGCGTCTGAGATTGTCCGTGAGAGTTGGAGCAGTGGTTTTGTGATGAAGACGACGATAACTGCTTCACATCCTTCTTTTTACCCCTGTGTGCCGCCGTACGGCGCGGAGAGCTGACGATGGCGGTCACTGATGTCTGCTCACTGTTTTCTTTGTTGCTGTTACACTCCGCAATGTCTTGAGCAGTCATCTCATCTTCGGTGATCACAATCAAGGGGTCAAAGATGCTGATCCGATGCAGTCTTCCATCCAGGTCCACTTCCACAATTTTTTGTGCCTGGGCGTACGTTAGGGTTTCTCTGGTGGGTGAAACTTTCAGCCGGTTGGGAGAGGGTGAGCGTGGCTGTGATGCCCCCATGCCTGACGTACCTGTGTCCGCGGCATCAGTTTGGCCCCCGGACAGGCCTCCCCTCCGTCGTGGTTTTCTCATGGGCACTCACACCACACAGCCCCTTGTACCTTGACCTGTAAAAAAAAAAAGAAAAACAACAAACATAAGATTTCTTATTTACAAAGCATGACAATACCAATGTGCAACTTTCACTCCATGTCTTGCCATGCCAAAGAGTCAACAGTAAAAAAAAAAAAAAATCACCCTTGGGCGAATGAGTTGTGAGTCTGTAAATACGGCATGCTCTCATTTCCTGGAAGTGGTCACAACCCGCATCATAACACGCTAATGATTTCTCATTTTCTACATGACTTCAAACAAAACTGTAATTGTTAAATATAATTTTGATAGATGAGTAGACTCTTTTTGTGGTTTTATAATAAAATCTTTTTATTTTTACATTTTATTACATTAATTGCACAATTTAAAAACATAAACATTCTGTACAAACATGTTTTGTACACATTTGTTTTATTATATATTGTGAGAGAACATTTCTAATTGTATTATGCTAATATGCATTTTTGCATTATATTATGTAATAATTTTGTTACATACAGCAAATAACAATACTACATAATTAAACGAAAAACTCATTGTGACCAAGTATTCAGCATAGCAAAAAAAAAAAATAATCAATTCTTTAAAACAGTATTTTTTATACAACATGTACAGAACTTTGTATACTTTTATACAAAGTTCTGTCAACTATCGTGCTATTCAAACTTATAAATCCATACATTTCAAAATGAAATGAATATATAGGTATGCAAATGTATCTATTGCTAGTTAAATTAAGCATACGACATTCGATTACACAAACTCATTGCGAGGATTAAGTTCAGGCTGGTCGCCAATTTAGTGTGTTTTTATTTTTGCTGTCCAATGGGCGGGACTTTTGATCTCAAGGCCTCTAGCAGTTCGCAGTCTTTCTGTAAACGCTAAAACCGCTTTAAAATTGCAATACAAGGTCACGTCGCCGTTATACACCCGTATAACAGCTGCCGCAAACACTTTAAGAGGGATATTACAAAACTTACAGTGGAGTTTTGGGGAATTTGTCACTGAAGTGAGACGACCACCAGAGGCTGCGAAGTTTATCAACCCTACATACTTAGACAACCAATCACAGCCGTCCACCCTCTCCATCTAGCCAATCAGCGGCGAGAAAAAGTATAACACAAGCTAAGAGTTAGGTTGAGCGTTCTTGATTCTAGAACGAAACGTCAGCCATATTTACAGTCTAAACAGAACTTCAGATTCAGCTAAGTTTCACGAGAACCCCTTACACAAAAATAAACAATGACAACATCGTTACCACTTCAAATCATAAAACTGTTACTCTGAGACGACCTATATACGAATATGCTTTATGATTAACTCCGAGACGACCGAAACGCCGAGGTGGCTAAAGCTGGCGGGCTAGTTAGCCGTTCTAGCCCGGGTAATCAGCACAGTAACCCCGCGTGCGGTAACCAACCAGCCGGCTCACCTAAGCGACCGTTGACATTGACTTCACAAGTTGAATTGGAAACACACACAAAATACACCATAAAAAAAGACAAATTACCGTATTTTCCGACCACAACTTCCGCAGAGAAGCAGAAGCTTTTTGCGAAGGCTGTTTAAGCTGGGGGCTTGGCCGAAAAGCCGGTAAAAATTCACCGATAAAATGTCCCCCGTCTCTCAGTCTTCCATAATTTCCTCCTGCAGATGTCTTCTGCGCACTCATGAATTTGGATTAATTTCCAGCATTTTAACTTCTGATCGACTCTGAGTTGGATTAGACGGGAGCAGCAAAACTAGCTGGCTATTTTCAGCTTCGACTACTACAACCGTCGCTCGCTGCCTGGGTAGATAGTTAGTAGCTCGCCAGATACACACAGGCACAACGGAGCGGAGCTTTCAGTCGAGATAGTAAGAACACGCCCCTTCGGAAAAGCAGGCCATCTACTATGTCAGCTATACGACTAATTTATTAAATCATAACGTTTAGTGTTTGTTAAACTCATAATAAGGGCTGGAAGTTTGTGACACTTGAGTGTGCTAAGGTGCAAGTGTGCTTCCCACACAGTTCATGCTATGGTCAGAGTTCATCACGACCTGTCATCTGTAAAGCATACAGCTCGATTGGTTGGAGAGATGCAGATATTAGGGCAGTGAGCAAAGAGGAGCTATATATTATTAGATTAACGACACAAGAGTATATGTCAACAAATATGATCAAGAACCCAGGCGACTACAAACACAGTTTGCATGAGAGAGAGAGAGAGAAAATCACATTTTCAGGAGAAGGGAAAAAATATATCAGGAGGCTACTTAAGACCAGAGACTGTGCTTAAGACATAGGTATATTTCAAGTACAGTTGATTAATGCATGCATTGTCACATTCAACAAACAATTACGACACACAAAAAAAGAGAAAAATAAGTCAACAAGTCTTTGTCAGATCCCACATTTTATAACAAAATCTCTATCTCTAACACCAATGTGCTACTCAATACCTTGATGGTGCCATTTGTCATGGCCAATCAATCACTTCCAGAAGCTAAACATCCTGTCGCACCTTTCAAAGGATTTGAAGATAGCAAAAACAAGCCATAAAGTCAACATGAGATTAGAACTCACCCTTGTGTACTGTCTTAATACACATTCTTGGTCTTAATGTGAATAATTTGTCTTTAAATGTTAATCCAAATAAAAATGTCTCTGTAATCTTTCAATAAAATGCAATGACTGTACTTAACAGTCACTCTTATTTCTAAATCTCTCCCCTTTAACCATCTGTCTTCATTATGGAATGTAACTTTAACACCCACTATTTCACTATTCTTAATTCCCATTGGATAAAAATCTCGCTAGAAAAACAGGCAATGCCAGAAAACAATTTACTAGCAGCATATCCCGTTTCAATCAGAAATATACCAGATTATCAAAGTAAATGGGTCGTAATTGCCATTTCATGTTGACTTTAAGTAGGTAAAATACTAGTTTTCTTTAAGTGTTTAATTGAAGTCAGTAACAGTGGTTACAGTGTCTGAAATCTTCAGACACGGCATCTATATATATATATATATATATATATATATATATATATATATATAAAACATTTTCTTTATTTTTTAATATATACACTATCATTCAAAAGTTTAGAGTTGGTAAGATTTTTAAAAAAGGTTTGACATAAGTCTCATGCTCACCAAGGCTGCATTTATCTGACCAAAAAAACTGTAATATTGTGAAATATTACAATTTAATATATTTTAAAATGCAATTTATTCCTGTGATGCAAAACTGAATTTTCAGCATCATTACTTCCGTTTTCAGTGTCACATGATCCTTCAGAAATCATTCTAATATGATGATTTGCTGCTCAAGAATCATTTCTTCTTCTTATTATTATTATTATTATTATCAATGTTATTTAGCATCATTGATGAATAAAAGTATTAATTTCTTTAAAAAAAAAAAAAATATCTTACTAACCCCAAAATTTGAATGGTGTACAGATTGTGAAATACTTTAATAATAAGCCCCGTAACACAAAAATACATGAAATTATTATTAGTATATGGCTGTCCTTTTATAGAGCATTTTAACCTAATAGCACATAGGAGACAGTTTAATTAAAAGTAAAAAATAAAATTATTTTTTGTGGAAAGAATAAGAAGAACATTTAGCAGAATGAAGATTTTAGTTTTGTTTTTCTCCCCACACAAAGCTATCATACAACTTTACATTACCACAGTTGTCACTAAAAATAAAAAGCTCATTCACCAGAAGCCCAGATCCCACTGTCCAAAAGGAGTTGCTTATTGTACAAAATACTGCTATTCATATATATTTTTAAGGAGTGAATAAACATTCTAAATTGTTTCAAGGCGGAGACTAAATCGCATAATTGCAATACAGTACAGCATAAATGTCAGACCCACTAACACTGTGAGGACATTGTGAGTGTGTTTCTTCTCTTTGAATCTCTTCTTGGGAAAGGAACAAAGCTCCTCACTTCTTTAAATGATAAACCTGTGAAAAAAATAGTCACGTTACATTTGCATCCACAATTTATGTCACTATAAAATACAGCGACCATAACAATCCGTGTAATATCTGTTGCTCACGTTTCCACTCTTCTAAGGGCATTGTGGCATTGTCGTAGCTGTCATCGTACGACGTGGGCTCTGGCCAGTCCTCTGGGTCCCTCAGGCCATCAAAATAACTGTGAGCCAAGGCACCATCAGCAGTGAAACGAGCGTCAGCATCTAGCACCAGCATCTTCTCAAGCATCTCTACCGCTGGGGTTAGTTACAGTGGCAATGTGGGACACAATGTGTCAGAAACAAAGTGACAGCGTTAGAATAGCAAGAGCTGATACATGTATTATTATGTGAGCATTATTGTATTAGTACAGGGCAGGCTGAGCTATTGTTTGACAATAAAGTGCATTAGTGCCCGTCCACTTTTTCAACGGCGTTCGGTGTTCCGGAAGTATTTTGCCTATTCATTTCTTCCATAGGGATTTCAAAAAAGTCTTTGTTAAAGCGTTATAAGCCATGAACCAAGCCAAACAGCTACGAGGTGAATTATAACATTACAAGCTTTGCTTTGAAGCATAAAGGTATTTGAAAATCAGACAAAAATACAAAAGGTACAAGACTCAGTATGTAAAGGATTAGTTAACTTCAGAATAAACATTTTAATGATGTTCATGTCTTTCTTTCTTCAGTCGAAAAGAAATTAAGGTTTTTGAGGAAAAAAATTCACGATTTTTCTCCATATAGTGGATTTCAATGGGGTACAACGGCTTGAAGGTCCAAATTGCAGTTTCAATGCATTTTCAAAGGGCTCTACACAATCCCAGCCTAGGAATAAGGGTCTTATCTAGCGAAACGATCGGCCATTTTCAAAAAATAATAAATAAATAAATAAAATTATATAAAATATATATATATACACTTTTTATCCACAAATACTCCTCTTGCACTTGCTCTGCAATGCGCCACACATTACATAATCACGTTGAAAAGTCACAAATGTTCCGGTTCAAAAAGTTAGGGTAGGGCGAAAAACTCTCTCATTTACTCCTCCAACTTCAAATCGTCCGACATCGTTGTTTTACCTTTTATTTATACCTTTTTTTTTATAAATGGCGTCTGACTTAGTCTTTGCACGTTCACTTTGTAAACACTAGGTCGGTACTTCCTCCTACGTCACGATTGACCTTTCAATGTTATTACGTAATGCATGGCGCATCGCAGAGCTAGTGCAAGACGAGCATTTGTGGTTAAAAAGTATATAAATGCTTATTTTTAATAGAAATTACATTGTTTTGAAAGATAAGACCCTTATTCCTCGGCTAGGATCGTGTAGAGCCCTTCGAAGCTGCATTGAAACTGCAATTTGGACCTTCAAACCATTGTACCACCTTGAAGTCAATTATATGGAGAAAAATCCTGGATTTTTTTTTCTCAAAAACCTTAATTTCTTTTCGACTGAAGAAAAAAAGACATGAATATCTTGGATGATGTGGGGGTGAGTAAATTATCAGGGAATATGAATTCTGAAGTGAACTAATCCTTTAATGGCTTTAGCAAATAGTGATTGTTTCGGCTCACTGATTGGTGGAATTTTCTGTATTATGGGTAATGTATTAATGTAGATTAAGTACCTCATAGTTCACAGTAAGTCTGTCCTTTACAGGTTAATAAGTTATCAATAAAAATCAATTTCCCTATGGAGTAACTGAATGGAGTTTTTACTTCTGAAACTCGACAGTTGCACTCTATAGTTATTTTGTCTTTTTTTTTTATCCTTTATTAGGGCTACTCGGGTCTAATTAAGCTTGGTTTAAGGTACTAGAATATGCCAGTATAACATTAGAGTCAAGTTTTAAAACACATGGTCATTATTAGTTCATAATACCCAATGCATTATTAACTAATGTTAACTAATTGTACGGCGTTACAAAATCTATAAATATCTGCAGAGCTAACAAAGCTTGTTACAGAAAACGTAACATTGAATAATGTCATTAAATTGTTTGGCTGACATTTCATATTTTGTTTGGGATGCCTATTAAATTCCAAGTTGCTAATCTTATCTTGAAGTTTCCGCTGCTGTGAAATAGTGCAGAATATGTGTGGCCATATATTCTGGTGACATTGTACCTGAAGTTTGGTGTAAAAATGTAAAAACTTGCTTAAATTGCCCTGTTGCAATTGCTCCAGCATCCTGTCATTTTTGTCAGAAATAATGATGCACCACATTGACAGGTAGTAACTATGCAGTCAAACTAAATCATAAGTTTTACACTGAATAAAGTATCTTGCTAAGCATGAAATGTGACAACATGACAAAGGAGTAATTTTATTGGGGTATTACTTACCTTTTTTACTGGCTCTGGGAAACAATGTAGAGAAATCTTTGCGTGGGTAGTGGGGAAGGGATCTGATATAGCTCTTAGCCTATTTAACAGCAGTGAAGAGATATTGACATTTATCAAGATCGGGGATGACAGCTGAGCACAGTAGCTACAGCAACTGTCACACAATATGATTCAAATTGAAAATTTCCTCCAAAATATTCAAGACCATCTTATTTCGCATCGCATTAGCAATTCATTCCGAGTTGCATCAGAGATCAGTCACACATTTAATCAAGATCCAGACACACCACGTATTAAATATACTATCTTTGGTTGCATTGAAAATGTCTTACCTCCGGGCTTTCCAGTTTCTCAATAAATTCTGGACCTGGTGTTCCTGTTACTTTCATTATCTGAGTCAACTGATCCATGTCTGAATGTCAAAAGTTAAAGGCAATGCACAGCATGTCATTTCCAACTCCAAGTTATTTCTGTTCTTGACAAGCAAGACAAAAGGGAATAGGTGAGCACAGCATTTCTAAATGCAATCACAATTAACTAAACGACAGTGCCTGTTTGTCAGTGAAATTTAAGAAACAGAATGTTAAAAGGATAGTTCATCCAAAAATGAAAATGATTTCAAACCTGTATGCTGTTATATTTAAAATACTCTATAAAGTAGAATATTTGAAGAGCTACACAATGATTGTTTTATATATATATATATATATATATATATATATATATATATATATATATATATATATATATATATATATATATATATATATATATATATATATATATAAAAAAAAAAAATGTAACAACACATAGGTTTGGAAGGACATGAGTAAATAATGTCAGAACTTAATTTATGGATGAACTATTCCTTTACAATATCTTTAATCTAGCCCTCAGAATATGGTAATTTAGTAAAAAAATTGGCAAAGTGAATGCTGAAGGATACAGTCTTTTCCTTTAAAGAGTGTTTTTCCATTGAACATTTCACCCATGATGCACCCAACAGACCAGATGTCCACTAGAAAGGAGGAAAAAGGAAACAATCACAAATATTGAACTATGATAATGATTACAAACACCAGTCCTTAAAAGAATGCAAATCATTTGACATACTATACATTCACGCAGCAATACTGAACTCAGCAATATAGTATTGATCTTAGTAATAAACCAATCAGAGCACATTCAGACTAACTGGCAATTAAAGACTGATATCTACATTAAGTGTTATCCTTATTTAGCAAACATAACTATACATATTTTAGCACAGTAAATATGAATGTTATCCCATTAATATTCATGTGAAAAAGAGATATACACGGAGTTCTAAACTAACGGTTAGGAGGAGCTTGTTTATCGAGTTCTGTCAGTCCTAACATAAGAACACATATAACTGCAGTAATATCACAGGTGACTGAGTTTAGTACTTAAACAACAATCCCACAGCCAGCAAATGCAGAAACATTTGACTTTTTATTAATTACAATTCATTACCATATGCAGGGATTAAAGTGAAAAAAATTCTTCTGACTGAAATTTTTTTTTTAGGCCAAGTCATATTTCTTTAACTTTTTAAATAGTCGAGACCAATAGCGTTTTAAGGGGAGACGTTTTAAACCGCTTTAATATTGCCAGTAGGCGTATTTTAAAAGCTATATTTTAATCTATGAAAACCAGGCATGGAACATACTAATATAATTAATAATTTGCATATATATATATATATATATATATATATATATATATATATATATATATATATATATATATATATATATATATATATATATATATATATATATATATATATATATATATATATATGCAAATTATAACACGTTTACACAAAATTTGTTAACACACAAGTAAGTTACTTTTCCCCTTTACTTAACATAAATTGTAAGAATATGACTAATAGTAAAGACTAGTACTAATAAATACAGTGCTATGCATAAGTTTAGACACCCATGCTAAAGTTGACTAAAAAGAGGAATAAAAAATCATGTTTTGGAAATTGAACTTAAAGGTATAGCGGAGGATCTTTCCGAATTTTAGATAAGTCCCGCCCTCTCCACTTTTTGAAAAGTTTGATTGATTCACCAGAATGATTGACAATTAGGAGGACCAATAGTATAGGGTATCCACCCGGAAGTAAAAAGATCCTCCGCTATACCTTTAATGCCTTAATTTAAAAAATTAGGAAAAATCCAACCTTTAAGGACACCAATTTTCTTTGTGAATGAATAATGTATCGTAAATAAATGTTCTTCCTTAAAATACAGGGTGCATAAGTTTGGACACCCCTATGTTAAATTCCCATAGAGGCAGGCAGATTTTTATTTTTAAGTTTTTATTTTTAAGTATTTTTTTATTTATTTTTTAGGATACTATGAATCCTGATAAAATTCCCTTGGCCTTTGGAATTAAAATAGCCCCACATCATCACATAGCCTTCACCATACCTAGAGATACTTTCCATAAGATCATCTCTCAATGCAAATCAAACCAGCTATTAGGCTAACTGAAATACAACCATGCCAATCTCTAGGTATGGTGAAGGCTATGTGATGATGTGGAGCTATTTTAATCCCAGAGGCCAAGGGAACTTTATCAGGATGCATAGTATCCTGGATCCATGAAGTAACTGGCCTTTAAAAATAAAAATCTGCCTGCCTCTATGGGAATTTAACATAGGGGTGTCCAAACTTATGCACCCTGTATTTTAAGGAAGAACATTTATTTATTTACGATACATTATTCATTCACAAAGAAAATTGGTGTCCTTTAAGGTTGGATTTTTTCCTAATTTTTTCAAATTAAGGCATTAAGTTCAATTTCCAAAAGATGATTTTTTATTCCTCTTTTTAGTCAACTTTAGTATGGGTGTCTAAACTTATGCATAGCACTGTAAACATTAGGCCTAGGCTAAAGCTATTAAATAGCAGTCCCAAGCTAGTTTTTGTTAATACAATGTTGGTATGAGCCACTACAGTCATTTAAAAATATAAAAAATAACAAAGAAAAATAGTGGCATTTTGGGGTTATATGGAAACGACAGTTACCATGGTGAATAAACAATATTAACAATAACTGTTAATGAAACATGGAAACTGGTGAATAGAATGAGAATCATACCTGCATTACTTTTATTTCATGTAATTTACAACGTAACGGCGTTGCATGCTCGTAGTTTCTTTTGCACTTGATCAGTGAGGCGATACAGCGGGCGCCGCTGAATTTGCGCGTGCAATTGAGTGTGCGCTACGAGAACAGGATAACGACTGACAGGACAAGAAAGTCCGTTTTTCTGAGGTGAAAAACTTTATTTCAGCGTACACTTATGTCACTGCCTGCCTGGTAGTTCCTATTGTGCTGGGTTTTCTGAAGTAGTCATGATTCGCCTCTCATAACATAACATGCTCTAAACACGCACGCAGTGTGGAAAAGGAGGAGCGGAGGCGCGGGGAGCAAGGATCACAGCGCAAATTTGAACTATATCGATGTGATATGGTCTAATTCCATATCGCATTTAAAAAATATATCGATATATTTTTTATATCGATATCGCCCAGCCCTACCTGCATTAGAAGTATGTCACTGAAATATAGTTCTACCTCAGCGCTCAGCTGTAGCCTGACATGCACTTTCCGTGAGCGGTAATTGAAAATCCGGAGTGGATCATGAGCGGAGTGATTACAGAGTGCTTAGAGTGGAGAGAGGAACGTGCTTTTGCTCCACTCCAGGCTTTGATCACATCCCCCTCAGCAGGGTGAATACACCTCGTCTTTCCTTAATTTAAGACCTATTCAAACTAAAATTAAGATATTTATTACACTATTTGAGAAATGAAAGCCTATTTACGGCCTTAAAATTATGAAAAGTGAATTTAAGACTTTAAGGACAGACTGGAACCCGCAATGACGGAAATCCGTCATAGACTTGCTGCAATTAACGGAAATCCGTCGTAGCGACGGAGAACTTTAATCCCTGCATATGTTAAATACATTTAATGGCATTCTAATTCATCAATTTTTTTGTAAAAAGTAAATACAAGAAAAAAGCCAGTCAATCAATTCAATATTCTATGAATCTTAATGCATTTAACTGGAAGGTGTCCATATGTTGATATCGCATGTCTATCCAAACAATTCTGTGTTAGAACTACAGTAGTGACCAAAAGTTTGATTAAACCATTAAAATATGGGGAAATATTTGATATTTTTAAAATATTTGAAACATAAGGAAATAACAAAACACTAAACTTGGTTAAGGTATTTATCTGAAAATTATTTGGCAAAAAAGGCAAACTAAAGATAGAGGTTTTATTTTATTTTGGGAGAAAAATGCATAGAAAAACAAAAAGCTCACAGGAAAAGCATATATTGACTACAAATATAATCACTTATTAACATTTGGATGGTTACCTCTCGTTTAAGCATGTGTTCATAATTTCTTTGTATGATAGCCTTGCCAAAAATTGTCCACACAATTTGGCATGTTTCATTGCGTTATCACAACAACAGAACAAACACTGACTCCCAGCACAACTATGCAATATGCTTACAAATGCTTGGAATAAAGGATGTAAATGTCAATTTGCCTAGGCTGGAGATCACTTCTGGCCACTATTGTATACCTGTGGAGATCCTAATGAGAGAATGCTATAAATGCTCATATAGACCAATAGAGGTGCTATTGGACAGCTTTCAAGAAACTAACTGGACTATAACAGATGACTGAATCAATAATTAATTATTTACCTCATATTTTATGAAAAAATGTTTTTCCTAATCTAAAACACCTGAGTAACTCTTGTTAATAATTTGAGTAGCAATATACATCTTAAAGAATGACAAACATCTTGCCTGTCTGAGTGTAGTGCATCCAGTTTAGAATGACCTCAGGGGCCCGGTACCACCGCGTCACGACATAACCTGTCATCTCCGCTTCCGCATGACGCGCCAGGCCAAAATCCAATATCTGCAGCCAGAGCAAAGGAACGTGTTACTATCAAATGTCTTTTCTCTTTTATGGTAAAAGAATGGTGGCACAGACCTTCAGCTCACAGTCTTGGTTCACAGCCAGGTTTCCTGGTTTGAGGTCCTGCAATGCAGAAAGGTGTTAATCTTCCTACAAAGACATTGTTCTTAGACAATCACAAAGGATCATAGTGAGTTTCTTAACAAATCTTTAATCTGAATACCACAAGCTGTATTTTTCACATTCAAAGTGAGCTGGGCGGCTTCAAACAGTTCTAAGCATGTACAGGCATTGCCTCACTTAACAGGAAACCACCGTGATTAACTCGTAGGACAATGCACAATAGGAAAGCTCACCCAAAGCAAAAAGCCTTGAATTCACTGATATGAATAGAATTAGAGACACAATAAAGTACATTTCTAGCCTGGAAATCCAGACCTAAATTTGAAAGATTAATGGTCTGGCATCGACTAACGAAAATCGGCCAGCTCGAGGGGCGGCTTCAAGCATGCATTTGAAAATTGGTTAACACTACGACCAATCACAACAAGCCCCATTCGCTTAGCTACCAGCAGAGCTAACTGGTAGATTAGTCTCTTGCCGTATCCGGTCGGCAAAACAGCAAAAACGCCCTTCTTGCAAAGGAACAATTCGAGCGCCGTCTTCTGTTCCTGTTTTAGATAAAAAGCCAAGTCTAACCCGTTCATTGTAGTGACCAAAGCCGTTTCAAACAACTGGTGTTCATCCATAGACATCTTGCAATGTTTACTAATGACTTCGACGTCACAGCGCTGTCTTCATCTGTTTGGCTCGCCTCTGGCCCGCCTATATCAGATAACCCGATGTGATTGGTGCAGCTCGGATACAAGGGCATATTTAATGAGCATCATTACTCGACGCCAGAGTAAACTCGCTGAGCAAATTCATCTTGTGCTCTCGCGAGAACTCTGGATTTCCAGGGTAGTACATTTCAGAACTCGCATGTTTAGGTAATATAATCAGATTACTTTTTGAATACAGTTAGATTACTTCAACATTACGTTTAGTCGTAACTTGTTTATTACATAGATTTGAATAAGATAATCTTTTATAGAGGATTATGTTGAAAATTTGTCATCAACAAATTGAAGTGCATTAAACATTACATTATGTCAGGGTTTCCCAAACTGGAGTTTGCGAAGGAACTGCAGGGGGTTTGTAAGTTGAAGAAAAGATCTTAATTAATTAATTCATAAAAATGTAACATTTTAAAACAATCTAAATACAACACAAAAAAGATTAAATATTTTATTTGTTATGCTGTATGGCCTCTGACTTATGTATATTCAGAAAGTCTTGTAGTATTGGGGAATTGCATGAGCAATAGGCTGTTTTTAAAAGGACAATTTAAAAGATATAAAAGAAGAATTAATGAGAATCAATAAATTATGAATAAATTACTGCCATTTTGTGAATATCAAGCAATCATGTAATCAATAAAAATATAACAGTAGTCTGATTATGTGTATTTTAAAACGTAATGTAGTCTAATTACAAGGAATATGATTACATATAAGTAGTTGCTACCCAGCGCTGGTCACAATATTACTGTTTTTAATTTTTTTACTGTATTTACTGTACTGTATATATTTCTGTAACCAAATTCCTTGTTGTCTTCAAAAACAAAATTAAAAAAAAGTCTGAACAGTAGGGTTATATGCCTATTTTAAGAATCCAGTTAATTTAATGTTTTACAAAAAAAGTTTTGTACATTAATTTACTTTTCTTTATTTGGAATTTTGACCCCCCGAAAAAAGATTATTCATATTCAATGAACAAAAACACAGCTTCACGTTACATAGAGTTAAAACCATGACTCAAAACAGCAATACATTATATTAAAACTAATTGGATGAGACATGACTGAAGCTGTTGTAAAATAGTTATTAACAAATATAAATTATATTTATTACTCTTCAAATGAGAGGGATCTTCTCAGATTAGAGGAGGTGTAGATAATGGCTGTTGGTAGTCCACTGATCAATACATATTAGCGAATTAGCTGCAAGTAAATTTAATTCATGGAGATGAAAACTCCCCCATGGAGCGAAGAGCTACAACGATCCCAAGAGATGCCATGTGCCTTTAATTCAGCAATGTGTGGAAATGATAATTATGAGCAGATGCTGTTTATTCACTGCCAGTCTCACTTACTCTGTGAATGATGCCAGCACCATGAATGTACTGTGGAGTGGAGAAAAACAGAGGGACAGAGAGAAAAAAAGAAATCAGTATTACGAAATAATTCAGTGTTATGTTTTAGTATTTGATTACACTAAGAGGATTGATCAGAAAGACTGTATTAACATTCCCTCTGGCAATGATCCTAAACCCAAAGTATACTTCTGTTTTTACACATACATACAATTCACTGAGCGCATGCAGAACATTTTTTCCTAACCAAGCATGCAATGTACACTTTGTTCACACACACTATCATATCAAGTATACTTTGAAAGGCATCAAAACTGACGTTTACTATGGTGCATGTTAAGTGCATGTCTGGTTTTTTGCAGTATTACTGCTTGTTTGCAGGTGGATACGTTTCTTTTCTGACCTAGTGAATGCCTGATGTGATTTACAAGTGCCAAGTATTTGGTCTTTCTTCTCAAACATTCAGTTACTTTACTATTGTGAGACGTTTAGTCAACAGGAAACTGCATTCGCAACACTTCCATAATTTACTTCCATAATGTGATTCTTGCAAAAAGGAAAATGAGAGAAGCAAAACTGTTTTAATCATCAGGAATTTAAAGGATTGTGGTTGTTTTGGAGGGGGAGCTATTTTTCTTTTTTAAAGTAAAGTTCACTGATAAATTATGCACAGTAAATCCACAAACACGTTTGGGGTTGGTAAGATTTTTTTTAAATGATTTTAGAAGTCTCTTATTCTCACCAAGGCTGAATTTATTTGATCAAAATACAGTAAAATCAGCAATATTGTGAAATATTATTACAATATATTTTAAAATGTAATTCATGATGAAAAAGTTGAATCGGCAGCCACATGATCTATCAGAAATCATTCTAATATGATGATTTGGTGCTTAATAAACATTTCATAGTATTGTCAACACTAAAACAGTTGTGCTGCTTGCTTAATATCTGTGGAAACATGATACTTTTTTTTAATGAATAGAAAGTTCAAAAGAAAATCATTTATTTGAAATAGAACTCATTTTGTAACATTACAAATCTCTTTACTGTCTCTTTTGATCAATTTAATGGATTCTTGCTGAATAAAAGTATAGATTTCTGTTAAAATCTTACTGACCCCAAACCTTAACACAGCATTTTTTCATTTTCCATGCGAGGAGAAACTATTGGAAACTTGTTGCATCATGCCTGGTTAGGAAAATTTGGCCTCTCTATGTGAGATGTTATTTCGTTTTAACCTTTAGTCCGCACAGCATCTGATAGACCAGGAACTGGATCCGGTCTTCTGTAAGGACGCCCTTGACTTTAGAGAGATCTGTGTACATGTACGGCATCACCAGGTAGCTAAAACAGAAAGGAATTGCTTATTTCTCTTTTTATTTAAGGAACAGTTCACCCAAAAAATAAATCCTGTCATTATATAATGACCGCCATGTTGTCTCAAACCCATAAGCAGTTATTCTCTCCATTAGAAAAGGATCTTCATGCAGCTCTTTTACATCAGACTGAAATTAAACTATGAACTGTCGTTTTATTAAAAAAGAGATAAAGGTTGAGTAAATAAAGACAGAATTTTTATTTATGGCTGAAATATTTCTTTAAATCTGCCTCAGGACATATGGATTTCACATACACAGGCCTCATTAAAGACTTACAAGTCTTGGAAGTTGTCCATTCTGGAGGCAGGAGTGAAGACGTCTAGCAAGCCTATTACCTTGGGTTGGACAGCAAAAAAGGCAAGAAGTGAGTCACCATCTTTTCAAGATATTATAATGGTGTTAGATGGACTGAATAAGGCTGTCTGGGCTTCAGTGTTCTGTGTATCTTTTAGATATTAATATAATACACAGTTTATGACACTTGCAATCAATCATCATTGTCTCCAGGCGCCACAAGTATCCTGTACTGTACACACACACACACACACACACACACACACACACACACACACACACACACACACACACACACACACACACACACACACACACACACACACACACACACACACACACACCCCAAGCTAAACATTTGATACTCGCACCATTCTCAATGAAAACAATGAGTATGGTGTGATACAAGTTTTTTGTGCCTTGTAAAAGCCACTCAAGCCATTGAAACGTCTTTCTGGTTGTGCTGAAATCTAGCACTAACAATGAAAGCAACAAGATCTGACCTCAAGGCATGTCAGGCATAGACGACACTTACATTTTCATGTTTCATATGCTTGAGTAGCCTCAGTTCACGATAGGCTCTCTTTGCGAAGATCTCCGACTGAAAGGGTCGGTGCAGCTTCTTGATGGCCACCTTCTCTTTGGTTTTATTGTTGATGGCCGAGCTAAGATAGAGAGAACAATCACTATCATGCCCAAACATTATGAACTGAGGTTAACGTTTCAAGAAGCAACAGAAACAGATTCAGGAACCGATACAAAAAGTGCAATATTCAAATAAGAAACTACACAAGCACGTTTTCTGATACAATCCACACACACTGCTTTGCTGCAAAGACTAAGTTGTCAGAGCATGTGGGTTTCAGAGTCGCCCACTTTCACCAGAGTTTGACTTAACAGCAGTTGTGAAGGTTTTGTGGCATCAAACCCTCAACAGGAAATGTCAATGCTGCTGGGATAGATCATATCATGACTAATTTTAGCAATAATGTGAATGCCATAGTAAATGCACAATACAGTAGCACAGACGAACATAAATGTCCATAGCAAAAGGCCTGCAAAATTAGGAATGCATGATATATTGGTGACATCAGTAACAATGTCAGCCCATTTGACCATTACCGGATATTGAAAATTTCCAACTAGAGTAAAAAATATAATAAAAAAGAGTTTTGAAAACTTCAAAACATCCACTTTAATTCATCTTTTCAACTGCACAGTGCATTTGACACCTGGCTTCCACTTGAAACCTGTGATTTCACTTAAACAGTCTAAAAATATAAAGTTCTACCATATCAGTTATCATTCATAACAAAATTATAATTGGCTATTGTATCAGGCCAATGTTTGATTTCAGACTGCCCCGACATAACTTATGTGTATGTGTAACTCAGGTTATAGGAAGGAAGTTCTGCACAAAATTACAGTACCAGGATTAGTATCTTTTTAAATTCCCCAAGTTATTATTCACAAGATACTAGAAGTTAATCCTTTCATTAAGTAATGGGACATTGTTGTGTTACCCCAAACCTATGCTTTTGCTAGTAAACATTCACTAGATACTATAGTAGAACTTATAATTAACTATTTAGTAATGAGTAGGTTAACTAAAGATTGCGCATGGAATACTTGTCAGTATTAGGATATAGTGACTAGTAGCAAGTACTAATGACTAATAGAATTAATAATAGTCACTATGAATGCTAACAAAATAGCAGTTCGTTGAAAGCAACGAATGCTAATGCGGCTTGCCAGTCTTCATGCATGTGATAACCTGTTGAGATGCAGTTCATGTGCGACTACCTGTCTACCAGGAACTTACTCACCACACGCTGCCATAAGCTCCAGTTCCGATCTGCTTCAAGCAAATGTACTTTTCCGGAACTTCCCATACCGTACTGTTGATCTCCTCTCGATTGAATTCCACCCGTGACTCCATTTAGCTGTGAAGGAAAACAGGCAGAAATCAAACGTTCACCGCGCACGCAGCGACTCCTACGCGATATTCTGCATTCGAGCTCCAAAAGGTCACTGCGTAGGAACGATTCTGTTTCACGCCAAAATAAAACGGCCGTTTATCTGGTTCTATGTAGTGCGGAGCGGCCGCGGAATCGACGTTCCACGATCGACGAAGCACGATCCATCGAAACTTTGAAAAGCTCGCTGTAATCGAACGCGCTGAGATCTGTCTGACGTTGACGTCATGATCCCCGCACACGCCCACTTTCGAATTCAAGCAACTGCAGCTTTGATTGCTGCAGCTCACCTTCACGTAAACACATATCTGAGTTGTTCAGTTGCTTAACACCATAGGGTTAGCAGCACGTGTTAGCTAATTAACTTTGAATGTATGATTGACATTGATGATTGATCATATAATCATATAACTCTTTTGAAGAATCTCCCGTGTTCTCTGAAATGATTCTTTGTAATAAAATATTAACATAAAACTGAATTAAAAGTATGAGTTAAAGAAAAATTAATAAATATGATTTTTTTTTTTACAACAGAAATGAATCAACACTGAACTTACTTAAAGGGATAGTTCACCCAAAAATGAAAATTAGCCCATGATTTACTCACCCTCAAGTAATCCTAAGTGTATATGACATTCTTCTTTTAGACGAATACAATCAGAGTTATATAAAAAAATATATCCTTGCTCTTCCAAGCTTTATAATGGCAGTGAATGGCCGTTTCTGTTTTGAAGTCCAAAAGTGCATCTATCCATGATAAAAGTAATCCCCACGGCTCTGGGGGGTTAATAAAGGCCTTCTGAAGCGATGCGTTTGTGTAAGAAAAATATCCATATTTAACACTTTATAAAGTAAAATAACTCACTTCCGACCAAACGAAGATAAGGATAATACGTCGCATTACTCCACTTACACCTGCGAGTAATGCGACATACTTCTGACATTTACGCTACGCCATGACGCACTACGCTACTTCCGACGTTACAAGTTGCTTAAGTTGCGGTTTAGTCGTAAGTGGAATCCGTATGTTCGTTTGGCCGAAGCTAGTTATTTTACTTTATAAAGTTTTTAATATGAATGTCATATAAACCTAGGGTGAGTAAATCATGGGCTAGCGAGCGAAATTGACAACGAAAGCCGAGGAGACTTACAGACTGTAAGTTAATGAGTTGATTTATCCGCATTTTAATATGCTCTCGTTCATAGAGATTTTTAGGCTTTTTAGGTTGGGTAGAATCTGCCATCTCTGACCCAGTTGGTTTGCTGCAATAGCTGCAATACGCTGTGTTTCCTGCCAACTCGCATCCTGGTGTCGAAATACTATTGGGTGAACTGGCAGTGGGCGAGATCACACAAACAAAAACAAAAACAGACACTCCAACACGGAACTCGCGTTTCAAAGTAAAATAACTGGCTGTAGAAGTACTTTTCAGAGAAATGAGTATGTGATCTCAGCATGTTTCCTAAATATCTGCAAACATATTATGGTATTTTTATGCAGCATCTTTAAGCTGGACAATGACACTATTTTCTTCTATAGCTGCTGTACAGCCAAAACATTATTTTCCTGTTGTCACTGTAAAGCTAAATCTTGTAAGAAGCACTATATATAAATAAAGGTGACTTGACTTGATTTTTAGGCTCTTAAAAAAAGAGCAAAGCATGCTTTCCTTTACAGTTTTATAAATGCATTTGAGGGGAAACTAAAAAGTCATATTTGAGAAATTCAGCAAAAAAGAAAAAAAAAATGAACAGTTAAAAATATGTGCTAGGCCCATAAATATATCTAAAAAATATATTCACACTTCACAAAAAGAGATACTACTCCCAGATTAGTATCTCTGGGAGATACTAGACCTGGTTATGTTTTAAAGTACACAATTTAGAACACAACACTCTGGAAAAACACAAGTGACAAGTGTACATAGTTAAAAGCGAAATGGTTCAAATTATATTTTGATATTTTTTCTAAGAAGAAATGCATATTATTCATTCAAAAGGAAATCAGTGAGGCTCAAATTCACTAGTGGGACATCAGCAGATATTCGGCCTGGCTGTAATGGAAACTGACATGTCCTTTTGGTGTATCAGGACAGTTATACCAATGTGATTGATAGTACAGTAAAGGTTATAGTGAGCCATCACAAAATTAAATGCAGTAGAGAATCTGGAAGTAGTATCTCTTGGATGTTCCCTCTGGGGCATATACATCTCTCGACCAGTTTTACAGGCACTGAACCACTCAATTATTGGAAGGCTATAACTGTGAAAGACAAAAATAAATTCTTACAGGCTCTCCACTGGCCCATAAATGAAAGCTTATTTATTTAAACATTTGCTATCCACCAGATGGCACTGTCAGACAGTCATAGTGTGAGCAGCATCACAGCAGTGTAACATTAGTCATAACACCATCATCACAAATATATAAGTGAATAATGACCCAACTTTACCGCATTTCCCATCTTTTAGGTTGTGAAACCCATGAAAACTTATAAGGTCACGAAGTTTAATAAATTAATATTAATATGCGTTGGTATAGAAGTAATATAAAAGCATTAAAAACTAGGCTTGTCTAATAAGCCCTTATACCCGTCTAACATTTTCAGTGTCAGAGAGCCGGCTGACATGCTCTTGTAAAAATGATGAATAAAAAAAGAAGTCACTCTTTTACGGCCACGACTTCCTGTGTTGCAGTGCAGAGATAATTGGCTCATTAGCAGCAGACTGCGTTGTGGTGGGCTCTTCCTTCCTGAACTAACGGTTGTGGGGGTGAGGGGGTGGGGGGCTTTGGCTCTTTATCCCCGTTCTGAATAATCACACTGGATCTAAATGTCAGTAGTGTCACTCTAATATGTATTCATAACACGGGGGGTTTTATTTATTAAAAGATCTGGGTGGTGATGTAAACCCCTAGCTAAAATACACATTTAAACCTGGATTGACACATCTGCAAATCATTTCAAATGAATACATTTAGGCATTTTCTATCTTGTTTCTTGGAAAGCCTTAATAATTAAATCTTGCAGACTGTTTTGAAGATTTTACATATAGACAACAACTGGCTAATGTTGTCATAGCTTCACATTAGAATGAATTACACCTAGAATGAATTGAATACCTTCACTGTAAAAAATCATATGATCAATAAGTTATGACAACATGTGTTTTTACTTTGCTTTAACTCATCAAAATAAGTTAAGCAACTTGTTTAGAAGTTACACAAGATTCAACTCATTTTGAAGTCATTTTAATAATTTAAAGGGATAGTTCACCCACAAATGAAAATTATTCTATAATTTACTCACCCTCAAGCCATGGGTGTATATGACTTTCTTCTTTCAGCCAAACTAGCTTCCGGTAACGTCCATCCGCGCGACTTTAAATTTAAAGCCAGTGATTTAATAAAGTTGTAAATATGGATATTTTTCTTGCAAAAATGCTTTGCTTCGCTTTATTAACCCCCTGGAGCTGTATGGATTATTTTTATTAATATAACTCCAATTGCCAATTGACTGAAAGAAGAAAGTCATACACCTATGGCTTGAGGGTGAGTATGGGATAATTTTCATTTTTGGGTGAACAAACCGTTTAAGTTGAAATGACTTAAATTTTTAAGTACAATAAATTTGGATGTTTAAGGCAGAAACTTTGTTTACAGTGTTCTGACATCCACAATAATAATAATAATAATAATATGTTTATTTTTTATAGCGCCTTTCAAGAACCCAAGGTCGCTTCACAAAAATAATACAAACAGTTGACAGACAAAGAGACAAGCAATCTGCTTTTATAACAATCAAACAAGCAGGAAAGCAGATGGAGACAACCAATAACTACAAATAATTAACATGAGAAGTCATATAATCAAAGAAAACATCAATTTTGATAAAGTAAGCATGTAACATAAAAAATTTAAAAGTGGAAGACAGGGAAATAGAGAGGAAAATAATTATTTACTGAGCATGGTGAATATATGAGTTTTAAGTTGAGATTTAAAGGTCTGGAGGTTAGGCTTAGGTTATCTTTTGTTACAACAAAAGATATGAGTAGTGTTTTTGCTTCCCTTTTAAAATCCTTTTTATTTATTCTGCAATCCTAACTATGTATTATATTGCATTTAATTTGTGCCCTATCAGAACAGATATGCAACACATTTTTGTGTCACGAACCAGTAAGGGACAATTTAATGTTCTGAAATTAAACTGCAGTGTATTCACCATATATTAAATTTTTATACTGTATCAAATCTTTGTCTTTTCTTCAAACAACCCAATTTACTCCACTTTCTCTCAAAGAGAGTTCGGAGAATGGAAGAAGTGTGTCAGGTTAGTTTGCCTCTCAACTCATGAATAATTTAAATAGCATGAGATTTCATATTAGTGCATATTTAGACATTTTCCGTGTTCTGTCGTAAAAGAAGGACATTGAAGATGACTGGCCGCTTGTCTATGGGGAACTGCAGTCATATAGAGGGCTTAGAACAAACAAACAAATCATTCATTATTTTCACTTGTTAAAATCCCACTTGTAATCAGATCAACAGTTCGTTCTGCGTCTAAAAAATTACACCGCTTGACTGGCATTTCTGATCCTTTTTTCAGGTCTTGCGTATTTAGATGTGATGTGAGAGAGAGTTCATTCAAAGGAAAAGCTGAGAGATGCAGGAAACAAGTAGAGGTTATGTTGGAGTGCGTTTCAATCACCTGAGAATGCCCTGCGAAGTGGACTTCATGCTATTCGGTCTAGTGAGATTCCAAATCCAAGGGAGTTTTTATGCTCAGTCTGAAAGACACAGCAAACGGCATATGGAACAAGTGTATTGAAAGTAACAGGATATGAAAGAGGGAAATGTACCCATCAGTCAGTGCGCTCATTAGGCTACTACATGAAATGTGGCTAAACCCCTAAATGACAACTGGTTACATAACAGTTAAGACGCATACATAAAATTAAACATTGCAACTTGAATATGCAAGGCTTCCGGTGTCAAAAACAGTCCGGTATGCTGCTTGATGTAGTCTGTTATCATTTTATTTTGATTTATCATAGTAATCATAATAAAACTGGTTTGTAGTGCAAATTGTTTCACCAATTACTGCATGTTGTTATTCTAGTTGTTAACCAAATACGGCTAATGAATCGGAAGGCTCGCAAATTTTGAAATTGATTACTTGCACGTGAATGTCCTGAATGAATCAGAGGCTGCATCCAAAATCGCATACTTCCCTACTATATAGTAGGCGAAAAACAAATACTTCAAATGCGGCCTCCAAATGGGTCCCTCGTTTCCTGGGCAATGAAGGATTAAAAAAGGTGGACCTTCACAGCCTTGTCTACCCTTCATTGTCAGTGACAATAGGATTTTGTTTGAGAGAAATTGCCAAATTACACTTTAAAGTAAATAGGTGTTCACCTTACTCAAATATCTAATGATATAAATAAAAACTTTAAAGCAGTTCAAATGTTGACTTATATCTTACTAAGATGCAATTACATAGTTTATACTCTTTATTATATACAGAAATGGACCATGGTGAACATATTTAAACTGTTTTCACACAGTTTATTATAACTTTCAAAAAAGTCGAGTACAAACGTTACTGTCACACACTTATCAACAGCAGCTGTCAGAATTGATAGGCGACAAGAACAGCCCTCTGTAGGCAAGACCGTCCCATTTAACAGCGCTCAGTCCGACCTTCATGGCCTTCGAAGGATGCAGCCTCTGAATTGGGACACAGCTAATATCTCACTCATAAAGGCAATTCGCTTGTATTGTTCCTGAATGAATCAGTGCTGTTGAACAAATTGTTTGCATAACAGAGTCAATGACTGGCTCATAAAGACAGTGGCTGCATCCAAAATCGAATTTTCTTCTTGAATAGGTACTTATTTTAAATTAGTACTTTGCGAGAGCTAAAAAGGTATGTTCTATATGGTATGAATGCAAACAAGATGTACTGCATTCGCCATGTTGTCATCATCATGTGTCCTACCAGCATCAGTTGTGTCGCTTCACTGCCGTTCACAAATCCTCTCCTGTGGCCTCGTGGGATAGTAAGGTGTCCATCGCATGCACACTTCAGAATCCCACCGGAAGAAGTAGGTCATTTGGCTTCTCTTTTATGAGGACTGTGAATTCGCACATGCCACTCTTGTCTCGTCGTTTTTCGCCTACTACACAGTATAAGTATGCGATTTCAGTTGCAGCCTAAATAACACACAAATCAAGTGAAACTAGACATCTCCTGATTGGCTTGTGGGAAACCTTGAACACTGCTCAGGGACCCTATGAAGCAGAACACAGCTTATCACAAGGAAGACATTCATCCTTTCTCATGAGTCCTGGTTGCCATGTGACCATCCAGGCAGTGATTAGAAACAAATTAAAGATGTGATTTCACAAGTTCCACCTGCTTTACCGAGGAATTAATCACTGGCCTCAATCAATGATGCTATCTGGGACTGGCGGTAAAAAGACTGTGGCATGATTAATGGCGACGACCTTCTCCGTGACCCAGACTCCTCTTCTCAAATCTCTTCCATTTAGATGTGACCTCAGGACAGGAATTTTGTAAGGAGCCCACAGCATGCTAATGCTAACAATCCACAAGAGATCGAGCAACAGCACGTCATGGCTCACTAACTGCGCTGCTCAGTGCTGTATGATCTCAACATGTCCTTTTTAAGATGACAAGGCACCTTGGGAATGATGTTTCAAACATGAGAACGAGTTACTGCATCTTCATGATTCAAAGATCACGTGGAACGTTCTGTGATCCAAACCGTTCCGCTTAGCAACAGGTTTCTTGTTTAATTCGCCTCATTTACGAGCTGATTTGCTCTGCTTCGGTGGTGTGACCTGCATGGTAAAGGCTATGTAAATGCCATTTGCCAAGTTCAGATTTCTCTTGCCTCTCGCTCTTCATTTCCTCTCATTTCACCTCCACTTCCTCCTCTGCTGGTGTTTAGTCAGTGGCAGTAAAAAGGCTCCTTTTAGGGCCGAGGATAGAGATAATGAAAAGTCCCTGGTCTTGTGAATGTTTCATTTGTTTTAAAGAGATTGAAATTGGATGGCAGATGGGTAATAAGCTTTCTTTCTATTCCCCCACAGACACATGGACAGTGCACACATCCACACAATCACTCTTTCTTTTCTCTTTGCAAACATACACACACATTTTTAATTATGCTTGACAGTGCCGGCGGCCCTGCTCTGTGTTACCGGTCAATGTACATTCGGGCAACAGTAAGCACTGTCATTACCATCCATTACATTAAGAGATGGGCCTGACGAGTCCTTTTTACCACACCGTTGCCAGGGTCTCTCTCTCTCTCTCTCTCTTTCTCATTGTATCATTGTTATAAACTCTTAATGAGACACTGTTGTGCCGCAGAGGCTGCTGCGCTGGTCATTTATGTATCTCAATTATTTATGCATGAGTTTATTTGCTCATTAATTTGCATTCATTGGGAAATTAAACACATGAGACATTTCTGGTCCTCCATTATTCGACTACAGCACTTACCCCTTTCTCTGACAAAGAATATGAAACACTCTACAAAACAAACAGAGCTATAATGAGCCAAAACTGATAAATGCAGAGGGCTGAATTTCATCCAAGATCATATATGAAATGATCTGTTTTGCTCAGCCAAGCTTATAAACTTGTATCAGACTGGTTTCAAATTAATGGTTTCAAAGAAGTTTCCCTGAGTTCTCCATTGGTCAAATTAACTCACACCATTGGTTAAGCCAATGACAGGCTAGTGCAGATGCTCAGATTAGCGATGGAAAACCTGAAGCTCTTCGAAACGCTGAAGCAATATAACCAATTGCTTTGCAAAATGATTCACTGATACCAAACACGCTGATGGTACCTGCTGGTCAAAGTGGTGTAAATGCAACAAGAACTCTACCCAAGCATACGTATAGACACCTTTTACAAACCAAATGGTTCTTCATGAAAGTGTAATCTATTAAATGTAATCTACATATAATTACATTTGAAGTGTATGTATAATTTGTGATCTTTTAATTCTTTAACTTATTTTATGTGTTTTTAGGACATGGCTATTTAGTTCACTGTCCCCTTAACAGGCATGTTTATTATCAAATTCATTAAAACTGTACCTACATTATAAAACTGACCCGATATCAGTCAAAACCATATGTTAAACACAGATTCACGAATTCACCAGATCTATGGCCTCTAGCTGCGGACCATCAGAATTCGAACGTTTTGAAACCAAGGTTCGAAACAGTTTGGCTGCATCCGAAATATATACAGTAGGCAAAAAACAGTATGTGACAAAACAAGTATATCCAAATTCACAGTATACTCATAAAAGAGTAGGCAAAAAGTACCCAGAAGATCTACTACAGTGAGATTCTTAAGTGTGCATATGACAGATCCCATGAGGCCACAGGAGAGGATATGTGAAAAGGTGTGTTCGACCTGAAGTGGCTCTGAAAATTTAAGAGCAGAGTTTGCAGTGCGGTTTTTACATTTTTTAGGGGAATCAGCCAACAAATTTATAGTTAACTATAAATCTTTTTAATAAATCAGCTGATCCAGTTTTTGAAATCAGTCTGAATGATTCATTCAGCAATCACTCTGATTCAGATCTCAAGTTCGAACTCTTTGACTCACTCAAGGATCTGGTCACGGGCACTTATTTGAGAAGACTTGGGAAGTAAAATTGCCTGTGTTTGCATCCATTTTGCAGCTTGAAATTTGAATGAACTTCATGCATGGGGAAAAAACGATAAGCAGTAGAAAGTAAGTTATATGTGTTTGAAAAACATGAGGGTGAGTAAATAACGACAGAATTTCTATTGGCTGGGATAGTAATATATATATATATTTTTAATTGCCATTCTTCTCCTCTAATCGGATAATTTAATAAAACGCCTATAAAACACACACTCTGACATTATGCAGATGTGAGAAGACCAGTCAGATATGACATACGTGTGTCCATCAGACGTTTGCAAATATCTGTCTGTACCTAATAGAATGTATATGTGCGTTTTTATTTTCGGATGGGCATTCAGATGTCTATGTTTCTGATTGAGTGAATGTGGGCGCCGCATGTCACTATATATTAAAGTCAGTAAAAAAAAAAAATGTGTTACTCACGCCTGTCATCCCCCAGCCGGCTACGGACCCTTAAGTGACAGTGATGTTCCATGCCTAAAACTGGGGCCCAGGAGGCCAGCACCTGTAAGAGAGAGACAGGGACAGAGATGGAAAGAGACCCTTCCTGTCGTCCATCCCAATCGTCAGGTCCTTGACTTCATGCCTCATATCTGACCTGGGAGAAGGTACATTTGACCTACAAGTAGGGTTGTATCACTAAAATTCAAGTTGACTTTGATGCAGACTTGATATTCTCAGTGCCTTATCCCATTTTGCTAAAAAATTAATTCACTGAATCAGTATTGCTAAAATGCTTCGGGACAGGTCACTTTCAGCGAGTTTTCATGCAAGTAAATGATCAGTAATCAAATAAGTAACCAACCTGGACAAGTTTAATGTCGAGCCATGCTTTCTGATTGTGCTCAAAGTGCTTTTAACTGCCAGTGCAAATACAAAACCTAATGGTTCTGTGATTCTTCTAAATAGCACTATTGATTACTTCTACTTTCTTCTCAGCTACTTCCCGTCTGACTCACTCAGTTCTTATATATATATATATACACACACACATACAGGTCAAAAGTCTGGAAACATTACCATTTTTAATGTTTTTGAGAGAAG
This sequence comes from Scardinius erythrophthalmus, assembly GCF_964197995.2. Classification (NCBI taxonomy): domain Eukaryota; kingdom Metazoa; phylum Chordata; class Actinopteri; order Cypriniformes; family Leuciscidae; genus Scardinius; species Scardinius erythrophthalmus. Next base: position 6,332,750 of record NC_138240.1, on the reverse strand, counting down.
TCTCTCATGCTCATCAACCCTGCATTTATTTGATAAAAAAATACAGAAAAAAACAGTATTATTATTAAAGATTAATACAACTTAAAATAAAGGTTTTCTATTTTAATATACTTTAAAATATCATTCATTTCTGTGATGCAAAGCTGAATTTTTAGCATCATTACTCACATGAACCTTCAGAAATCTGTTGCTAAAATGTTGGAAACAATTGTGCTGCTTATCACTCCATATAAACTATAAACTGGCACTGCATGTTTTATGTACAGTATATAAAACACATATATAATATATAAATATATAATGATGCATGCTAAAATGTATTTAGTCAATACCTCTGTATTTTTTCTATATAAAGATGTTTATGAGTTTATGGAAATAATTGCTATGTAACAGTATGCTGACCTAGAAGTCACAATATAATATTTAAATTAAATACATAGATATATAAAAGGGTTCACTTGGACTTGGTGTTTCATATGACTCCTGACTTAGGCATATGACATTAGGCAAGCATATTACAAGCATATGCTGTTTTTGCAACATGTTTTTTTTTAAAAGCAACTGGCAGTAACAGAAATTTGAATATTCATATGAATAAAAGATTACCGGTGAATGTTGGAACTTTAAAACTGTGACGTGGGAGGGAAGGTGATGTTTTCCTTAATGAGAGAAACGCTGATTGCTATGTGTTAAAAAAGAAGTGAAAAACAAAGACTTTGCTTGTGTTTTATAGTTCACAGTTTTTTTCTGTTTGTCACGTTTGGGGTGCAAATTAGCACTCACAACCCTGTTTAATGTCACACCTATAACAAAGTGCCTGCATTATGTACACACACACACACACACACACACACACACACACACACACACACACACACACACACACACACACACACACACACACACACACACACACAATGGAGGAAGAGAGAATTACAATAATGTGGTTCTTGCACATTACTCTTGAGTTACTGGCTTCTGCAATATGTTTAATGTGACATATTACGTTGTCAAGGCAGACTCTTAAAAGCATTTCCTAATACTGCTAGCATTATATAGAACCTATTCTAAGAACTAAGAATTCTAAGAAAAAAGGGCTTGTTTTTGCTTTAATACCAGCACAACTATACTGACATCATTTGACATATACAGAGTAGACCAGAGTAAAGAAATGAGTATTGAAATGTAAAGATATGGGTTTATATATCTCAGACGAATAAATGTCACTTAAAGGCACAATCACCCTAAGGAAATGCCAAAGTGATTAAATACTGAAAACTTGTTGACCATTTGCTGTCATGGTTATTTTAAATAACTAATTTGAAATATCTTGCTCAAAAACATAGTGACAAATGTTACCATATCACTATTGTCCCTGCATTTACACTATAGCCAACCGTGGGCATTTTTTGTTCCTTTATATTAACATGATTTTTATTCAAATCAAGACTTTTTTCTTCCATTTTTACACAGATGATATATATATATATATATATATATATATACATATATATATATATATATACATATATGTATATATACAGTATATATAATGTGTATATATATGTGTATACACATATATACACATTATATGCACATTCATTTGTAATTTCCTTTGAATAGAGAAAAACAAATATTTTATAATATCATAACAGTGTAATTTTTTATTTCCTCATCTGTCGACATGATGCCGGTGAATTGCAGAGCTTGTGCAAACATATCCACATTGCTATGATCAGATGCTTTCTTACCACTGTAACTTTTGTTGTGTGTACTATATTTTGTTATTGAGAGGAAAGTACGCAGCACATATTTACATATTCATCTAAACGTCGCTCTCAGCAATGTGGATGGCATCTGGATGTTTGTTAACAGTATAAGCAAAGAACTAAAAAAAACTTAGCCGAGAGAATATCGGTGCATTGAATGACGTTCAGTCTTCTGTACGCTACTTGTGCACGTCTGCATGAGCGTGAGCGCGAGCAGTGAGTTGTTGGCTGCAGTGTACTTTATGGCCACCTGTGTTGCTAATAACAAAGGTTTCTGAATTCTCCATTTAGCCCCTTTAAGCACTCAAAATCAAAATGAGTTAATTCAGACTTTGCCATGTAACACCTCTATGTGTCAACCATCATGTTGAATGAATAAAACTGTATTGGGGTTGTAATTCTACCATCCTGATTTGAAATGTCCTTAGGGGACTAGTTTTCTTTAGTTCTCTCTCTGTTGGTTAGTTCTGAACAGCTCAGGCCCGGACTCGAAACAGAAAATGATTATTATAGAATCAGGGCACGCCTGCAGGATGATGACAATTTTTTCCCCATTGTTTCTTGCACTTTGTCTACATGTTGAGTCGATGGCATTTCCCTCGGGGTACAAAGTGTACAGAACAGTCTGAATCATTAGACTAATTCCTCTATGTGTGCCAGCATGACTCAAAACTTGTTAAGAATGATCCAGTCCATCACTATTCTGTATTAATTATACAAGTTCCAAAATTTTAGTTTCACCTAAGGACTTTAAGGACACATTATTTTGGGATCATAGGCATGCCAAAGCATAGCAAATATGGCTTGTGCATGATAAAGTTGCCAAATTTCAGTTTGGCCTCACTTATATCCAAAGGGAGTCATACTTCAATACAGCAGTCTGAAACATCTGAAAGCCAAAACTATCAACGGCACATACTAATAATTCACCTTGCTTGTCTTAGAGAGTTAGTACAGGCTTCTGAAATAAGAAGGCAAAGTCTCTGGATTTGAGTTCTTTAATCCAAAGTACTTTCACAATTTATTTAACGGTTAACGGGATTTAATTATTTACATTAAACTATCAACAGCCTACTGTAGCTTTGCGTGCTTGTATCAACGCAAACTTTATAAAAACAAGTTTTAATTACAACTTATTTTGTATTTTTAACAAAGGAGTGCATTGCCGCTGCCATTTTTAAACAGTGTCATACGTTTCCAGATCTTTTAGCCTTTTCTATCTGTTATACTGCTTGATGCTGTAAACTGGTACTTGTTTTCATATTATTTTAATTTATGATCATAATCATAAACACACTTCTTCTAGAAATACAAATACTTCTGCATTAAAACAAAATGAAGGTGGATAGCGCTTTTAACAATACAAATTGTTCCAAAGCAGTCTTACAGAAAATATAAAAAAGTAAAAGTAAAATTAAAAATATATATATCAAAATGCAGTAATAATATATCATGTCTTTTAATTGTGACTTCTTGACTTTTACTCATTATTACTAATAGTCACCTTTTTATATTCAGTGTTGGAGAAATTTGCTTTTAAAAGTAATGCATTACAATATTGCGTTACTCCTTAAAAAGTAACTAATTGTGTTATAGTTACTTTTTTTGAAGAGTAATACGTTACATTACTTTTGCAATACTTTTTCTCATCAGGGCTGGGTTTGCTTGTTTTTTAATAACAAAAAAAGTTTTATTTTTGGCAACTGTAAAGGCCCTTTTACACCAAGGGCCAGATTTACCAAACAGCGTGAGAGTGCAATTCCAAAAAAGCTGATGGGAGTTTCATGCATTATTAAATTTCATGAAATTCAGGTACATTTGGGCATGGGCAAGTACTGGTGTCCGATTAGTGGACTTAAAGTGCGTTCAGTGCGACCCGTTTGCCCTTATTTTACGAGCGTTTATGGACACGATTGGCATTATCGCACTGACAGAGTAATCAGCCAATCATAGCGATGTATGATTGGCATTGTTTCCTCCTCCTCACATGACTCCTCCACATCCATCAGTCTCAGTAGTCATCTAATAAAACCGCACCTTTGCCCAGGCCTGTACTTATATCTCTATCAGTGCACTAACATGTGCAAAGCATCCCATCCAGATTTTCTGCTGATCTGCGTTGCACATGCCCATGAATGACAAACAGTATTTTTATTATGTGGAATTGAAGGCATTCTAGTCACAGCCTCTTTATTACTTTTTTTCTTTCTTTTTTTCACTGCTATTAAAGTGCTGCATCATTAAGCTGGATAATGCCATTTTTAAAAAGGCTGACAGTCCTGGGGTTTTTATGAGCGGCAGCGGAGACTGCCGGAATAGTGATGAAACCATATGGGGAGAACCGGTGTAAATGACTTCTTAGTGGCGCAGTGGTTCGTGAAGGACATGTTGACGGGCGGCTGGCAGGAAACTAATGATCTACACACTTCGCACCACCCTAAACACAGGGTCTGGAGGAAAACAGTAGTAATTAGAAAACACAACATCGAGAAAAAAAAAAACCTCTCAGTGATTGTCACGGCTTCTATCGTGTCTGGCCTTATAGCACAGCGCAGTGTGTCGGACCCTTGGGACCTGTCAGGGAATCACGTGTGGGATTTGTGTGCTTGTTGCCAGGGACTGCAGTGCAGACGACCATAAATAAATGGAGAATGTTCATATGACTTTATGAATGTTCATATTCCTCTGGGAATTGCACTGGATTCATGTTCCTATATAGTGTGGTCCCTGGTGAAGTCAGTCAGCTATAAAAGCAATGGCACTGCCTGTCAAAAGTTTCTTTGTGAATGTCTCTGGTTGTCTCTTGTTTACATCACATACAAAGGACAAGTCTCAGTAATAGAAGCTGACAGTTGAACTAAATTTTAGCTGTCATGGCCTAATTTAGAGACACGTTTGCTTGATAGATAAACAGCCTCGTTGACAGGAAAATATCATTGCATAACCTACAAAGAAAAGCTGTGCTCTCTGTAAATAGCGGCATCTTTGACCCTAACCAATAGACAGATTTGATAACGACGGTCTGTAATTAGTGTTCTTTCCTTTGTTTGTGTCTCATTCCTCCGAATAATTAGGATGCCGTGTTTATTTTCCTCGCTAATTAGTGTATGCTAATGATGTAGAGGTCGCAATGTGTGATCTCGGCCAACCATGTGTATCACCTGGCACTGGCGCTACACAGAAAATGGAACTTCAGACTCAGAGGAAACCGTTTCTTTGACTTCAGACCACAGATATTGAGTCCTTGTGCCAAAATGTATCGCTCCCTTGTCCTGTGGAATAGGTTCATAAAATATATTTCCAAGCAAACACTTCAATCCAAACTGCTTTATTATGGCAGCTGCCAGTTAATACACTGATGTCCAATAACAGTTACAGTAGCATTTATGTACCATCGAACTCACAGTTTGACGTAAAGAAGCATATCATTTAATAAAGTGTAGCCCATGTTTTTTACATGTTTTTTTATATTCTTTGTTGTATAAGGTAGCAAGAGAAACAGCTTAATGGTGTAATTAAAAATTTCACATGGTTTTAAAAACAATTACTATTGCTACAAGAATAGTTTGTATATCTTCAAGTCATTATTACACACTGTTGATCAGCTATTATGATTTATGTCACTTTCTTTTCAGATCATTGGGTGAATCTCATCAAGAGGTGGTCACATTTATCCCCAAAATCAGCAGAAAAAAATAGATAAATTATATTTTGATTATTATATTAAGAATGGACAACAATGTTCGGGTCACATTTCACCCCAGGACCACTTAGGGAATAAATAAGCATTTTGCATAAAGAAAATGATCTTGTAAATTTGTTTGTTGCATTATTCTTCTGACAATTAGACACATTTGACCCTCAGTTCTCATTAGTGTAATGTGTCTGTTTTGCTATCAGTTTTATAATTCAGTATTTTTTATTAAAGGCAGCACAAATACTACATTGAATTTATATATGAATACTTTTTTAAATGTATATTTTTTATTAACTTTTTTTTAATGTAGATTGAGGGGTAAATGTGCTTCATTAATAAAATGTGTCGACGATTCATGTCAGAAAGAAAATGATAAAACATTTAATAAATGTACACTATTTTCTTAATATAATCATATTATATTATTAATATAATTTTCTTTATATAATTATATATCTTAGTGTATATATAACATTATATGAAATGATATTAATAATATAATTTAAGTATTAATTAAGTATTAATATCATTGTAGTATTTGTACTACCTTTAATAAAAAATATTGAATTATAAAACATAGCAAAAAAAAAAAAAAAGACTATTATAATATTATAATCCTCATTAAAAATAATGACAAAGACTATAACAGACACATTACACTAATGAGAACTGGGGGTCAAATGCACCTAATTGTCTGAAAAACAATGCAATAAACAACTTTACAAGATTATTTTCTTCATACAAAATGCTTATTTATTCCTGGGGGTGAAATGTGACCTGAACTTAATGCTCCAGATAGGAGAACTGTTTACTTTTTAATTAGGGTTCAGCTCTCACATTGATGCCGCTGCCATCTTAATGAAATATAGTGAGCTCAAAGGAGACAAAAGAGATGCTGCTGAATATTCATTCCTGCTGGATACAGTTGCCTTTTAAAAAATAGTGATTTATACATTATTTGATCTCCTATTTAATGATTTTTGTTTTGTTTTATTTCTGTACTGTGGATTATTTTCTCATCCAAATCTTTTTGAAGAGACACTGCCTCCGTTGCTTAGAGAACACGTTCCTGCAATGCATTTAATAAACAACACAAAAGACCAAAGACATAGATATTGGCTACATTTATCGCTGCTCAGATGTAAAAGATTTGGCTCAATATCAGTGATATGATATGATCCAAACGTGGAACATTCTGAACATCTAAATCAGTCATAGGCTTGTTTTATAATTTTTGTTCTGCCACACAGTTCAGTATGTTCAGTCCTTCAGACAATCAGGCCATAAATGAGCAGATGGTTGAAAAAAAACTAAAAGCTACAGGTTGTTTCATCATCTACTTCATCTTACATCATTTACTCACCCTCATATCATTCGTTACAAACACGTATGGCTTTTAGAGAATGACTAGGCTGCAGTGACCAGGAGCCGTCAACCTCTAAAAAATATATGTATATTAAAAAACACCATTAAAGGAGCAAAATAATATTTCATATTCCAACTGTATTCCCTACCCTTGCATTATATAAGTCTTCTGAAGTCATAAAATGGCTTTGTGTGAGGAACAGACCTTCAGGGCATTTGTGCTGACAGCTTAAGTGTGCAATAATTAACACTTGCTTAATGTGAGGCAGGCAATGCCAGTCCATCATTAAACTGTCAATTAGAGGCCGGGAGTGTTTACCAATAAATAAGGAGTGCTCAGCTATACAGTCTAATAGAATTACACCCTTTCTCTCTACACAGATCAGAACTTTTTATTCCAGCAAACATGGCTTTTTCATTAGTGACTGGTCATATAATTCATTTTAGGTGTTTTAGTGGAAAACTTCCAAGTATTTATCCCCACAATTCTTTTTTTTTTCAGTTTTCCAGCAAAAGTGGGCTACTTTTATGCAGTTGCCATGGGTTGGTTTTTGTTTTCATACAAATTAGATCTGAAAGTTTTTTTTTTTTTGAGTAATCAACAGCCAATCTTCTGCAATTCAAAAGAGGCATGTTTAACTTATGTGTACCCTCCCCAAATGTTGCAACAAAGTTGGAAGCACAGAATTCTCAGATTGTCATTGTGGAAGAGCATTTAGATTTGTTTTTTCACTGGAATTACTGGAACAGCCAAATCTAACTAAAGTGTGTTTTAGCAGCGGGGGAGTCTCTGTCCTCACTTCATAAGCATACTGTAGGAAACTGACTTCATTTATTACAAAAACTCTGTTGTAAATGTGGATTATAAATAAATGATATGTTTTTTTTATCAAGCGTAGCATCAGTTCTGGCAGGTCACGTTAGTCAAGCTCGCAGCTGACTCTCAGCTGATCCACGTCTACTTATAGGAATACGACGCCCATCACAGCATTCATAGAGTTCTTGCTCAGAACAGAGTCATACCACCAATCTAAACTGTATGCTAATTGTCAATCATATTTGACGATAATGGTCCTGACAGAAATGGTCAATCAGTCATGAAACTTCATTTTGATACAGACATTACTAAAAAATGATGATAACTTGCAGTTCAGTAAGTGAGTCAGATGTTGATTTAGTAACTTCTCTGAACAAATCTGCGCTGCGTTTCCTGAAAGTTGATCGTAGAGACCATTGGTGGACCAACTTAGGCTTACAAAGCTTTTAGGAAACACAGCCCATTTCAGTAAAAGTATGATTTAAATGTATAACATCTCTCCTCTAGCTAACTTCCCTCTTCATGCTTCTCTCTCCTCCACTCCCCACACCCCCTTCATGTGGACACGCACTAACACCCCAACCCCCACCCCCAAATCATTCTTGTCAGTTATTGGCTGGAACACTGTTTGTTATGTTTCGTGGTCCAGGCTGGGCCAGTTTGTTTTTCTTGCCATTTGTGGAGCCTGGGCTGTCTACAGAGATCGTGTTTTTTTTACAGTGTGTTCAGGGGACAGGCAGCTAGCGGATAGTGAGGAGATGTTTGCTGTATGTGACAAAAAATGTTTTGGCCTAAAAAACGTGTGACATTGCTTAGAGCACCTTTAAAGGGTAACTCTCGCCAAAATGCAACGTAGGCTCTTTTTGTTAATCTACCCGAGGCAAACTTTCGTTTAAAAGCAAAATTACAATGGAAACGCCACTTTTAAGTTTGACCGTATTTTCGTTATAGGTTAAAATGCCTTGTTAATGGGAGTGAATGGGGCACTTTTATGATAGCATCAAAAATCACTTTTTTTAAAACACTATAAGGAGGCTCGATACAACATTAACATTTGCTCAAAGTATCACCAGGGGCTCTACACATGAACTTGAGCATTGAGAACATTGTTTGTGTACACAGAGTTTACTAAAAAGAAAGATTTTGAACAACTCTCTGTAGCTGTGTCCGCCGGCATTTTGACAGTCAAAAATAGTGTGTAGAGCCCCTGGTGATACTTCGAGCAAAGTTTCATGTTGTGTCGAACCTTCTTAGTGTTTTAAAAATAGCGATTTTTGATGCTATCATAAAAGTGCCCCATTCACTCCCATTAACAAGGCATTTTAACCTATAACGAAAATATGGTCAAACTTAAAAGTGGCGTTTCCATTCTAATTATGCTTTTAAACGAAAGTTTGCCTCAAGTAGATTAACAAAAAGACCCTAGATTGCATTTTGGCGAGAGTTACCCTTTGAGGGAACAGTAGCCTACTAAATGGGTTAGGCTGTATTTAGATTTACTAAAAAGAACAGACTTAAGAGTCATATATTATTGAATTGTGCAACACTATGTTTTTGATTAAAAAACAACCAGCTGAGTCATGCCTGTATAAAGAATTAGTAACACTGTCTTTTTATTGCATCACAATCAATCAACTGCAAACTCAATACAATCTTTTCCCTTTGCCTGGTGAACAGTGCTGTCGACATACATGTATAGTGTATTTGAAGAGTTCAGATGCAAAAGCCTCTGAGTGCCATCTGAAATTTTCTTCTAGAATGATCATTTTTATCAAGCTTGTATATGTAATTTCAGTAATTTCACTTAAATGGCAATGAAAATTACCTATGAATTGTCATTTAAGTGAAATTACTGAACTTAAATATACAAGCTTGATAAAAATGATCATTCTAAGAAAATTTCAGATGGCACTTAGAGGCTTTTGCATCTGAACTCTTCATTTTTTTTTTAATGCAACCACATTGTGATTGCAACATATTGGATTTACAGGTGGAATAATGTGTCAGCAGAAATACGGTAATTATGGGTAATAGGCTTGCATGAAGTAAAAGCAGCATGACACCGCATGCATTTATATATCCAAGCAACCTTTTTAAAACCTGCCCTGCCTCAGCTAAAATGCAGTCTGCTTCATTATGTCACTTTGTAAATAATAAATTGCATCTTTTAATGATGGTTGTGTGCGTAGCTGCTGCTTACATTATAATCCTTAAAAGGAAAGGATCTGAGATGTGAGAATCTGAAGATGCGTAATAGGAACTCTGTGACATATTTGATTGGTTTTTGGGCTGTCCAGCAATCCTGGGCTTGGTATTGTTTGTGAAGTGTGTTGGGATGCAGTCTATGTAATGACTTCACATTCGCCCCACTCATCTGGGCTCTGTGAGCCCGCCTGTCTGTTTCAGAGCGTAAATTATTCCTCTGCTCTTCCGCCTGCTGCCTCTGCGTTACTGAGCCGAACTAAATGCATTTCAATGAGAGAACGGCTCCATCTTTTCCACTCCTCAGGGGGGTGCAGGCATATAAAGTTTTAAACGAATAGTTCACCCCAAAATGAAATTTCTGTCATTATTTACTCACTTTTATGCTGTTTCAACTCCATTTGACTGTCTTCTTCTGTGGAAGACAAAAGAAGAAATTTCAATAATGCACTTGGTCGCTCTTTTACATAAAATACACTGAATGGGGAAGAGATATATCTTATAAATGACTCAAAAGCACCATAGAAATACCATAACAGCGGATGTGTGCTATATTCCAAGTATTCTAAACTTATAAAACAGTTTTATGCTGATTGGCTGCAAGTTTTATGCTTATTAAACTACTTAAATATACCCTTTACATTTGAAAGAATACAAATATTCTGTAAAATGTAAAGATGTGATTTAATAAAACGTCACTCAAAAGATAAAGCAACAAATTTATGCTAGAATATTGCTTTAGTCATTTTTGCAGTGTCACTTTGTCCCATTTTTACATTATTATTTTTTCATGTAAAGAGACGTAACATAATTAGCTACTTTTATTTTGATTGTTGAATAGGGTTTTACATGTTAATTTACATAAAACTGAAAATGCTACTTTTAAATGTAAAAATGTTAAATGTAACATTCCCCAACACAGGCTATAGTCTTAACTCTCTGAGGTGATCAGATTCTTGACTTTAAGTTGATTCACTTCTGGTGTAATGTATAGAGCGGTTTCTTTGCGTGCAAATAATTTCTCAGGCTCACGGCATTAGAAAGACTGTTAATGTCTGTCTCTCAAAGTTTGTGCCAAATCTGTGGAGGTTTCAGGCATGTGAGTCTGAGCCAAGAATGCATGGCTAAATTTTCAATGAACGTATATGCCGTCACAAAACCAAACCTCTCTCCGAGTCTTAACAAGAGCTCTTGGAAAGTCTCCCTTTACTGTGAGCAGCAACGCTTTTAAACCTCTAGAGCAATTAGTTTGAATGTTCGTTGAAAATTATAGAAAGAAGATCACCACATTGTTTCTCTTTAATTGCGAACCAACATATTTGGTTTCAAGGTTGATTTTTTTAATGCACACAGGAGAAAAATTAGGAAAACAAGCCCCAAGCTTTAGAATATAAAACAGAAGGGCCGCATGCGAATCCTTTGTGCAATTAATATAAAGAGAAAGAAGTGTCTGCCTTCTCTTTGTGCTCAAGCGTGCCTCTCTGTATTAGATTAAAACCTCTATTTGATTCTCTAAGGCTAATAAAAGTAGATCTTTAAAAAACTCCCTATTTTCTCTCGTTTACAACCTAAGTTAAGAGTTCATTACTGCCACCTCAGTGGTTCATCTATTAATTCAGGACCTTGTCCTTTTCTTGCCAGAACGGCTGGCAAAGGAACAAACAGCTATTTACGATATTACTTTATTAGGACCAAGTGGGTTTTTTTTGTCTTCTTTGATCTCCTTCTCTCTTATCAAAATCTCTTTCACAACATGTCTAGGGAATTCAGTGAACCATTCATATCTCACAATAAGATACATCTTGTAATCAGTATCAAACAGTCTGATACACCCTCTGAAAATCGATGGAACACAATCAGTGTCGCCCAAACCAAGAGCATGATTGCATTCTACCTGCTCTTCCACTGATTGCAACGACACCAAGTAAAAGAGTATCAAAATATGGGTGGTTCTTGTTTACAAGACTTTTTTTCTCCAAGAACAAAACCGTTGATGGAGTGATATCACAACAGTCCTGATAGCCAATGAAACGAAAGTAAAAAAATTGCAGTAACCATCACTTTGAGACAACAATACACCAACTTTTTTACACCAAAAAAAAAAAAGTATATATATTTCATTACAGAATATACCTTGATGCAGCATGGCATTATCGTTCCATTAGCACCATCTGTATTGTTCCAAGTTAATGGTGTACCAAACCTTGTCATATAAGCTCATTAAACATGATGACGCATGTATAATTAACTACTTCCTGAGTTTCTTTTTTGTTCGTTTATAATAGTACAGTATAGAAGTCACAATGTATACGTACAAAATACAAGAAAAAAAGAACTAAACTTCTTGCTATCAAATATTGAGAACCACTGCATGGTTAAACCCCAAGCAAAGAGAATTCTGATTCGGACCACATTATTTTCCACTCAACACTTCTCCATACAGTATATAAATTATGGTTTATGACACAACTTATAATGACCAAAAAATAAATGATGAATTATAATACCCTTCAAACACACACACACACACACACACACATATATATATAAATGAAACGTTGTCCCACACTCAGCCATAATCTATTGCGCTGAGTGTGTGCGAGTGTGCATGACCAATTTGGTGAGGTTTAGATCATCAAATGACCAATCACAGGTACTGATGTGAGAACTGAATGGTTTCTGGCTTTGTCACTTCCCCTGGTGGGAAGCAGCTCCCTGTGGCTTTAATTATAGAGAAAGCTCACAACTCTAGTCTTTCACTGCCACACGCCCCTCTCCGTCTCTCTCATCCACCCTCTCATCAGTTCAAACACCATCTCACCTTCTGCTCCAATTACCCAGGCCACTCTCTGCAGTGACACAGAGCTAAGAAATGGTGCTATCTATCTATCTATCTATCTATCTATCTATCTATCTATCTATCTATCTATCTATCTATCTATCTATCTATCTATCTCTCTCTCTCTCTCTCTCTCTCTCTCTCTCTCTCTCTCTCTCTCTCTCTCTCTCTCTCTCTCTCTCTCTCTCTCTCTCTCTCTCTCTCTCTCTCTCTCTCTCTCTCTCTCTCTCTCTCTATATATATATATATATATATATACACACGTGTGTCTACTAATCTGGTGGAGTAATTTCTGCGCCACTAGTGAGACCAAAAAGAATTAAAAAAAGAAAAAGAAAAAGCCTGTTTTCAAACAGGTTACCTGAACACTCCCCATCTATCTGACATTGGACGAACGAACACAAAGTCCCACCTCCAAACTCATGCCATTGGTTGAGCTGCGGTTCCAGGCTGGTCGAGATAAAACAAACAATGCTACTTATAGTTGTATCTGCATATTACACTGACACAAGAGATTGTATCTTTACAATACATATCGCAAAAGCATGTTCTTAATAACAAATGTGTAATCATGCAATTAATAACAGTAAATTACAGTAAAAAAAATATCGAACAGTTAGCGTCTCTGGAAATGTTCTAATAATGTAAAATTGCCCAGAGACAACATGAGTCATCTATCTCTCTCACAAAGCTTTTTAAGTCAAGTTACTGAAATATATATTTCAATTTCATATAGGATTTCAAATATCAGTTTGACAATGGCTGTAGGCTATGATAATCACTTTGACAGTCAATCCTCAAAGAAACCCAAGATGTGCTCCTGCTGAAAATTATACCTTATTTTACTATACCCTGTCCAAATGTGGCACAGTTTCTAGATTCCTATAAATTGGGCCAGGCCACAGGTTGTTATTTTCTTGCAGACTGAATTTCAATGAAAAATATTTTTTAGGGAAATTGTTAAAGAAGTTACAAAGAACAACAGATTTGTATTTTAGATTTTATTCAGAGCTCTAGGAAGGAAAGAGAAAATGAAAATGGAAACAATCAAATCAATAAAATGCTGGATTAAAACTACCAATGGCGCTTTTTTTAAAGACTGATAGATTTGGTTGTTCTGCAAATGATTTTGATCCTCACAGCAGGGAAGATAAAGCAAATGAATCACATTAGCAGATGTAGCAACCCAAGCAGAACCTTGATATTTCATAGCGAATTACTCAGACTCACTCTCTCTAATAGATGGAAAGAATTTTTGACATTTGTGATTGTGACACCATGTGTTCTTTAAAAGACTCATTGACCTGCCATAGAAAACGTTAAAGCATGAAAATTACATGCTGGAACAGCTTAGCTCTCCATATTAGATCCTGGGCCACTCTTGATGTGTTTTAATCTTATTTAAAGACTCAACTTTTCTCACATGCATTCGACTGTACTTAATTTTGTGTAATTTTGTATTTGTCTTATTTGGTTTCATAATCCAAGATTGTATGAATGTGTAAGGACCTGGTAAAGCACCTTGGCCGACATGTGTTGTTTTTAAATGTGCTATATAAATAAATGTGATTGATTGATTGTTTGAGAATTACTTAATTTGACAGCATAATGGTTTTATTATGTATAAACACTGCAGGCACCCACAAATATCAGTATGTAGCTGAAACACGCTAACATTTCACTGTAACGTGTTTCGGTGACAACGTTTCTCTGATTTTTCATGTTTGTTGAGCTTTGATGATAATTAAATTCAACCAGACAAAGAGAGTAAATCACTTGTAATCACTTGCTTGTATTTATCCAGACTGTCTTGCATTCAACAACTAAAAAGGTTTCTCCATCATTTACTGATAAATGAATGCCCCACTATATCGAAATTTATCTGAATATTCAGATTTGTACATTTCTGAAGTAAGTACAAAGGTTTACGCATTCATTGCCTTCAGGATGTTCAAATGGTACACAAATGTATGTCTTTACATTCGAATACCTATACAAGTGAAATAATGTTGGACAGACAGACCCATTAACTAACCACTTTCTTCACAGTCCTGTATGTTGTAGGAGACTATAGGGAACTGCTTGCATTGCCTTGAGCTTGTTCTGCAGTTGGTGAGCCAGAAAGTTGTTGAAGGCTATAGAAGTCAAAGATCAGCCCTGACAGAAGTGCCAGACGTAGTCAGGTGGAAGCAGGACCTGTTGAGAAAGCAGATGAGGGCATCATCCACACCTGTGTGCCTGCAGTGGGACCGGGTCAGAGCTGTTTAAGGACCAACCTCTCAAAGGTCCTCTTGATGCGTGAAGTGAGACGAAGTGATCTGAAGTCCTCACAGGTGCCAGGGAGCTCTAAAATCATGCACAATGTCCTCCAGAGATGGGCCACCTTCATCAAACTCAAAAAAGAACAGCATGCACAAGAGAGTTACATCTGCTGAAGATACGACTGAGCTCATTTTCTCCTCCACACAAGTCTGGATTGATGTGATGGTGCAATTCTCATCAGGTGAGAGTGAAAGACAGGTGCTAATTGCTTGGTCACATTTGATTCTGTCTCAATTAAGTGAGCACTGAGAAGTATTCTGGGGTCTTTTGAAAGAAAAGCCAAAGCTTTGCAGCAATTTCCCTTTGTGTCTGCTTTCAAATTAAGACTGGAATGTAGATTTAATGGCTATTAGGGCAGCAACATCACACGTATTCATCCCGAACAGTCACCGTACGGTACGGTGCATACAGTTAGACAACGAAAACAGTCAGCCACAGACGATTCACACTCCAATCCAGAAGGGGGCGCGTGCGGTAATGCAGCGCTGTTCGCTAACCGCCACAACAGGAAAAAGAGCTGAAGAAAAGATGATCTATGCACCAATCTAAAACAAGAGCTAGTAACCTATACGGGCTCTACTAACTTACTAGCTGTACACAAATAAAAATAGACCCTTTAGTTTCAAATTATGTCTTACTCTTATCTGTATGACAATAAATGTTGGAGTATTTTAAGTTGTTTCTGCTGTTATAATGAGACAAATTAATTTTGCATTGTGCCAATTTATGTCGTGGAAGTGTCCCTACTATAGTCCAGTGATGAAATATGAGACATATAAATGTACCAAACTCGTATCAAACCATGACCCCAAAACTGAGATATGTACCGAACCGTGACTTCTGTGAATGTTACGCCCCTAATGGGTATTTAGCAATTTTTTTTTTGGCTCAAAAAAAAAAAAAAAAAAATCTGGGTCAAACATCTTCTCAAATAAATGAATCTTTGGCTTAACATCTTCTGCAGATCAATGTACAAAACAATCAGCCTAGCAGCATGACAATACACAATATAAACTGCAATTCACTATTGTCACTACAAATAGAACGCCGCCATATTGACGACCGACTCGCCCGGTATGGCCGCCCAAACTGCCTATTTGAATGAGAGAGAGAGACAGAGATACCTGGAGATCCTTATTTGTTACCCCCAGTTTTCTTTAGTCCATTATTATCTGCCCCAGGCTTGCCCCACTTAGCCTTTCATGATATAGAAATACTTAAGTCATAGAGCTTCATGGCAAGCGTTCATGAGAGTCGAGGCGATGTCATGAATGAATCTATGAATCTGCAGCTGTTCGGCTGGCATGAATGAATCTATCTAATCCGTCCATCAGCACAGCCAGAGACATCAGCCGAATATCATAAAAGACTGCCATATCTGTCCGAAAGAACAGATGTTCAATTACAGAGAAGGTTTAATAATACACACAAATATCGAAATGAAAGAATCTTTCGAGTCGAATCTTTTTGAATGATTCAGCTGCGATTAAAAGCTATCAAGAGGTAAAGCTCATCAGTGATTATAATATAACGACTTAAATTGCAGTTTGTTCGTCACATAAAGCTATCATATGAATAAATAACAATATTAATATAATGGACGAGTCGTATTAGATCACTTTTATGATACTTTTGTGATGTTTTTTGTCTTTTATTATTATTATTTTTTTGCGTGACAGCCCCCAGTAGGCTAATGTTACGACAAGAAGAGTCTCCATTAGGCTACATATTCAAAAATGACCCTTTGTCTTCCACGGAAAGGAAACTTAAGGATTTGCACATGAAGGTGAGTAAATGACGGCAGAATTATCATTTTTGGAAGAACTAGTCCTTTAATATGCATTTCAAGGCTGAGATTATGCATGTAGCAAGTGTGCTTTAAGAATAATTTGTGATTCCACTTGTCATGACCATTTTTGGGTCTTCCTTTCCGTCCGCCATGCTGATCTGGGGGTGACGCACTTTATTTCTTCCCAGTCTGCATGAGAAATCATAGCGGTAGGTCACGCAAGTTTATGTGCTGATTAAACAAGGCCGTATTTCTTGTAACTGATTGTTTTATATGTAATACTTGTATAATCGTGACTTTAACCCCCGCTGTAGTGGACACACATATGTTTTATTTATTATTTTTATTTCTATATTAATTTTATCCTTTATTAATTACAGTGTGTCGTGCATTGCTGCCGCACGCTGCTCTAAAGTGCTGAACAAGTCCTCATATACTGTTCTGTTACTGCAGGTACATGAATTATTGTTGTATGTTCTGAAAATGTGTTTTGTAAAAGTTTATGCCCCAGTCTGCATGAGAAATCATAGCGTGTGTCGTGCATTGCTGCCGCACGCTGCTCTAAAGTGCTGAACAAGTCCTCATATACTGTTCTGTTACTGCAGATCAAATAAAGAGAATTGAGAGACGAACTACAGCGTTCATGAGTATTACTCGAAGCCTAACACAACGCAGATAACACACCGCTACAACTGGTGCCGTGATCGTTGCTTCACTTTTCGTGGGACCAGGCTGGTACAGACGCGAGTGAAGGAGTTGCCGGGGTGATGGGCGAACGAGCGCCGCTGCAACGTGACTGAGCGCTGCACGTGACTGAGTGGATGAGAGGTTCGCCTTTGGTATATGAGATGTGAACTGAACGATCTGATTCCAGGAAACTTTTGAAGTGTCAAAGGGGACTGAAATATTTTGATGATTGAAGTTAATTATAGCCTATTGTAATTTTTTATTTTTATTTGGTAATTACAAAAAAAAAAAAAAAAGGAAAACAATCAGAAGTAGTATTTTAATTTGATTGTCAGAGACTAATATGGAGGGTTTTAATGGACAGATGAATGTGGGCAGAGGGAGAGGTGTACTGAGGTTCATGCAAGCCCATCAGACAGGTGGGGCTGATAAAATAAGTCCACTTTCATCAACCCCTATTAACACAAGACATGCTAATATGCCGACGCCCACTGTGTCTCAGTCTTGTGCCATTTCAGATGATTCTGTACAGTTCTCTGATGTAACCACTGTACCAGTGACTCTGATAAATGACATAGTAAAACAAATAGGTAGCAGCATTGGGCAGAACATCCTTTCCTGTCTTGAATCTGGGGGTTTTGGCCAAAACAGGCAAAGTGATTCAACTATTAATGTAAGTGACTTGTCAAAAGTCAGCTTAGTTGTTAAGCAAGATGTAAATGAGCCCCCGTTTTTCAGAGGTGATGGGGAAGAGAAAATTTGTGTTGACGAGTGGGTGGAGACCGTAAAAATATGTTTGAGAAAACATGCAGTTCCCTTGAAAGACCAAGCCGAAGAGGTACTGACAAAGCTAAAGGGCAAGGCACGTGATGTAGTTAAAGTAGGGCTGAGAAGTAACCCACTGATTGACCTCAGTAATGGTCCAAAGCCAATTTTTGACCTGCTAAAACAACACTGCAGTGATACTGTATATTCATGCATGCCGTTGGCAGATTTTTACGCCACTCTGCCTTTAAAAAATGAGAATCCATTCGATTACTGGATTAGGCTGCATAATGCGATCGACATTGCTGGGGAAGGACTGAAAAGACAAGGAAAAACTCTTGATGACCCCTTGCATGAGGTCACTGTAATGTTTATTCGGAACTGCCCTGATCCAGAGCTGGCTCTGATATTTAAGTGTAAGCCACTGGATGAATGGAATGCAGCTGATGTGCAGATTAGACTGGATGAGTATCAGAGGGAGAAGAAGCTAAAAGAACGCAAGTCTAATGTGCATGTGAGTAACATTGTGTGTCATGCCCAGTCAACCAATGCTTTGTATGCTCAAGGTATGGAGAAAAGTGCAGCAGTAGCTCCAACTCAGGATACCGAGCGCAGTAGTCAGGATCAGTCTTTGAGTCACATGATCAGACTGTTGGAACGAGTTTTGGACCAGAGTTCTTACCAGCAGCCGACTAGAGTGAACAGACCTCAACATAAAGTACGAAGTAGTGTAAACAAACAAAATGTTGCATGCGAAGTATGTGGGGATGCAAGTCACGATACTTTTTCACACTGTCGAATTAACCGCTTGTGCTTTAACTGCCATGCCCCTGGCCACAGAGCATCATCCTGTTCCGCCGGGACCGGCCCTAAACCAAATGTTCAACAAAGCGGTCCTGACTCAGCTCAGTTGGGAAACTAGATGGCCCACATGCGGAGGGGACTAGTGGTGGGCCGTGCATAATGTCCCCTGATAATGAGGATATCGATTTAGCATCTATATATTCTGAGTTTTGCAGTACTGTTGACGACAAGACTAAAGTGATTTTTCAAAATGTTCAGAGACTTAACACAAATGATGATCTGTTCTTTACTGATGTTTTAATACAGGATGTTATTTTGCTTCGAGCCATGATTGACAGTGGGTCTATGGCCTGTACAGTTAGTACTCAAGCTCTGTCCAAACTCATAGAAGCAAAAGTACTTACCCCAGATGACATATCTCCAACAATACTCACACTGATTGGCTGTGGTGGTCAGAAAACGAGCCCACTGGGAGTGTGTGATGTACAGATGAAAGTGTTCGACTGCTCCTTTTCTGTACCTGCTTTAATTGTTGAGGGGCAGAATGCTGACTTAATTTTGGGGAGTAATGTCATAAAACATATCATTCACGACATGAAAATCTCTAGTGATTTCTGGGGGAGGGTATTTGAATCACAGAGCAAGGACTCTGATACAAAAGCTTTGATTCAACTTTTGAGCAATGTTGAGTCATGGAAAGGGGCAGAGCCACCTAATAAAGTAGGAACTGTAAAGCTGAAACATGCTGTCACTCTTGAGCCCATGAAAGAACATATAGTGTGGGGAAAATTAATTAGTGACAAAACCCTATCAGCAGGCAGTACAATTGTTGTGGAGCCCAGCACAGCGCGCACTGCACCGAGAAATGTGCTGGTGGGCAGGATAGTTGTGTCCTTATGGGGGGATGGTAGTACGCCAGTCAAAGTTATTAACCCATCGGACAAACCTGTCTGTCTGAAACGCAACTGCAAGTTGGCTGATGTGTACACCTGTATGGCTCTTGAGGACTTTGATGTCGACTATCTTTGCATGTCTGATCAACCGATGAAAAATTTGGAGTGTAATGGATTAGAGACTGACAGCCAAATAAAATGCAGTACTGTGAAATGTGAGACAGGGAGTCAACACTGTGCGCCACATGGGCTCGCTGGCTCAACGCTGTCTAGCCTGGGACTCCATGACGTTGACATAAGCTCAAATTGTTTGTCGCCTTACTGGAGAACGAGGTTGGCTGAACTATTGATCAAGTACGAGTCGGTATTTTCACGTCATGGGCTAGACTGTGGTAGGGCCAAAGGCTTTGTTCACAAAATCTGTCTAAGTGATACTAAACCTTTCAGGCTCCCTTATAGAAGGTTGTCACCATCTCACTATGAGAAGTTACGAGAGGCATTGAACGACATGGAGGAGCGTGACATAATCAGAAAGTCAACAAGTGATTATGCATCGCCCTTGGTGTTAGTCTGGAAGAGGAATGGTGATTTGAGACTGTGCACAGACTTTCGCTGGCTGAATGCGCGCACCGTCAAAGATGCACATCCTCTTCCGCATCAAGCAGATGCACTTGCGGCTCTCGGTGGTAATGCATTCTTTTCCACAATGGACTTAACATCAGGCTATTATAACGTAGAAGTGCATGAGAGCGACAGAAAATTCACAGCATTTACTACTCCATTTGGTCTTTACGAATACAACAGGCTTCCGCAGGGCCTATGTAATAGTCCTGCGACATTCATGAGGATGATGATGAGCATATTTGGTGATCAGAACTTCATGAGCATGTTGTGCTATCTTGATGACATCCTCGTTTTTGCTCCTGATGAACAGCTTGCTTTGGAACGACTTGAGATGGTATTCCACAGACTTCAAACTCACAATCTGAAGCTGTCTCAGAAGAAGTGTCATTTCATGAAACCTTCAGTTAAATTTCTTGGCCACATTGTGAGTAGTGAAGGAGTGACTACTGATCCTGAAAAGGTCAAAGCTATTGTAGACATCACAGAACAGGATCTTATGGAAGATGGCACCGACATTCCATCACAAACAAAACTAAGGTCATTCTTGGGGATGGTAGTTTTCTACCAGCAGTACATCGAAGGCTGTTCTCGCATTGGTAGACCCCTCTTTGCATTAACATCGGGCATGAGGAAACCAAGGCACACCAAAGGACAGAAACGTGTGATGGCAGGCAGAAAACTTACCTCTTCTGACTGGACCCAGGAATGTCAAGATGCATTTAACTCACTGAAGCAGGCTTTACTTGAAAGAGTCACTTTGGCGCACCCAGATTTTAGCAAACCTTTCTTGCTGTCTATTGATGCGTCCAGTAATGGGCTTGGTGCAGTTCTTTCTCAAGTGGTGGCGGGTGGGGAGGTTGCTCGTCCCATAGCCTTTGCTAGCAAGTCACTTAATTATGCCCAATCAAGGTATCCAGCACACAGGCTAGAGTTTTTTGCTCTGAAATGGGCAGTCTGTGACAAATTTAGTCACTGGCTCAGGGGTCAACAGTTCTCCATATGGACAGACAACAACCCGCTGACCTACATTCTTACGAAACCCAAGTTGGATGCTTGTGAGCAAAGATGGGTCGCGAAGCTCGCACCATATAATTTTGACATCAAATACATCCCTGGGCCAAAGAATGTAGTCGCTGATGCCCTCAGCCGTGAACCATTTGTGCGACCCAGTGTGTTCCACCGACTTACCAGAGTTCCCTATGATGCTCTCTTGGAGGAGTCTCGTGCAGTGAATACAGACAATGTGCAAGATGTGTTTCGCTGGTCATGTCATCCCTTTGAGAGGCAAGCACAAGACAAGCCCTGTTCAGATGTTGAGATGAACAATGCTGCTTTGTCAAGTCAGGCTGGTATTTCTCAAGAAGACATTTCGGCCATTCTGCAAAGCAGTAGACAACAAGAAAATCATGTTCAGCCATATGCTTACCTGCTTCCACAGCTACTAGAGTCAATCATTCCATCTCGGTTGTCAGATGATCCATTGCTGTCAAAACAGGAGCTGATGGACTTACAACATGCTGATCCTCACCTGAACAGAGTGCTTTTCTTTGTGGAGCGCAAACGTAGGCCGTCTAGGAGGGAAAGGAACAAGGAAGCACCTGGTGTTCTTCGGTTTTTGAGAAACTGGAACAAACTGTCAGTAAGAACAGGCTTATTATATCGTGTCTCCAAAGATGTCGTCACACGAAAGAAGACTTTTCAGTTCATTGTGCCTGCTGCTCTCCGTGATGTAGTCCTCAAGGGAGTACATGATGAAGCTGGACACCAGGGACAACACAGAACTCTCTACCTAACCAGATGTCGGTTCTACTGGCAAGGGTTGGAAAAAGATGTAAAGGAGTATGTGAGATGTTGCAAAAGATGTGTTGTTAGCAAGTCACCAGAGCCTGAGGCCAGAGCTCCACTGGAAAGTGTCAAAACATCAAGACCACTTGAGCTGGTTTGTGTGGATTTTTGGTCAGCTGAAGACTCGTCCAATAAGTCTCTGGATGTATTAGTCTTGACTGACCATTTCACTAAGCTGGCTCAGGCTTACCTTTGTCCTAATCAATCAGCGAAAGTAGTTGCGAAGCAGCTATGGGACAATTTCTTCTGCATCTACGGCTTTCCTGAACGAATTCATTCAGATCAGGGAGCAAGTTTTGAAAGTAGCCTGATTTCTGAGATGCTTCAGCTTGCTGGTGTTCGTAAATCACATACGACTCCATACCACCCAATGGGAAATGGGAGTGTCGAGAGGTTCAATCGAACATTGGGGAACATGATCCGTGCCTTACCACCTAAAGCAAAGCACAGATGGCCTCAAATGTTGAAGTCTCTCACTTTCTGCTATAATGCAACAATACACGAGACAACCAATTTCCCGCCATTCCAGCTGATGTTTGGTAGAACTCCTAGGTTGCCAATCGATATGATGTTTGACTCTGTGCTGCTTGATGACCAGGTGGTTGATTACAACCAGTATGTGCAGTCTTTCCGAGATGATCTTGCACAAGCAATGAAAGTGGCCCAATGTTCAGCTTCAAAACAACAACAGAGGCAAGCCAATCTCTACAACAAGAAGCAGAAAGGTGCTCCAGTGAACATCGGTGATAGAGTGCTGCTGGCCAATAAGGGTGAGCGTGGCAAGAGGAAAACCGCTGATAGATGGGAGAGTCACATCTACATAGTGACAGAAATGAACAATGAGGTCCACACGTTCCGTATCAGAAATCGTGAGACGGGAACTGAGAAAGTTGTTCATAGAAATCTCATCATGCCAGTGAACTTCCTACCTCTTCAGAATGAAATGTCAGAAGATGATTCTTCCATGAATGTTGCCTCGAGCAGATCAAGTCTGTCTGTGAGCGAAAATGCAGAGTTGAGATTACCTGTCAATGAATCAGAAGAAAGAACTGTGGCGTGGGTATCGGAACTCCCAGGTTCCGAAGTTGCTCGTTCTGAGTCTGATTCTGTCCAGTTGATTGCAGATGAACGGTCTACTGTCCTGTCAGCACCTAATTCTACAAGCCTCAGTGGTCGAATGACATGCAGATCTTTGACAGGTGAACTTGATGTTGATAGGTGCAGTAATCAGGCAGAGGCTGATGTCGATACTGCCGTATCCACTGACCATTTACTGGAGTGTTCCAGCGTACCTGCAACTCAGGGCGGGTCATTTACTGTCAAAACCAGATGTGGGAGAGTGGTTAAACCAGTCATTAGACTGATCCAGAATATGCACCAGAAGGTTATGTCTGGGTTATAGATTTTTTTTTTTTTTTTTTTTTTTCTCCTGTTTATAGAGGTATCATATATGTGAATAATTAAATACTGTGATTAAAATTCACGTATCTGTGTTTGTAGTACCTTGAAAGAAGGGAATTTGCGAACAATCTAAAGTAGATAGAAATGTATAAAGTGCTGTACTAAAATGACCACTAGAAGTATGTAATATGTAACAGGCATATTATTCCTTTGGGTGTTACGAGGCTTTGCAACCCTCTTACATTACTATTTCTGATAAGAATAGTCTTATGACTGGAGTTTAGTGTGTCACTTGATTTACAGTATTTTCTCTTGGTGCTATGAAATGATTTTGTTTCTCTTAGGGTCCTCTATTATGTGCTTATATGTACCTGTTTTGTTTTGAGTGACTTGGTAGCATATTGTGTTATTTTGTTTTGTCATGTACAAGCGGAAGTCAGCAGGGGGGAATGTAGCAAGTGTGCTTTAAGAATAATTTGTGATTCCACTTGTCATGACCATTTTTGGGTCTTCCTTTCCGTCCGCCATGCTGATCTGGGGGTGACGCACTTTATTTCTTCCCAGTCTGCATGAGAAATCATAGCGGTAGGTCACGCAAGTTTATGTGCTGATTAAACAAGGCCGTATTTCTTGTAACTGATTGTTTTATATGTAATACTTGTATAATCGTGACTTTAACCCCCGCTGTAGTGGACACACATATGTTTTATTTATTATTTTTATTTCTATATTAATTTTATCCTTTATTAATTACAGTGTGTCGTGCATTGCTGCCGCACGCTGCTCTAAAGTGCTGAACAAGTCCTCATATACTGTTCTGTTACTGCAGGTACATGAATTATTGTTGTATGTTCTGAAAATGTGTTTTGTAAAAGTTTATGCCCCAGTCTGCATGAGAAATCATAGCGTGTGTCGTGCATTGCTGCCGCACGCTGCTCTAAAGTGCTGAACAAGTCCTCATATACTGTTCTGTTACTGCAGATCAAATAAAGAGAATTGAGAGACGAACTACAGCGTTCATGAGTATTACTCGAAGCCTAACACAACGCAGATAACACACCGCTACACATCGTCTGCAGAGCTAACGTTACTTACACAAAATAACATCTAAAGCGCATAAAATGTGAAAATACCAGTTCAGGGTTCCTCTTTCGGCTGTTGTTGAAGCCAACTGCACTACATATTGCAGGCATTAGTTACCGAGACCGTCGGTCATCAAGATGGCGGCGCAAAGCTACAGTGATAAGATATCAAAATAATGATGTAGACTACATTGGACTAATTTGCCATTAGACTAAAAGGTTCCTTCGAGATTTTCCTATGGGGTTTTATAATGGGGTTTTTCGATTTATCTGTAAAATAAAGCTTGTGGTAAACATAACTTGACCAGCAGCGAATTAGCCTTCTGAAGTCATACCTGCACCACTCTATTGTAATAGCACATGCATAACCATGTAATGTTTTATATTTATGTAAAAACTATACTGAAATCTTCAAAATTGCTGTTTTGGGTATATCAATGTAGACTAACACAGCATTTATGTGGGCTACACGTCGTAAATCCAAGCACAAGCTCCACTTTCCACTATAATAACCTCCAAAACTCATAAAAGAAACTCAATATAAGAGAAACTTTTATAAATCCCAACATAGCAGAACATTAAACTGTAACAAGTCCCCTGCTCAAAAACATAAAATAACATGTAATTTCAATATTTAGGCTTACTCTCCCTATCCAGTCCTATCCAAAGCATGCTGGAAAAAAGACCCTGCTCACTTTTAACAATGCTACATTAAAACCCATAAAAATTATTCATATAGTCCCAATGCAAATTGTTAAAGTAAACTTTTGTTGGACAAATTTTGATGGCTTGCACTGAAATTAGGTTAAAGAATCATGTTGCATTAGCACATTTTAAGTCTATTAAGCAAGATAGGATTTTGATTGTTTGATTGTAAACTCCAAGGAAAACTAAAGTTCACTAATTAAATAAATCTCCTCCACACTTTTGCAAGCAATTTTGGCAAGCACATTTTTTTTTTGCCACAACAAAAAATGTAAAATGCATTTATATAATATTACGATTGCCATGGGTGTTACAGTCTTGTTTGTGACATTTAAAATTCAAACATTTTACATATTTAATTTTCTACTGTCAGTAATTAACAAGATCAATGGATAGAAACATAGATCAGTGGAGTATCAGCTTGTTGGTCTGTTGGGTGAAATTTCTGGTTTCTAACCCTCTGTAACAAATTACAATTGAGCTGAACATAAGTGGATGTCAGGAGTTTGTTTGCGTTTAGTTTTGTCATTTCACTAGAATGGGTAGTTAGCTGTGAGAAAGCAAAAGAGAGCATGTCTAATAGCTGTGTGTGGGAGAAAATACTGCAACCACAATGACAACATGACATTTAACAAACTGTAGCTCCAGATCTCTGCTTGTTAACACACTTAAACGAAATGACAACAGCAGGAGTTAGAGATGCTGTAATTGTTGCCTTTAACGTCACATGTCAAATGGTCAAATGAGCAAAGATGTTCTGCGCAATCTGAGCAAATGCCATAGAGATGAAATGCAACGCCTTCTCAATATATTATAGACCTCTTTGGTCCTCATTTGATTACAATAACTGATTAATATAAATTCTCATATATCATAATTCCATAAAATGGCTACAACATGCTTACTTAACCCGAATTTCTATTTGTCATGCTGCCCTCTTTAAGTCCAATAACAAGCTACTTTCCACTTCATGAAGTCCTTTGCATCTACGGATCACAAAGCCATACAGCGAATTGCTTGTAGATTACATTATATTTCTGTTTATTAACTTTCTGAAGAGGAGTAATAGGGGTAGATTCGGTTAGTGCACACGCGCCTCTACCGCTTGGCTCCTTTTAGGGAGCGAGAGGGAAAGAGAGAGTGAGTGAGCCATCTGGACATCGCCTGCCTCTGGGGACAGGGGGCACCATATTGGGCCTGGCTCTCTCTTCAAGGCACATTTCACAACATTTGCCAAGAGACCCGGATAACAGCAGCACTGCGACCGAGACCACTGCTTATAATTCATCCAAGCTGTTGGGTTGCATCTCACAACATCTCTCAATGTTAAAGCTGTCAAATTCAGCAGTCCTCCAGCCCTGGGTATTGATTAGTTTCTGGCACACATAATGGTACTGGGATTAAGGAGAGGTTGTCCAGATATGATCCATTGCTCGTATATCATGCATCACATGATCTCCGAAGTGCCGTCCCTGCATGTTGTTTATCCAAGCATAGAGATCCTTCGGATTAGCCTATATCAGTTTAGATATTATACTCTAAAAGAGCTCAGCTGTTTAGCCACAATATCTTAAAACAATTTGCCTCAGGGGACAATGTATATTATGAAAATGGCATTCCTGCTTATCCGAGGGGTTTAGCACATCAAAGTATACAGCATCATAATATCTGCACAATGTTTACTTCAGATTTCATAATCTGAAAATGATGCACATGATAATAAGCGGACATGTATTTTGTATTCCAGTTTTGTGCAGAGAGTACTATATAAGTAAGCCATTCGTAGATTTTGTTAAGAGTGTAAATATGGGGAGTTTTGCTACAAAATTACCCAGAACTCCATTGCAACCCCCCCAGAAAAACCTAATAACCACAAAGCAACATGACACAGCCATAACAGCACCAGAATATAACAGAGACCAGTAAGCAACCACACTTCACACCATAGTAAACCTCACATCACTCTAGCAGAACACCCTAGCAACACGTTAGCAACCATACAGATACTGCGGCAATGAGTCTCACATTTTTTTCAGATCTGTGTATTTTTTCATTGTAGCTTTAACACAATTGAAGAGAAAAATCACTGAAAACGTAAGTTGAAAGCGATTTTGATTACGCATCAGCAGCGTTCAGCTGTCTGTTTGTCTTTGTCATGCGAGGTCTGTTTTGTTGCATACACAATGACCTGTTTCTAAATGCTCTGTGACATTTTGTTGCTCTTGCAGTGTGCATGAGTCGTGAACAAAAGCACAGCACACAGCAGATGAAGGGTAAAGAAAAGCACGAACACAGGCGATTTCCTCAGGAAACACTCCGCCAGCAGCAAACATCTCAAAAATTCTCT
Source organism: Scardinius erythrophthalmus (assembly GCF_964197995.2). Classification (NCBI taxonomy): domain Eukaryota; kingdom Metazoa; phylum Chordata; class Actinopteri; order Cypriniformes; family Leuciscidae; genus Scardinius; species Scardinius erythrophthalmus. Next base: position 6,304,797 of record NC_138240.1, on the reverse strand, counting down.
TTTCTCTCGAGTGATAAAGGCTCGTCTATTTGAAGCTAATTAAATGCAGGCTAGTGGCTCAATATCATGCTTCTGAGTGCTGCATGCAGAGGGTTTGTTTCAGAGCAGTGAGATGGAAATTGCGCCTTTATCTTGTAGTTGCAGTGAGCTGTAAAAGGCTCTGTTCATTCAACCACACATTACACTTTGTGGATACAGGACACAAGGAATCCCGAGCCCTTAAGGGAAGGTACCTGTTAGTGTGTGAAAAGGTGGATGTATGTTTATGTGTGTAAAGGCACCCACACACTACAAGATAATCAAACCGGTTTGGGGCCCAATTCTCTCCTTCCTAAAGTCCTGATTATCTCGATATTCTACAGATTAATTTCCTGTAGTGTGAGTTGTGTTGAGAGTGATTGCATCGGCTCTGAAGAACGTCGGGGCCGCACCGATCGTTGTTGAAAATATTTATGATCAGAAATCATGTTGTGTGGTGGAAACCCCGAAGTCAAACGCACGCACACTCTGTAGATTATCACGTGGAATGAAACAATTCCAAGTCAGAAAGCGAGATGACAGAAGACAGAAGCATAACACGACTTGATCCAAATCTATAGCTGCGTCCCAATTCGCACACTATCCATTCCTAAATAGTATTTGAAAATTAGAATTAGTAAGTCCCAAGTCGTAGTATGTTGAGATGAATATTCCAAAAATACCCAGATGGTCTACTTTTTCCAGTTAGAACCTGAAGTGCAGATCCGTGCACACTCTAACAGCTAATATTGCCCACAACCCATTGGGTGTTGGATTTAAAAAACTACAAACATGGCGGATGTGAGAGAACTACGGTTAAGTAGAAAGGTTTAGATAAAGGAATTTGAGTGATTAATTATCAGTATCTAACCTGACAAATATATTTGTTAAATATTATCCACATATTTGCAATATTTGCATTATACTGCAACAGCATTGTGAACTTTTGTAAAGATACATTTGGTCATTATCTTTTAAATGCATTATTATATTCAAATTGCAAACACTAGGAGAGTCTCCGCTTGAAAGACCCACGACTGTCTTGATTTCTCCCCGAAACGGAAGGAAATTAAATTAAATTGAATGTGGAGGATTTTAACTGTGACAAGATGATTGGCAGGGCAGTTTAAACGGTGACAGGGTGGATGTAACTAAGCGGCAGAGCTGTCCGTTAAAGACGCAATTATGACAAAGTAGTATGCCCCAAAGCTTGCCTACTCTTCTGCTACACACTCAGAATTGTGTACTTTTTCTTCACAAAAACAGAACATACTTTTAGGGCATAATAAGTAGGCAAATTGGGACGTAGCATTTTTCCTTTTTTCAGTGCTGAAAAGCAGTCCTAATACCATTGTCGCCATTTCTTCTTGCCCGTCGTCCAAAATGTTTGTTTACTCTAAGTCACATTTGACAGTGATAGATTTTGGGAGATTTCCCGCGTTCACAGTCGGGACTCTGAGGCTGCATCCGAAATCGCATACTTCCCTACTAGGCGAAAAACAGTATGTGACAAAAGAAGTGTGTCCAAATTCACAGTACTGATAAAAGAGTTGGCAAAAAGTACCTGGATAACTTACTTCTTCCGGCGAGTTCTTTAGTGTGCTTTTGAAGGACACTTTACTATCCCTTGAGGCCACGGGAGAGTATTTGTGAATGGCAGTGAAGTGACATAACTAATGCTGGTAGGTCACATGATAATGACAACATGGCAAAGGTAGTAAGTCCAGATTACATTTTTCATACAATATCGAACATACTTTTTTTAGCGGTCTTATTCAAAATAAACCTACTCAATTGAGTATGCGATTTCGGACACAGCCTGGTTGTTAATGAAAGGAATCTGTTAGTGTGTGCTGTGCTGTCTTGGTCACATCACGGCACTCCACACACACTACAGGAACACAACTGTTACATTTATAATTTTATCCTCATGTTTGTGGTCTCTAACAATTAGAAAATCTGACAAGTTTTTAAAAATCTTTTAGGGTGGGCGAAGGAGTGGGTGGCTCACAGGGATGAATACAAGGACCGTTTGTTTTGCGAAAATGACTCGTGAACTCTCCTTTGATGAATCGAGTTGTTCCTTGCGGCGAGCGCGTAGCCTACTTATAATAATTGCTCTTCTTTCAAATACAACCATAAGCGAGATACAGTACTCTGATCTGAGCTGTTAAACAAATGAAAGAAAAGAGCTGGAAAAAAGATAATTCATAGATAAACAACAGTGGTTTATGATGATGGCACAGGCAGAGCACAGCTGCTCAGTGGTGGATCTCTGAAGTGCTGTAACTGTTGCCATGGAGGAGCTGTTTCTAATGCAGCGCTAGATTCATGAGTCATGCTCATCTCTGGTGTGTTTAAGGAGTTGAAAGGGGTCAAATGATGAGAAACTGAAATTTCTTTTTTTAAATAAATGTTTGGTGTAGCCTACTATGAAAAATTTTTTTAGAACTCAAAACACACTTCAAAAAGAACACTTATTGAAACTAAACACCTCATTCTGAACTTCTTTAGGCCTACATCAACACATTTACACAGCAATAATGACTCAGTGTTCAGGTGAAGCGAGAGAAACATAAACATAATTTATAATTAATTAAAGCTGCAGTCTGTAGTTTTTCCTCTTTGTCGCCATCTCTGTTCGAAATCTGCAATTGCAGTTATTCGCGGAATTATCAACTTTACGTGGGTTGTGCCTCGGCACGAGACTGCGCTGATGAATCCAATGTTTTGAGGAGAATGTGCAGCTGTCAGTCACAGGTGTGGATACTGGCATTCGGAATCACAGATTCAACTTTTTGGAAGTAAGATCAACATAAGAATTTTCACCGGAAAATGTAATCTGAACAAGTAAGTAACATCCACTTTTGTTCTGACCAACTAAGGGGAAAAAAAGCATTGCAGTAAATTGTGTTGATTAAATCTAAAGATTGCTTATAATATCACGTCAAACCGTGCAAATTATACTTCGTTCTCAAATTGTTAATGTTGACAACATCAGCATTGCGTGACTACATTTAATGCCCTTCCGATATTATCCTTGTTTTCGCATGGGCCGGTTGCAGTCTCTTTTTTTCTGTAGCCACTCCGAAGTCCGAAGTCTTTTGCATTTTACAACGGGTGAATCTCTAGTTGTCACTGGTGATTATCGTTTAAACCTTTCTGGATCCACCATCAAATTACTAAGTTTAATTATTTCAAGTGCTGTGAGAAAAGGCTATAAATCTCCAGCATCCTCACACGCATATATAGCCTATACTAGCCGAGACTCCTTCTTTATGTGTACAGATGTGACGTAATGATGCAAAGACATGCTCGAATTTCCGCGGAAATCCACCAGTACCACTGGAATTAAAAACATTATTACAAGCTTACCGTTTTAAATCGAGCTAAGGCAAGCAGATAGTTTTGAACACTGGCTGGTTATGTACTTGCTCAAAAATTTATTTTGGATCATTTTTAACCCAAAAAAGTTACGGACTGGAGCTTTAAAGGGTTAGTTCACCCAAAAATTTTATTTATCCCATTATTTACTCCCCCCTCAAGCCAGGTGTATATGACTTTCTTCTTTCAGACAAACACAATCAGAGTTATATTAAAAACTATCCTGGCTCTTCCAAGCTTAATAATGGGAGTGAATAGAGCCTGAGTTTTTGAAGCTCCAAAAAGCACATCCATCCATCATAAAAGTAATCCACAAGGCTCCAGAGGGTTAATAAAGGCCTTCTGAAGCGAAGCGATGCGTTTTTGTGAGAAAAATATCCATATTTATATCTTTATAAACTATATTCACTGGCTTCCGGTTCCGCCAGAAGAGTGATCTCTGACCCGACATCATATACACCTAGAATGGCTTGTGTGTAAATTACGGGATCATTTTCATTTTTGGCTAACTTAATATGGTTATTCAGCAAGAATGCATTATATTGATCAAAATATTTCTCTTTCAAATAAATGTGGTTCTTCTGAATTTTTCACTCATCAGTCAATCCTGAAATAAAATTCAAGCAGCACAACTGTTTTTTTAGATTCGAAATTTAATAGAAAATAAATAAATCCAAGTAAAATAACATAATAAGGAAAGATAAATACAAATGTTAAAAAAAAAGAAAAGATAATGCCCGAATCATTCTCGATGCAAGTATACACTTCTAACAAGCTTTATTGTGTGTTGTTTAGTTCCAAAATTGGTCAGATCACAGTTTATAACACAATGCAAGTAAACCATATTCAACAGTTAGGAGTAGGCCTATCTTGCTAAGCAAATTAAAGTCGGCATCATGTTCACGCCAATGTCTCTAACATTCAGGTTAATGACATTTGAAGGGAACTTTATCACCCCCTTGAGTATTGAGGTTTGATGTCTGCCTTCACATAGGCTACTTGCGTAAAGAGTTACGCCAGGTGCGCCGTCAACTCCCAAATCACACAGAACCTTTCCATCTTTATGACTGTCCTCAAACATAAGGCCTATTCGCTCCGCTCACATAATTAAGATGAGATTTATCTCTGTAGCAACACCACTTTCTAAATGAGTTTCTGACATTTTCCTGACATTTTGCTTCCTCAAGTGGCCCAAACTCAAAATCCCCACCCTGCAAAACACAGCTGTGCCAATTCCCCACGCTGCGGCAGTGCGACGGAGAGATGTCAACCAAGACATTCACAGACTCAATTATACCATATTGATCTCTGAGGCTAAGAGGTTTAAACAACATAGACTAGCCTCAAACGGCTAATAGCCTGTGTCACTGTCAGCAAACATGACAATCCAGCCACACAAACACACTTTGGATTTTACAGTATAACAGCTTGCTGCAAACGAGTGCTTGGCTGCGTTTACAGACAATTGGCGGTGGAAAGTTATGCAGATTCATCTCGTTTTGGCCAATTGCTGGTTTCTATGGCTATTATAACTGCTAAAGCGTGCACACCTGTGCCTATCTCGAGTAAATAAGTGCAAAACAGGGAGTGGCATTATGGTTGAGGGAGGGATTTTTCCACGCACCACTGAACCGCAGCTGCTACCCTCCTTCATTTGTGTTTACACTGCTTCAGTTTGATTAACAACTAGTGATCCAGAACGCCTTATGTCTGACTCTGAGAAGGCACTTTTGTTCTTAGTTTACTCAATGGTGAAGACTAAACGAACCGAGGAGGTTACATTACCTCAAGAAAACAGCTCTTGCACTTACTGGAACTTTGGAGCATCACATGTGGGCTATTCCTGTTGTTTATTATAACACAAATGTTGTGCATTTTCTTGGTGGAGGGTATTTTCATTACCTCTGTTTTGTTTCCATGGCAAAAATCATGTCCACTCAGGCCCTGGAGCTGAAATATATTTCTGTTTAGCCCTACATATAGAATCTAATCAGGTGACCTTCTGAAACAAGCTGGGGGAGAACACACAAGCAGCCTACATAAACTATTACTTATTTGCTCCATAATTTAGCTGATGTCCGTTTCTTTGGCTTTCTATGCTGCAGTGGGAGGTGAAGTGTTAGATTCGCATTTGATGATGTATGTAAACTGTAGGCTGTGTGTGTGTGTGTGTGTGTGCCCTGCAGCCAGCTGCCCGAACCGCTGCATACAAACGCACAATTATTTCACACAGCATGCCGTAATGAATCGATGCAACTCTGATTTTTTTTCTGCAAAGCCTGCTTTTTTTGCTGTCTTATTTACGCCTCTCTGATTTTAATCACACGTCTTGTTCCATATCCACTCTCATTGGGGGCTGTTTTGCAAAGCGTTTTTACACTTTGATCCTTCCCGAGCCGATGTTCCCCCCGGAATAACAATGAAGATGTACGTATTTACGAATTAAAGATTTCATGTCAGGGATATATATTTTTAAATCTAAAAATCTCTTTAAGCACACTGTCTGCTTACAGTCTCTTATTCAATTTACCCCGTCAAAAGCAAAAAAAAAAAAAAAACTCTTTTCTACCATTGTGACAAATTATCATCAAAACAGAAGTTTCGTTTTATCTCGGTCTCTGTGGGTGCTGCAGGATTGACATCAAAAACGAAAAACAGGAGAAAAAGAGAAAAATAATCGAGCCGCGAAGTACAATCCAATTTGGCATACCAGCACAAAGATGGCCGAGTGCCCTGGAGAAGACAAATAATATTAAACACTGCGTCAGTATTTCCAGGATAATGCATTTTGAAAGATGTCCTGAGGCTGCGCAACCCTGTTATTGCACTAAAGTAAAGTTAGGATGCCAAAAGCGTGCTGGCTGTTTTGCATGGGTAAACTAAAGCAGGAAAAGAGCACTTACGTCTCACTGACTCATCCTGAGATCATTGAGGAGTTCACATGTTTCCCTGGCTTAGTGTGGATAAATCATCAGTGCACATTATAGCAAAGATATATATTTTTTTTACATAATCACACTGTAGTAATTTGCATAATGTCCCTTTTGGCACGCCATCCAGGCAGAACAAGCAGATCTTTCAGCATTGTTTTGGATAAAAAGCATCTGCCAAATGCATGAATGTACACATAAATGTTTTAGACTGCTTTTACAAGGTAATGAAGACTTTCTAAAGTCTATCAGTTAACACAGTTGATTAATATAATAGTGACTGTATTTACACATTCTGACATTCAAAGTGTAGCTACATTATATTAATTCATAAACTCCCAAAGAATCTTTAGCTGTGTTAGTCGTACAACTCAAAAACCTGAGGCAACCAGGTTTTTTTTTAGTATAATTATGGGAAAAAATGTTTTGACTTTCATAAGGTTTATCTAATTTTTATTTTTTTTTTTACTTGTGGATCCAAGTTCAATAAGCTTGCATTTTAAACTGACCCTTCACAACATAATAGTGATGTAGAAGTATCTCAGTTTGTTGAGCCAAGTTATATAATTAAAATGGAACAAAACCTCACAGAAGAGAACATTAATCACTCTAATGGTGACTTGAAAACACAACTTTTGCTGGAAAATATAATCAAAAATACTATAGAGCTAAAACATATATTAATTCAGAATAACAAAAAATAGTTATCATAAGAAACATGTATTGATCACCAATGATCAAATGGATCATGCTTTGCTGCCACTTAGTTGGACCCTCACCACAAAACTTCACATTCTAAGTTCTTTCCGTTTAAAGTCGGCATGAAATCAAATTTGACAAATCTTCTTTTTATATGTAATATTGTAGTGTTTATTATAAATTATTTATCTGTGCACTTCATTATTTTTTTTTTAATTCATGTACCCTTATAATCTTTAATCAAATACATTACCCTTCCCTCCCCCCTCGAAACGACCTCTCTTCTCTTTCGGTCACGTGCCATGGCGAAAGGGTGCGGCCAGAGCCGATGAGGGTGCGGCTATCGAGATGCTCTCGAGGGTGAACTTGACTGATAACAGAGAATGTCTAATAAGGCTGATAACTTGACTTGACTCATCTTGGTTCGCGGGAATAATAAAATAAAATAAAAAATCCTTCATGGGAGGGTAACGGTGGGGATTCCGGTGGAGAGAAATCCTCCACAACTGAATGTAAACTGGCATTCAAATCTGCCTCCATTTTGTTTGCAACGCCCAACCTCCAACGATCCAATCAATTCCCGAAGGACGAAATCAAGCCCCGCCCTACCATTTTTTTCTAATTTCAGAAGCCGTTTCACTCGGATATACGTCACAACAAGGAAAAAATTACCATCTCAACTTCCGTTTCATGCCGACTTTAATATTTTAAAGGAACACTCCACCGTTTTTTGAAATAGGGCTTATTCACCGTCTTTCCTACATTGGCAAACGCATTTTTGTCTCAGTGCATGCATTGTTTTAGTTTGGAAGCGCCACCGCTAGCTTAGCTTAGCATAATGAATGGAATCCTTTGTTGCCAGCTAGCATGTCATGAGTAAAAGTGATAAAAAATAAATTAAAAAAACCAATTACTTCTTGTGGCCTGCGTATTCACAACGAGTACAAATAGCAATGCAGATTAACACTAGGCGATTTCCTAGGCAGATATTGACTTGGGACTATATAAGGGGGAAGCACAGGCGAAGCACTGCTACTTGGGCGCAGAGATATCACACTCACCACCAGTTCATGTTGACTCTCATCCTCACGTCCTCAGGCTGTTGAGCGATCGCAACCTCCTCCTCCTGTCGTTCTATTTCCAAAGCACGCAGCTCCTCTTCTGAAAACTCTGGTTCATAGAGGTATGGTTCTGGCTCTTGACTGTCTGAGAAGTCACCCTCCTCGTCTGTCACAAAATCCGCCATGTTCATCGCCATTCATGTACTGTAGGAAAAATAGCCGGCTACTATTCACGCTGGTATGTTGATGGAAGTTGGGGGATTTCAGGTGTTGTGTGATATCTCTGCGCCCAAGTAGCAGTGCTTCGCCTGTGCTTCCCCCTAATATAGTCCCAAGTCAATATCTGCCTAGGAAATTGCCTAGTCTTAATCTGCATTGCTATTTGTACTCGTTGTGAATACGTAGGCCACAAGAAGTAATTCGTTTTTTATTCTTTATAATCACTTTTACTCATGACATGCTAGCTGACAACCAAGGATTCTATTCATTATGCTAAGCTAAGCTATCGGCAGCGCTGCCAAACTAAAACAATGCATGCATTGAGACAAAAAAGCATTTGCCCACCTATCTAAATGTAGGAAAGACGGTGAATAAGCCCTATTTAAAAAAACGGTGGAGTGTTCCTTTAAGTTTCTCATACTTAAATTGAGTATAAATTTAAAGTAATGTCAGTTTATTTTCCTACATTCGATAGTTCAGTCGAATGTAAAATGTTTTTTTTTTTTTGTCTAACAAAATAGGATTTGGACTTTTTAAAGTCCTAGATAAAGTTTCTAGATCAAACAGTCTACACAATAGTAAATAATTATTTTGGAAAATCATTATGGAAAATGAGTAAATGCCATTTCATATACTTTAATGCAGGTTTGTGCTTGTGGACTGTTGTGGCTGGGTGCTTTCTAAAATATGACTTGATATGAATCATAGGCTTATCTCTTCATTCAGATAAAGCAAATGTACACACATGAAGAGTATAAACAGGTTTTCATATGCTAAAAAGCTAAAACAGCTAAAAATAAACATTTATTTAAAATTTCATGGAGGTGTCAGAAAATGACTACACACATATGTGGGAAGTGTCCCGAGGCCCTGACTGTAGGCGGACGTCAGGTTTCATTCTCTGCACCAGTACGGCTGCATATATGAGCGTCTATATGAGACTGTGTTTTCCCAGCGAATGCTCAGAGTGAGGAGCAGATTTCTAACACTCACATGTTCATGGGCCAGTGGGTTCTTGCAGGGGTCATCTGATGTTCACTTTAAGTGTTTCCTTCCTTTCTAGGTCCCCTTCTCCATCTAAATAAACAGTCACATCACCACAGCCCCATTTAAGAGCTGTGGTTCTTTCCGAGGGGGGGATTCACTAACTTTCACTAATAGTGAACTACACCCACTTATTCACCTTATTCTTAACACACAGTAAGAGTGGGTGCGGCCATTGTAACTTGATCGTGTCAAGGCTTCCGGTCTCATTCACTTCCAGTTATTTTAGCTGCAACTGGCCGTTATGCCAAACTGTTATTTGCTATCATATTATTTTATTTTCATAATCATAAACACACTTGATTTGTAGAGCAAACTATTTGACCATTCACTGCACTTTGTTATTCTTCCAGTTATTTAATATAGTGGCGAATGAATCGGAAGTCTCACACATTCATAGAAAAAAGCTTACTTCTACGATGCAACATAAGGTGAATAGCATTGTTTATAAGCACACGTTGTTTTCATGGTTTTTAGTACCCAATTCAAATGAATTATGCAAATTAGAACCTTGATTCGCAAAACATTATAAAAAAAGAAGAAGAATATTTTGTATTCGTAAAAATATTTCTTAAGAATATTCTCAAATTTTTTTTCTTAGGAAAAATTCTAATTCTTGAAGAAAAAGAAGATTTTCAATGTATTTTTTTAAATTTCAATGTTATTTTAAAATATTAAGCATCATACTATTTAATCAATATGTATTATCAACATACTCTATGCAACAATGTAACTTTAGTGGTTAAAAAACAAAACTGCATGCATTTTGCGGAAGACCATAGTTTTGGTTATCTTACTGCTCATTAAACATTGTAAAATGTTTTTTTTTTATACAATCTCCAAGATTATACAATCTCCAAATGAAACAACTACAAGGCTTAAGAGATATAAGCAATTTAGATGGAAAGGATCTCAAGCTGAAGACGTTACTGTAGCTTTACCCATTAATAGACACGTAACTACCTTGAAAATAAATTCCAGCACAGCGCTATATACAACAACCATAATGAAATGGTCATTCACAATAGATAATGCTTTACAAAGAATTCTGTTAAAGAACAACATATGGCAAGTTATCTGTTCAATAAAATTACTCACCCAGAAGTTGAGTAATAAAAGCACCATCGCTTTGAATACATTTCAAATCCCTCAGTTGTTGTCATCTCCGAAAAGCCACGCCAATGTTGATTCTTGTTTTATTACGAGCTCTGGCGCATTCTCTTTTTGCCAGTAGACTTTCCTCTATTCAGCTTTTTTTTAAACGGGTGATTCCCCAGAGGTTTGAGATTTATCGTGCTTCATGTCAACCTTTCTTCTCATTGTGACGACTAACTTATGCCACTCCCACACCATACTTTTTTTTATAATTCATCGTGGTTAGGAACATACATACTTAAGAATTTCTTATAATTTATCTTATGCAAACATCCTTACTTTTAAGAAGATTTCTATAAATCCCCAGGTAAAAGCACAATTTAAATAAAAAAATAAAATTTAGCTTACCTCTATGACAGAATAACAGTCTTCTCACAAAAGCACATGCCTTTCCTTTCGATCACTGTCCTACAGAAAGGCTGGGATGAGCATGAGAAAGGGAGGTCGCACTCATGATCGAGTGGTATTAGTATAATTGGACCAAGCAAATAGCACTGAATTTTGTAAACAAGATGCAATCTATAGTAAATTGCGTGCTTGCACTATGTATTTAGTGGCTGCTACACTGGATTGTGGGTGATTAGTGAAGAAAACACAGGTTTGTGCACTGAAATAATGTGTTCAGTGAATGTTAATGAATTCGTCCCTGAGAGTTCATTGCTTTTTTAAAACAGACGCCCCATCAAAACTAGTTGCGTATTTAGGGGGAATTCAGGGAGACTTTTTGCCACTGAGATGTCTTGGAAAATGTGTCTCAATCAACCTGATTCATCCCTATATCATTTTCTGTATTAAATCGTCTGTATTACAGGTAATTTCAGAACTCACTCAGCTAGATTTCAACGTACTCGAGCTGCTATAATGTCTGGGCTTTTGAGTGTGATGAAAAGCGGACCGCCACAGGTGAAAATGCATGCGGTGGTCAGAAATGAAATTCACACTTACAGACATTTTGTACTGATATTACTGCATTGATTTGCAGATGTATAAAAAAAGTTTCAAGTCTTGCATGGAATTGAGTGCTAAAAAAATAAAAATAAATCAATGGATTACAAAATCCCGTGCATGTAATTTAAATTTCAGGATCTTACAGATGACAAAGAATGGTAATTATGCCTCTGCATGCCTCTCTCTCTCTCACATTATCGGCTGTTTTATATCAGCTGGCCCAGACATCATCGAGCACCATGATTCGTTGTAATTAAGTGTAACGATCTCTTAATCCGGGCATAAACCCCAATTATGCTTGTATTATATAAACTTAATGACAGATGCCTGCGGGTGGATAACTACTAGAGAAGCCCTGGAATAGTGAAGCGACACATCCTCAACTCCTTCAACATCAGCATCCTGCAGAACATCCTTGTGGAATATACATGAGAATTACATGCACTGTATCCATATGTGGTCTTAAGTCATGAGAATGTGACAGATGATGGCTTCATTCATGGTTAGCATTGATAGATAGATCACACGAGTGTACTGGAGCTTGATACAGCGGGGCGACGGCAGAGATATTGCTGTAATAACGCAACCTCTCAGGACCGTTCTGCACTCGTGATTTCGTGTTATGGCCTTATTGATCCGATAACCACAAGCACTACTCACAATGAGCAAATATGTACATAAATGTCACCTAGGAATCACAGGAATGATGCTGATGATGTTGATGTTGAAGACTTTCAGGCCATTAATGAGGTTGTTCCTATTGATAAATAATAAATCACAGATACAGTGGAGACAGGAGGCTTGAGGACTTGCAGGATCACATTGGGATGTCAGCTGAAATGTAAAAGAATAATGCTGTCAGAGCAGTACACACCAGGCTTTTAACAACAGCACTTGAGGGATAAACTCAAAGACAGCAGAGTATGTGAGCGCTGTGGAGAGATGCAGAGTTCTGTGATTTTTGCCTGGAGCGAGTAGCGTTTTATTGAAAATCAGACCATCGCTCCAGGATCGCTCCAATACCATCATGCGGTAAACAGTGTTAGGATTCTGAAAGAAATATGTTTGTCAAGTCAAGTCACCTTCATAGCACTTTTAACAATATAGATGGTTTCAAAGTAGCTTTAGGCCGTGTGTCCACCAAAGCGTTTTTAGCCAGCTGAAAACGCTAGGCGCTCTGCTGCAAACGCCTAGCTATGGGCGTTTGAGAGCGTTTTGCCAGCGTTGCGTTTTTTTCAGTTGAGACACTTTGCTTGTTATGATACGGAATATCCGCGAAAGTGTTACTATTATCTCATTTCACACATATTTTGTTTCTGTGTTGATTCTATAATAAAATGTCAATACAATGTAATGTATTTTCTCTGCTCTTGTTTTAAATGATTTTGTTCCGTTATTATGCTTGTTGTTGTCATCTGTTGACGTTGTTGTACAAGCAGAATGTGGCGGTTGGTCGGTGTGGTATTAGTCCCGCCCCTCCTCCACTGTGATTGGACGGTTGGGTAAAAAGTGACAGTGATGAGCGCTGCGTTTTACCCAAAGTTGATCATTCTCGAACGCTGAACGCCCGAACGCTCAACGCCTCGTTACGCACATGGCGTTTTAATAAACGCGGCGCTCCCATTGAAAACAATTGAAAAAACGTGCCAGCTGCGTGAAAAAACGCTTTGGTGGACACACGGCCTTACAGTGTTAATAGGAAATTAAAGTAACAGAGATTGTTTTGGCTTTACAGCAGCTCTGGAATAAAGTTATTGTCCAGTTTGATTGATTCACTTCTGTTGCAACGTTCATTAGTTATTAACTTATGGGTCGCTAACACGACACCTTTCTAACAGAAAACCCTTAATGCGATCCGGCCGCTCATTTGCACAAAACGCAAACGCGTAGCCACGTGAACCAGAATTATCCCGACAACGTTTTATCAGTACACAGGTAAAGGGAAGGGAAGGAGGCCTTCACATGGGACTAGTTTACACTTCAGGACTGCGTTGTCGTCGTGTCCAGGCGCAGGTCCTTCATCAGATCCGGATACGGCTGACTGCCCTAAACCTCGGGATAAATCAGGATTTATGGGAAATGTGAAAATATTTGTGAAATATTACTTTATGAACAATGAACAAAACTACAAAATGTTTAGAGAAAATTAATGATGGACAGCCTATACTTATAAGCCTGTTTTTGCCTCAGTGAGTAAAAAAGTCAAGAGAAATAAAATAAATACTGTTGATATTACAAGAAATAAAATCACAATTAATGGATATAAAGTTGGAATTACAAGAAACATAACTGTGAAAAAAGTCAAAATTATGACAAATACAATAAGATAAATCAGAATTATAAGAAACAAGGTTAATATCTGGTACAAATAAAATATCTACTAAAATAAAATGAAATATTTACTATTCAAATGTTGCTTGCGATAAGAAACTAATTTTTTACTGTATAGTTACTATCCGGTGCGGTGATTTCAAAGGCAGCAGACAGAAAAGTATAATAAATATTATATAAAGTAAAATATCTTTATATTTTGAATGGAGTCAATAAAAAAGTGACATGACGTGTAGCCAAATTTGTGCACTGCATTTCACCCATCAAATGCACACACAAACACACACACACACACACACCGTGAACACACACCCGGAGCAGTGGGCAGGCATTTTTGCTGCGGTGCCCGGGGAGCGATTGGGGGTTCGGTGCCTTGCTCAAGGGCACCTCAGTTGTGCGTAATGAGAGTGGAAGAGAGTGCTGTTCATTCACTCCCCAACATACATTTCCTGCCGGCACTGAGGCTTGAATCTAGACTGGTTAGAAGTCCAACTCTCTAACCATTAGGCCACAAAAAAAATGCTGTTTAGGATCAGATGGTGTAGTTACAATATCTACCAGAAGGGGCAAACTGGACCATGCTAAACCAGCCAAACCTTGACCCCTTGGATCCTCACCAGTGAGGGAGTGGGGAGCGAGCGAGGACTCAGAATAGAAAACCTGGAATGGATCTGGACAAGAGTGATTACGGAACACTTTGAGGGAGGAGGAGAAATCAGTCACTCCACTCCACATACACTGGTAGAGAGATTTCATGAGAGAAGGAAAGAGAAAGAGAGATAGCCCTGCTATTCCTAAATAACTATACGCCATAACGAATGAACACTGAATCTCCTTGAGTTTCTCAGTAATTGGAAGCGAGCGATGTCGTGCTCTGCATATTTGCCAGAAGCATAACAGACTTTATTAGGAACCATAAAAACACCATTAAAATTCACAACTGAGAGACCCGTGCCTAGCTCGTGAGACTGATGAATTACTGCTGTTCACTGAAAGTGACCATATTCTTTTACTTTTTCATCTTCCGGGACAGTGGTTATTTTTTCTCTGCTACATGAAACCAGTTACATTCATCATATGGATTGATCTTCTTCACTGGTCATTTGGAGAACCGATTTGAGAATAGATCTGCGTGCTTTGTGAAAAGCAGACTGCTTTAGAGGAAACAAAGAGCAAAACACAAAGACGCATCTTTCACTTACTTGAAGTCAACATGAGACAGCACTGTTTAAGTTCTACCATGTATTTAAAATACAGGAAATAATGTAGGTTTTAGCCACTGCAATTCAACTGATGGTTAAAATTTTGCAGTCAGTCGAGCAGGATTACTCGACACCTAAAATGCCACTGACACCTGTTAGATGAGGTATAAGCGGACTTGGTGACGTCAACCAAAGTAGGATAAACATGCAACAATGAATTTTGCACAATGAGACCAATGTCTACATACTAAGTAGGTCAATTTTGACTTTTTGAAAACATGAATCAGCATTTGCAAAGCATTTAACATAAGTTTTTACGCATTTATGTTATGTTTAAATTAATACTTTTATTCAGCAAGGATGCAATATATAATAAGATATGCGTTATGACTTCATGTTGACTTTAAGCAGCGAATCAGCGTGGCCCATGGAGAGACTCCTCAAAGCGTTGTGCACATTTACATGGACACACCCTTTATTTCCTATCTAGGTCAACATCCCATTGCAAGTGTCAATTTACAGTCAAAATAAAGTATTGATAGAAACGATATATCCATTAGAGACAGACATTTAAAGCAGAGAGTGAAAGAGACGCCCCAGAGAGGAAGGGACAGATGACATCCACACATTGTTTGCTAATCTTTAAATCACCAATGATTAGAGTTGACGGCATCAGTGCATTGCCATTCGCAGACAGAGCTCAACAGCACACAATCCATATGTTCAAACCACGTGAGGTCAAATCTACAGGATACATCAGTCATCTGCTGCTTTGTCCGCTTTTCTCAATTCTCTATTTGAAAGGAAAACACGTTATCCCTTTACACAGAGGTGATCTCTGGTGTATATTTAAAGGTCTCTGCTCATCCTTGGCCTTTCGTCGATGACATGTCCTTGCTCTGAAGACGCAGTTGGGGTCCATCGAGATCGTTCTTAAGCAACACCCTCGCAGACTGTTCACAAGGAACTTATATAATCTTGCGCGAACAGTCTTCTCTGTCTGCTTAACTGGAAAGCGAGTGAAATGTTCTCCTAGCCAATGTATCTCAAGATCAAAACAGAAACAGTTGAATTATGTCAAGGTTTCACTAAGAAAGGTTGCACGTCCCCTTGCTGTGAGATGATGGTGGCTGCTGGGACTCGATGACCTGCGAGTAACAGTAGAGATGCTTGACTGATGGTGCACGGGTTCCATTTCCTGTTTGAGGGTGATGTGGATTTGGGCAGCTGATATCTTTAGCTCCGAGATGAGAGGGTGGACACAAATGTGTGGGGGCTGATGGATGATTCCTGTTTGGCGTCGCTCCTGTGAATGTCAGCAAACCTGTGCACACACAAAGAGAAAAGCATCGACGAGGACATTAGGGAAATGCATTCTGTGGCATGATCAAAGGCAAGAAAAAACGACATGCATTACCTTTTCCTGCCTCGTCTTTTCATGTTTGTTGATCTTGTGTGGCTCTTTTGTTTGTGTTTACTTAGTGAATGATAATTTTTATATGACAGCATTCTGAAGAGCATCTGCTTTGAAAGGCACATGCTTTTTGAAAAATGTAAATGGTAGAGGGTGAATGCGCGTGTTCTTTAGCAAGAAAGCCTTTGCAAAATGATTATTTTGTTACACACAGGCCTTTCAATGTGGCTGCGCACATCGTGTGGCTTTTTTTTTTAAAGGGAAATAATTATGCCACCCGTTGTCTGTCTGAGTGTTCATTCACATTTGGAGAATTAAAATTGAATATGTAAATAACATTGCCTGTGCGGTAATCAGCATTGTTTCCTCCGAGCTGCTGTCCTGCTAAGATATTCACTTATTTTAAATACAATCATGCTTTAGTACAGTCCTCAGCTCTATTTTAATCAGCGTTCATAATTAATCTTTCGGTAACACTTTACAATACTGTTCCGTCATTAATGAATAACTACACGGGAACAAATGAGTAACGCAATATTAACATTCTAGTAACTACTAAAGGTTCTTTATTGGCATCTATGATTCTGTGAGGAACCTTTAACCTCCATGGAACGTTCCCCTTACACAAGTTTCTTTACAGAGGAAAAAAGTTCTTTAGATTATTAAAATGTTCTTCACACTAAGAAAAAAATGGTTCTTTTAAGAACTGTTCACTGAAAGGTGGTTCTTCTATGACATCTCTGTGAAAAGCCCCCTTTGTTTTAAAGAGTATATTAACTATAACAAGAAACTCGAATTAGAAGGCAATGGTGCTCACTTGAATGCGGTAATTCACTATTAGCTAATACTACTATTTTTTAGCTAATACTACCTCCCAAAGGACTACAAAGAACTATACTGTACAGTTCATAATTAATTAGAGTAATGCATAATGTATAATTCATTCTAAATCGAAGATCATGGGAACCCACCAGTAATGACTCAAGTATTACCAAATCCTTCAGAAGGAATTACTATTTGGAGCAGTATTCTAAAGTGAAAAGCATGATAACTCCCTAATATCGACTGAAGTCATTGATTTTTGTAAGGTTTTGGATAGTAATTACTCAAGTGTTACTACATCCTTCTAAAGGAATTATTAAATATTGGGAACAGCATTCTAAAGTGAAAAGCATGATAAGGACTGAAGTCATTGCAAGCTTTTCAGGGTTTTTTTTGGATTAGTAAATTTCTCCACAGAAACCCTGACGCGCATCTGCAAAGGGACGGATGGCCCGACTAAACGTTGTGTTGTCGTAGGAAAGGAATGTGGACAAACGTTGACACAACATCCTAAAATTTTGGACCCACTGCTCCTCCAAAGCCAATATTTAAACACAATATGCTCCCACCAGTCCTGGGATCTTTCACACAAAATAACTGAAGCATATGCGCAGGCTGCAATGATGGCACTTTTCATCCTCCTCCGGCTCATAATAATGGTGATGTTTGGCGAACTTTGCATAGGCCTTTATCGCAGAGCTAGCATCAAGCATATTTCGCGTTCGTCCATCAGCGCAAGAGAATTTAACTCTGTGCAGTGTTTCAGATAGTATGGCAAGTGTAAACACATGGATCGGATACAGTTGAAAGAACGTGTAAACGGATGGTAAATTGGCCATCAAAACCTGCAGTGTAAACAAGGCCTTATTTTCAGAATAATAACAATTTAACTTTTTTAATTTATTAATTTAAACTAATTATTAAGGCCTGTTCACACCGGGACGAATTTCGCGCTCGATATTCACCGACGTTTAACTGTACGTTCACACCGCCGCCGGCGAGAGCGGCAAAATTCGCTCTCGCCGCCCTGCCACCGACGCCGTAGAAAGATTCGGGGACGCTCTGACGTAGAATAGAATGCGTGATTTTTTTCCTCTCAGGCGGAGGACTTCTACATTCCGATTGGTTACCGCTAGTTGCCGCCGAACCGCGTCATAGCTTATTACCATAAAGTTGACTTGATTTCAACTCCTCTCGCCGCTCTCGCCGTCCAAGACGCGCCGCGCCGCCCTCGCCGGAGCTCGCCGCCGGCTCTCATTGAAAATGAATGGCTTCCGGCAACTTTGACGCTCTCGCCGCCGGCGGTGTGAACGCACAGTAATGCCTCGTAACTAAACAAAGGGCGGCAATGTGAGTGTGTACACCGACGCGAAAAACGCCACGCGTAAAAGCGTCATTTTTTAAAAAACGCCTTGGGTTCGTTTTTTTGGTTTGACGCGCTGCGTCAAAAACTATCCGACCAATGAGATTGGCGCTTTTGCTCACGTGTCTGGAGCTTCTGAAGTTACAGTAAAACACAACTTGGGGGCGCTCAAACACAAAACGGTCTTGCCGAGCAGTGCGAGCACACATATGTAACGGCGAAGAAGATATATGCCGAGTAGCGTCTAAACACTGCCGGGAAGAAATAAGACGAGGAAGATGCAAGGCAAGATGAATGTAGAGCTGCTGGTCTCGTTGGTGTCGGAACATAAAGAACTATATGACAAACGCGACAGCGACTACAAAAATCTTGATAAAAGAGAACTGTTATGGAGTGGTATTAAGCGCCATCTAATGTCAGGGAATGAATTTGCATGTTCACTCGGCTCATCCTTAGCGAAAATCGCTTGGGTGTGAACAAAAAACGCGTTGAAAAACGCTGGCGAATAACGCGCGCCGATATTCGTCCCGGTGTGTACGGGCCTTTAGGCTATCATTTTTTACCACTCTCCACGCCTCCCCTGGCATGCTCTGGCGCCCCCCTGGGGAGGTGCGCCCCACACTTTGAAAACCCCTGTTCTACAGTTTCAGCAAAAGAAATGTTCCAGTTCCAGAGTAGAGCATAAATTATATTAACTCTAAAATTTTATAAAAGACATTGAAGTGCCAAAATGTTTTCCAAAAATAATAATTGCAAAGGTAACAGGTTGTCAAGGCAACCATCAGGCATTCAGTGTTTCCATCTAAATAGGTGAATTGAAAACAATTATGTAATTATCTCACTTTTTTATGGCAGTAAGTTTGGGAATCCCAGAGTTAGAGAAAAAAGATCATATCAGTTCATTGCGGTTTAACTAACAATCCCCAGAATTTATAATTCATTTGTAAATCAGACATTCTCCCACATTACCCAGATCAATTTTTTATGCACGCCAATGTAACTGCCATAATCAGAACACAATTTTGTCCATTCCAGTTCCTCTCCATGTAAATATTTATGGAGCTCTCTCTTTACTGTTTCTCCATCTACTCGAGATTGCCTTGTGATACATGTGGCGCTCTCTTGAGAGAGGAAGACACTATGTTGGAAATGGTGATAACACTGACTAGAACGGCCATAGAGAATTTCATTTCCTAGAACTACCGTTGAGTCCACAAAGCCTAAAATCCGCCCTAGAAGTCTTACACAACAGCTTCCCTCTGAGATTTTCCTTAAGTGCTCACTCTGGACCCTTTTATAATGGAGTTTTTCAATAAAAACTCATCCCTTATGACTAGCTTTTTAACAAAGTGCTTTTGTTAAAAGTTTGACTGTTGGAATAACACTGGCGTGAAAAGGTATTGTTTCCCAAAGGACACTTTTCAATACAGAAAAACTGGTGTTAAATTACTTTATTATTATAACAGAACAGTATTCAGCATTTTATTTTGCAATGTAATGGAAAGACTGGAAAGCTATTGCTCAAAAACTGACAGGTGCTAATTGCCTCAAGGATTAACATACATTTATGCAAATTTCTGTCCTCATATTATCCTCCCGCACTGCAAAACTAGTCTTTCCCAAGCCATGTACACTCGATGGGAATCGCTTGAAGCATGACGGAAAGACAAACAACAGCTGGCATGTAAATATATCTTGTTAAATATAACCGTATCTCCTTCTTTGCTACCATCAGGCCATCTGCAATCGCTACTGAGGCAGAGCGCAAGGGATTTTAGGTTTCAGCTCACGTCCTGCGACATCATCTTCTCCCTTCATCTCCCGATCCGCAGCAAAACCGGCGCCCCCAGCTGCCCTCTAATCCTGCTTTAGCCCTTCTGCTGATCAGGTGCGTCACTCTTAACACAACTTCATCAACGCCGCCGGGGCACAATTGGCTGGATAAATGATAAGATTTCCACTCGATTTCTGCTCGGCCTTATTCCACCTCTGTACCTCTGCTCTGTATCTGTCATGTTGCTTTAAAGCAAACGCTATGATAGCGCTCTTGTCGTTCGCCACGTTTTGTCGCTGTTCTGCTTCGGACCTGCTCGCTAGACGACCTCCGTCATCGCATATTAGATTCAGAGACAATGATGGCTTACTAAGGAAAAGCAAATAAGAGATAATCTTACTGAAGCACCACTCACCTCCTCACAGCAATCTCAAGTCCTTTAGGATGGCTCCTTGGGCAGAGGCTATTAAAAAAGAGAAAGAAAATAGAGGTCAGATATTTCACTAGACTGCGTTATCTTTACTTACGATATCAATTCATAAATGTCAGAAATGTTTCATAATTAAAATTCTACCAAATAACATGAAAAACTGTGTAAGGGTGATTCTCAATATATGGTGACACGATTTAAAATGGTCAAGAAACTCCATATAAAAGGTATCATTCCATAACCATTTATTAAAGGGATATTTCACAGCTGGAAAGATCAATGTGTACTTAAATTGGGTCATTTATGTAGTAGAAATGTGAAATTATTTTAGAAGTTGGTGCCTTCTAGACTGAGAAAAGCCAGAAAATGTATTTTTAGCTCATGTGGATGAAAGACAACAACTCCCAGAATGCACTTGCTCTGCTGCCCTACGAGGCCTCCCAAGCCACGCCTACCGGTTACAGAGGGCATTATCGGAAGAAATGACACAACTAGGCTACTAGTTGACTCGAAACTGAAAAGATGCCGTTTTATCGTGAGATCCCCTATGGGCGGGTTGAAAACATGCGGAACGAGCTCCTACTACAGGATGTAGTCTCTCGCCTCTGGACAAAAAAAGCCTCCGATGACGCAAAATGAAAATTTTTGCGTCATCGGAGGTTTTTTTTCAGACGCACAATACAGAAATCTCTCGTCTCAGGGGGACATGAGGGAGGGAAGCACGGTCATCCAAAAATACTACTGGGTTTCTACTGATACAAAGCTTAATCCTAATGGGTGAAGTATCCCTTTAAATAATATGAACCTGAATACATTTTTTTATTTATTTATAATTGTTTTCCAGGTTATAAGTTTAACAAGTTGCCCCCCCAAAAAGTAATTAATAATTTAAGTGTAATGCATTTAAATTAAAATATATAATTACCAATGTCAAACACTAAACTAAAACTAAAAGATTGTAGAAAAATACTCCCAAAATCAAAGTTCAGAGTAAGAAGATGCTGTTCAAATGTGCACATTGTGATTTTCCTACCATTTAAAAAAATATAATGAAACCATATTCTTTTGAGAATTTATCCAGTGTTGCAACCCTTTCCTAAAAATAAAATAAAAATAACAAAAGTCATCATGATTAGTAGCAATGTTAATATTTACCACTTATCTTTCTGAAATTTAGATTTTTGAAATTTCTATCTTGACAATGACCATAGACTGTAAAAAAATATGGACGTAGTGTCCGTGAAGTCACACGTATGTTTCTGAAGAGCATTTTTTAAGCCCAAAATGGGCGGAGCCAGCCATCTCGGCAGCGCGTCATTGCACATCACTCCCGGTTAACCGAGATTAGCTAAGTTGTTTTTTTATTTTTTTGACAGTAGTGGCAACCCACCTGTCACTCAAGTGGCCATGACCTTAATTATGCAGAACTTTAAAATCACCCCCCTCACTGTTGTCACGAAGGTCAAAATGTGCTACATAGACCAAAATCACTTTTTGTAACAGGCTGTCCACTTATTTTTTTTCTGCTGTAATGTTGGACATTTTAACATAGGGGTTTATGGGATTGACTCTCTTTTGGAGCCTGTCTCTAGCGGCCAGTCGATGAATTGCAGTTTAAGTCACTTCTGTGTTCCAGAGAGAGACAAGAAGGTTGTCGCTTGGCAATGACCCACAAAAGACAATCCATCCATCCATCCACCCACCCATCCATCCACTCATCCATATACATCATTTCCACTGAAAGATAAGGCCAAGTTAGAAGTGATTTTAGTTAGTTGCTCTTCAACACTGCCAGACTGTCTGCAACACCCTCAACCCTGCTAATGGTGGTAATACAAGTCCTCTGCTGTCTGGTTTATGCTCTGAAAGCACCTCAAATTAGCCAGCACTGTATTCTGCACTTCACAGGGCTTTTTTTGAAGTCTTTACTCTCAGATCAAGTTGAAGAAACTTCCAACTTTCCACTTGCTCATTCAATGTTTATAAAAACCTCTTAACCCCTCAAGACTTCGAGTCCCTCATTGGCAAGCTCATGGCTCTTGGAGCCGCTACATTCATTGGCATGCAGAAGGCACTCTAAGCTGTTCGTTGGCACCCGTGCTGATTGGCTCGTCACCGAGTCATTCACAATGGTGTTGACAGTGCCCGTGATTCTATGGGTAGAGCTGGTTTTTCCAGTGCCCGCCTGCCCGTATGCCTCTCTGCCCTGGAAGCCTGGCGCTATCTGTGAAACCCTTCACGCAGTGCATCTGATCTGCTGCACCTCTCCTCAAACATGTCATCTAAATGCTAAGCACTCATGCTGCATTGTTAAATGAAAACAACAAGAACAGCAAAAGCAAACAAGAAAATCCTGCAACTGGCTGCAAGCTTTTTTGATTTGATTTTTTCCAATTTCTGTTCTTCAAGATCCTAGACACATTCTTCCTTCACCTCGAGATGTGAGGAGAATTCTGAGAGTGTTATCACGTAAGCTCACTGCACACTACTGTATATGATTTTCTGCCACAGCTTTGCTGTCTGAGACAAACTTTGGGAATTATCTTTGATTGCTTGGTGTGACATGATCGACAGCGGGTTAATTGCTTTGGCAGTGAATCTTAGCCTCAGATGAAGTTTGAGCAACAGTCCTCCAATGTCAAATGAAGAACTTGTCTACAAGATAAGCAAGATAAATACAATGTTCATTAGAGTTCTCATTATTACAATTGTACTAAAAATGACCTCAAAATCCTTCTTTCAGCCAGCGTGAGCCAACAAATTGTAATTTAGCTGTGCGTTGTAATTGTAATTTATCATTAGCATGTTAATGATGACACAACAGTGTACAACAGTGCCCAACCACTTTTTCTGGAAGTATTTTTCCCATTGGGATTTTTAAAAAAGTCTTTATTTAACAAATATAAGCCTTGAACCAAAACCACCAGCTACGAGGTGAAACATCAGACAAAAAGACTGTAAACTTCATGACTTCCTTTTTACCCTTTCTTTTAAGGTGCCATTGTTACATTGTAATTATATATGCTGACTATGGTTGGGAATTTTATCGATTCCGATTCTTATCGATTCCTAATTTTGATTCCAATAAGGTAAAAATTGAATTTTAGGTTTATTTCGCTTTCCCCCCCACCCCCACAATGGATGTCTATGTGCACTCGAACATTCATTCCTAAAACACATTAAACTTTCGTTTACAAAGACGTGAAACTCACCGAGTGGTCAGGGATGTTCACTGATATGTTCACTCAAAAATCGCTGAAAATGATGCATTCCAACAGGTGTTTTACCATTCGTTGTAAAACTGTGGATCTATTTTTCCAAACGTCTCACACCTGTAGATTCTTCCGTTGAGAGCTTGAATAATAGACACTCCAGCCCAGTTGGTGGCGATAATGCACATTTGCCAATTGCAAGCAAACCACTGGCATTTCATTGAATACACAGAAGAAGCCGAAGAAGAAGCGGCGGAGTAATACCGTACCTCACACAGCACATTCAATACAAGTCAATGGAGTTGGACAAAAACTACGATAAAACCTGTTGGAATGCATCATTTTCAGCGATTTCTGAGTGAACATACCAGTGAACACCCCTGACCACTCGGTGAGTTTCACGTCTTTGTAAACGAAAGTTTAATGTGTTTTAGGAATAAATGTTCGAGTGCACATAGACATCCATTGTGGGGGTGGGGGGGAAAGCGAAATAAACCTAAAATTCTCGGGACAGCAGCATGTGTCCAAATTTTAATCTTACCCGTTCTATTTCATCAGATACGATCTGTAAACAGGGCTTTAAGTGTAAAATACCGAACTTGTCCTTTAAGATTTTCAGGTATTCAGGTATAGCAACTGTAATCAAAAGTAAAATAACACTGCACTTTATGAATAAAATGTACAGTATACATTACACAAAGTTACATAAGTTATACAGTCAAAAACAGCAAGTGAAGTTTCTTTGTCTTTTGTTGTTTGTTGTTAACGTTATAATAGAGACAGCAGCAGCAATATCAGGCTGCTGTCACTTTAAGAGCTGCACGGATCCAATATACTGTTGCAACCAACTGTGTTTACAAGGCTATTTTAACAGAGCACAGAAACAGCACAGACAACAGTGCGTGAATGGTTTAAAATCACATTAAAATAACTTTCTGTGAGAACTGAAAACAGCGCACGAGTCTTCTTATTACTAAGTATAACAAGGACACTGTAAAATAAAGTGTTACCACAGCTTTAATGAGGGAAAGAATTGCGAATTACATAAAATAAAACTGGAGAAATACAAAACTATTGATTTAAAGATAATAATTTTGTATATAGAAATAATATATTTTGAGTTATTATTGCAAAATATGCATATTATGCATGCAACTATTTAAGAAGTTTGATAGAGTAAGGAAACGGACTCAATTACATCATTCACTGTGCTTCATGGGAGTGGGCGGGTGCTCAAGAGTTTGTGCGTCGCGATTCTCTGACTGGTAGATTTCGCAGAGGAATCATGGGTAATGCAGATTTCAACAGGAATTCTTTAAAAAATAAGTCGAAATAATACGGACTGACAGAACAAACGCATAAGCCATCCGATAACAACCTTGTCAGTCACAGTAGGTCTGTCTTTAAAGGTTCATACATTTTTGTTCAAAATCAGCTCCTGCAAGGAGAAAATTAATAGGATTTTTACTTCTGAAACCCGACTGTTGCACTCTTTTGATGATGTAAAAGGCCCCGTCAGTGCTCAGTTGTAGCACAAATCTGATCTTACTGGTGTCATATATCGTACAATCATAAAGTACAGAAAAAAAATTCACATGGTGTAATAATGCATATTGGTGCAGGGATGGCTTGCTTCTAACAGAAAAATCATTGAGAGAAGCAGCCATGACCGCACAGTCTTCTGCTTCTTACGACTCAGTTCCTCCAGTGCTTTAAGCTCGACTAGATATTGATTTGGTGACACCAACTCTGAGAAAAAACTGCTGAGGCAGCTATTGTGGGAAGCACTATTAACTGTTCATGCTAATTAATGGGCTAAATAGGTGAATGCGGTGTCATGTGGTAATGCCGGAAAGCGGCAGAACGATACTGAGTAAGAGACAGAGGGACATGTGGAAAGAAAAAGCCATTTCTTGTGCCTGCAAACAATCGGATGAAACAGCTCCTCTGTTAGCATGTTACCATAGGGGATTGTGTGCTGCCACATACTGTGAATGTCGTAGGGCATTAGTCTGCAAGAGGAAGATGAAGAGTATGTAAACTTGCCTGCTAGCAGAGAGGCCCAGATTACAAATGTGTACTTTGCTAATTGAGCGGATTAGCTATCATTAGCGCAAATGATGCTACTGCTCCAGGTGTTCACGTTGCAGGAGGTAAAAAGTGCTTAACAGAGACAATATTATTAACAGCAACACTATTTACTCTCTGAAAGAGCTACTCTCTGTTTACCCTGAAAGTAAACTTGCCCCATCTTTCATTTTATGGACAAATAACCCTAGACATTTTTCAATACGTCTTCTACAGAAGAAAGAAAGTATACAAGTTTGAAATGATATGTGGATGAATTTTTTAAATATTTAGAATATCAGATTAGCATTTTGTGATGTAAAATTGATAATTCATATCATGAACAAACAATGAGCAACATTTCTTCATTGCCTTTATTAACCTAGGGATTCATTGTTAATTTACAAACATACTATTCAAAATACATGCACTGATGCTTATTTTCATGATGTGTGAAGCAGGCCTATGGAAAGCATTTGGAAGAGTGTGGCCGTTCAACCTCATGCGGTTTAGGCAGGGATTAGTGATTTTGTAACCGTGGGAGACGTGCATTAACACACTCGTGTTAGTCTCCATTTCCACAGTAACAGCAGTAAAAGCGATACGTGCCCTTTGCGGGAGGCGGCGAGGGCCGTTCCTCCAACTGGCCTCGACTGGATTTTGAATTTAAGGTTTGATTAATCTCCTCCAGTGGCTGTGAGTGGAGCAATTAAGGCAATTATAAATCACTGGCAAACTGCAGGGACGAACCTGATGGGTAATATAGCGTATATTGATAGAGTAGCCTTTGAAAATGACTGCTAAACTCCAGTCAGCCAATAGTTAGGAGACATTTTTCAGGCTTTATCAAGCATCTCAATGAAATGAATTTCAAAAGGAGGCTAGATTCCCTGGTGCGATATGTGCTTTTCAAGCCGCCTGTGGGAGAGCAGGTCACAATGGAGGGAGAGCATTTCTCTCTCTCTCTCTCTTTTTTAATGCTATGCTTTTGTTCTCTGCTCGATGCAGGGCTCCCATGACAAAGCGAGTTAATAAAATGAATAAAGAAATTAATAAATTAACAGACGCATATATGAACTGGTAAAGAGGGTCGTTTAGAGATATAGTTTAATCCCAGCTGCATATGATCATCTCTTGCCATTCAAATTCTTTGAGGCATCGCAGTTTCAATCACTTCAAATGCATTATTGAAAGCACCTTCTTTTGGAAGATGTTTCAAACGAATTTTTCATCCTGTTGGTTTTCCTGTAGTAGAAGAGCTAACACTCTAGTCTCGGTATGCTAATAGGCTATGTCTTCAAATGAATCCAAAACAGTAGCGGGGGCCTTTGAGAAGGACGATATTAGACGTCCTCTGATCATGGCCTGATAGACCCGCAGCAAACATCTCCGAAATATTCCTCTGGGAAATGTGAAGCGCTGCATGTGGGATGCAAAAACCATAGTTCAAAGAAACCCTGGCAATCCTTCAGATGGAAAATGGCCTAAACGTGGTTTAAGTGACGAGGCGGCTGGCTGAGAGGGGCTTCTGACGGGAAAGAGAAGAGGCCAAAAACATAAAGGAATCATTTTAAGAGGGAGAGGTGGTGAGGGAGGAGAGTTTTTGAAATCAACAATGATGCATGCTAAGAAAACTCAAAAGAACAGAACACGTGCTTAATTCACTCAAACCTTAACAAGGCAATCTGGATCTGTCGACCCAAACAGAAATGGCACATTTAGATGTAATTGCCAGTGTTGTGCTGCGCTCATTCTCTGTGCTCTGAAATAAACGGAAACATTTTGATATTGATTAGAGGCAAGCTTTGATAAGGCAATTACTCGTAACGATCTCTTGAGCACCAAATACATAATGAGACTTGCATGGATGTGCTCAGGGCTTTTCAATCAAACCTGTTTTGACATTGTAGGCATACACTTGTTGTCCTAAATTATAGGTTTTATATTACTATAAATAGATTTATTTTACTAAATGTGTTACTTGACAAGAATTTAAATATTTGCAGAAAGCAACAGGGAAAAATGTAGGGCCTATATTTGACACTCAAAGCCTTTTGTCAATGCATTTTATCTTCTCCAACACTGGAAGATTTTTCAATGTATTTTTTTGACAAGTGAAAAAATATTCCAGTGCAGTAAGACAATATTATATTACAAATACAAACAAGTCAAAATATCTTGCTTCCCAAGAAAAAATATTCTGTTGTAGGGTTTTATTAAAAGGATAGTTCATCCAATAATGCACATACACTGCTAAAATTGTGTCATATTTAATAAACCTTGTATTCATTTCAAATCTGTATGAATCTATTTTTCTCAAATTAGAAATCACTGGTAACCAATATTGTTTGGTTACATACTTTATAAATCCACAGCCTGCGACAGCAGATAACAAGGTAGATAGATTTCCTAGCGTCACTCCACTGAGAGAAAGGGTGTTTTCTTTTTTGCTAACACCTTGCCACTTCAATTACAAAAAACATCCCACGCTGGCACTCGACTAATGTATTTCACTCAATTATGAATAAAGGCACACACCGCTGTGTCACACAGGCCCCTTTGAGGACCCACCGAGCTGAATTTGGATGCCCTCCTCCCTACGGATGAGGCGAAGAAGAATCAAATCAGGCGACCCGCTGCGCCACGCGCTCGGCTCCATAAATGTATTCAATAAAAAGAAGAGGGGAGGGGTTGAAAAGGGTACAGAATCTCAAAGGATTGCCAATTCTCCAGTGTGTCAGATATTTAGTGGCCTCTAACAGTGCAGGCGTGAGCGGAAAGCGAGCAGGCGGAGTGAGGGAGACGGCTCGTGGATGAGACGCTGTGTTTGCTCTGACCCTGTCGCAGCCGATCTCACCGAGACGGCCCCTACAACGGCTGGCTGAAAACAATCGCCTCATTCCTCCGCACCGCTCCGTCGCTCTTTCCCTCCCTCTATATGTCTCCTTCATCCTTTCTCTCGGTGCTGATGACAGAGCAATGCCATTACCCAGAAGAAACCGAGGGGAGGCAGAGATTAAGACAGAGAAAGACACAACGTCAAAAAAAAAATAAAATAAATCACAGACAGAGAAGCAAGGGAGTAGCTTTGGGTTAAACACAGGTTTCGATTTGGAGGGGAGTTCAACTTCTTTTTGGTGTTTGACTAAAATATGTTTGTTTTAGGGCTGTCAAAAGATTAATCGCGATTAATCGCATCCAAAATAAAAGTTTGTGTTTAAATAATATATGTGTGTGTACTGTGTATAATTAAATTTGAATATATAAATACACACACAAGCTTGTATATTTTTAAGAAAAATGTGTAATTTATATAAAAAAAATTATATTTATATATAATATAAATTATATATAAATATATACAGTATATGTATGCAAAAATTTCTTAAATATATACATGCATGTGTGTGTATTTATATATACAAAATAATTATACACAGTACACACACATATATTATGTAAACACAAACTTTTATTTTGGATGCGATTAATCGCGATTAATCTTTTGACAGCCCTAGTTTGTTTCTATATAATTGTATAGCTTGTAATAATACAAATGGTTAAAAGCAGCATTACAGAACCTAGAATAATAAAGAAGATTAAAGAACAGGAAAATAATGCCCCAGTGAACACGCCTAAGGCAACAACAGCCTAGGATGAGCTAAGAAACTGAATTTTGCACAAAAAAAAATTAAGAAACCCTGTTATTCTAACATGCATTTTACTCCTAATTCCATGTTTGCACAGCAGGGCTGTGCTTCATTAAAAAGTGAATTGAGAATGTCTCATTTCATGCAAAAAACCTGAAGTTTGAAGGTTTAAATGACAGAATGATTGACAGACAGACAGACAGACAGACAGACAGACAGAAACGGCTCCTTGAACAAGAAAAATGTGATTTTGATCTTGATTTTGCCCATTGGGAATTCACTGGATCATTGCATTGCTGTGGTTTGCTATTGGTGTGATCTCATGTCAGTGACAGGTTGTCATCAGAGAAGAGATGAGATGACACTGCATGAGGGAGGGGAAGTTATTATGATGAAAGATTACAAGGAGACGTGAATTTGGAAAAATAAACACTGCAAAATAGTCAATTTTGCTTTCAAGGTGACTTTAATTTTGATTTCATGTTATCTATCAAATCTGCACTCCTGCAGAGAAGCTAAATAAAAGCAGACGGAGAAAACCACATGTTGAGAAAACATCAGGTAAGCACATATAATGACCGATCCTTGTTCCCGCAAGAGCATTGTTTTCACAGGGACTATAAAAGACATGACAGCATGACTCAGTGGTTTGTGAGCGGACAGAGTTCACATGCCGCCCACCCACTCTCAAGCCCTTCTCCCCAGAAAACAGGATCCATTCGCACTCTCGTCCTCTTTGTTTCCTATTCATATCCATCTCTGTGAATATCTCTACAGTGCATAACATGCCAAAGCAGTGGGCTCCTGAGACTATGGCAAATTTGAACCTTTCAGCAGTTCACTAGTGAAGACAAATGGCCGGCGTGTTTAGGGGCCCTCGTGAGTGATCTGTATTAATGTCTGGCAGGGATTCAGCATGCTGCATATGCTAACTCCATTAGCGGGTCAGAACCTGGCTCTGTCTGAATCCCCTGCACGCTGGGGGGGCTGAATATAGGAAAGTTGCAGGTGTGTGCATGCTACAGCAGAAAGACGGCATACGTATGCACACATAAACGACATAAACACACTCCATTTGCACACGTTTTCTGGAATCGAGCCTACGAATAACCACTCTGTGCTTGTGGACCGTCTGTTTCTGTTGATTCGCCACCCCATGATGCATTTGCTATTCAGTCATCTTTGCATAATATGAATACAGCAATTCTGTAACACAAATGCAATCCAATGTTGTTGCAAATTGCAACATGCACAAATGCAGTCCCACTGCAATCTGTGACATACACGTATGAGCAGACTGGATTTATGACTAGTTGCTATTACGTTAAAGGCTAGTTCAACCAAAAACATAATTTACTCACCCTCACATTGTTCATGTTCGCTGATCAATGTTTGTATGTGAATAAAAGCCTAAATTCAATCCGTTCATCATAAAAAGTGATATATTCTCTTAAGAAATTTGGACTAAACCACTCAATTCATATTGATTAGTTTTGCAATCTCTTTATGAACTTTTTGAAATGCAAAGTGTCAGTTGTGTAGCTGTCAATGGAGGGACAGAAAGCTCTCAGATTTAATCCAAAAGATCTTCATTTGTTTTTCGAATATGAACAAAAGTCTTACTGGTTTGGAATGACATGAGGGTGAGTAATTGATGGCCTTTTTTACATTTTTGGGTGAACTAACAATTTAAGAAAATCTGCCAACAGAATAGTTATACAATGGTTTATCACTCAGCTTTCTGAAATATCTAATTCTGATGGGTCAATCATGACAAAATATGGTCAAACATTTTGTATAATGAACACTAAACTGTAAATTATGTAAAAATTAAAACAAAATTGAAGTAATAAAAAATGTAACATTGTAAGTGATGGCTGGTTGTTTAGCAAGAAACATATATATTGCTAATTTTTCATTATAATATACTAGTTTCACCAGTGTTACTTTTTCGGAAAGCACTCAAAGCTATGAAATAGACTTACATTAACTTATATTTTAGCCGTGCAGCTGCCATTGAGATGAATCAATACAAGCAACCAATTTCCTACATAGCTGTGCTAGTTTCATTTTTCTCAAACCACTCTGTGGTTTTTTTCATCTTGCATAATAAAATAATAAAACTTAATGTGTTAAACTTAATGTGGTAAGCAGTCAAGTAATAAGTGATAATCAACAGTCAGTCAGGCATTAGCGCAAAAAAACCTTTAGGGTGATACAGGACCCCTCATCTTTGTGTCATGGTCCTGACCACACTATAGAAGATTGATTTTGTGACAAGGACCAGTGTGTGCATTTTGAGTAAATCTTATGTGCATTTAACTCTAGCAAATATGTATATATCTTTTGCCATTATTAATCATGTAAGGTCTGATAAATCATGTAAATAATTAATGGTCGGGCAAATTTAATATTTTGCGATGAAACAGTTTATTGCCTGTTTGTTGCCTTTAGGCAAAAAAAAAAAAAAAATGCATAGGCCTATACTTTTTTTATGTTTTGTATTATATTTGATAAATCAGGCTTTTATGACTCATATAGTATGATAAAGTGAGAACATGGAGTTAAAAATACCTCAGTTTTATCCAGAGGCCCAAACTGAGTAAAACTACAGTATGCAATTTAGTGCAGTTGCTGATACTGTATTTATAAGGCTAAAACTTAAGATGAAATATTTAGAACATTACTTGCATAAAATGCATATAAACATCATTGATACTCTATATCTCCCAATAATATGTCTTATTAAGATATTTAAATGCTTTGTTTTATGATCAAAGCTACGTAGTTTTCATTGTGGGGGCAAAACGTATTATGATTGAGAGATGAACAAATGTATCCATGTATGGATAATCAAGTAAACCTAAGTTTCTTAAGTCCAGTAAATGTATTATGAACATTATACTTACTGCCCTGCTTTCTAGATATCACCATCAGCCATTGAAAAACCCATATGGGTCAGCAACTGCAACATACAGGAATTACAACCCTCTTTATTCCAGGTCCACTGATTTATGAACCACCTGCTTCACTGGGTACTCATATTATCTTGCTAATTTCCTGCTAGACCTCACAATAAAGGCTATAACACTTTTCCAGAAGCATATCAATATCTTTCTAAGAATAGCTGTCACAAATCTGCTGAAAACTGCTTCTGCTGACACTGTAACACAGTAGCATTCAGTCCACCATAAAAAGAGTCATTCTGAAAGGATATACATGCTCTCACACAGACACACACACACACAGACACACACACACACACACACACACACACACACACACACACTCACACTCACACACACACACACACACACACACACACACACACACACACACACACACACACACACACACACACACACACACACACACACCCTAATCGCAATCACCCACAAATGGACACTTATCCATAATCATGCACAGACGCAAAAATCTGTTCAGACACAGGGACATTTCAACTCAATACACACTCATATAAGTAAACAACTCCCATGCAAACTCCTCTCTGCTGTCAGACTAGATTATATGGTGCAAGAAACAGGGGCATGAAATCTGCGGCAGCTGCCCCAGGCAGAGAGACACAAGGCTGCAGGCACATACACACACACACACATGCCTACACAATGGCATACACACACTAACCAATGCTGTACTAGCGAGTAGACAGACACACAAGAAGGAGGGTCAGAACAAGAGAGGTGAATTCCATTCAAAAGTGAGCATCACTACGCCTAACTCGTTTCCAAGGCGCTTCAAGTGAGTCTCATAGGTGGCTACTGAAAAACAACACAAAGACATACATACTGCCACTTATTAAGAATCTTTGATAACATTGCAGCAAAAATGATACCTACAGCTGTAGCAAATCAAAGCTGCAAAATACTCACAACACAACCAAATATGGAAACACTGCAAAATACTCACAACGCAACCAAATACTGAAACGCACTGCAAATACTCACAGCGCAACCAAATACAGAAAACACGCTGCAAATACTCACAACTCAACCAAATACGGAAACACTGCAAAATACTCACAACGCAACCAAATACAGAAACACGCTGCAAATACTCACAACTCAACCAAATACGGAAACACTGCAAAATACTCACAACGCAACCAAATACAGAAACACGCTGCAAATACTCAACACGACAAAATACAGAAACACGCTGCAAAATACTCACAACGCAACCAAATACAGAAACACGCTGCAAATACTCACAACTCAACCAAATACGGAAACACTGCAAAATACTCACAACGCAACCAAATACAGAAACACGCTGCAAATACTCAACACGACAAAATACAGAAACACGCTGCAAAATACTCACAACGCAACCAAATACTGAAACGCACTGCAAATACTCACAGCGCAACCAAATACAGAAAACACGCTGCAAATACTCACAACTCAACCAAATACGGAAACACTGCAAAATACTCACAACGCAACCAAATACAGAAACACGCTGCAAATACTCACAACTCAACCAAATACGGAAACACTGCAAAATACTCACAACGCAACCAAATACAGAAACACGCTGCAAATACTCAACACGACAAAATACAGAAACACGCTGCAAAATACTCACAACGCAACCAAATACTGAAACGCACTGCAAATACTCACAGCGCAACCAAATACAGAAACACGCTGCAAATACTCACAACTCAACCAAATACGGAAACACTGCAAAATACTCACAACGCAACCAAATACAGAAACACGCTGCAAATACTCACAACTCAACCAAATACGGAAACACTACAAAATACTCACAACGCAACCAAATACAGAAACACGCTGCAAATACTCAACACAACCAAATACAGAAACACGCTGCAAAATACTCACAACGCAACCAATTACTGAAACGCACTGCAAATACTCACAACTCAACCAAACACAGAAACATGCTGCAAAATATTCCCAACCAAATACAGAAACACACAGCAAATACTCACAACGCAACCGAAAACAGAAACACGCTGCAAATACTCACATCACAACCAAATACAGAAACACGCTGCAAAATACTCACAACCAAATACAGAAATGTGCTGCAAATACTCACAACGCAACCGAAAACAGAAACACGCTGCAAATACTCACAACACAACCAAATACAGAAATGCACTGCTAATACTCACAACGCAACAAAATACAGAAACATGCTGCAAATACTCACAACTCAAACAAATACAGAAACACGCTGCAAAATACTCACAACCAAATACAGAAACGCACTGCAAATACTCCCAACTCAACCAAAAACAGAAACGCGCTGCAAATACAACACAACCAAATACAGAAACACACTGCAAAATACTCACAACGCAACCAAATACAGAACCGGGCTGCAAATAGGACAGAAATGTTTCAAGTGGACCCCAACAAGTGACGAACCTGGCTGATACATGCTTATTGTTCAATGTCTACTCATCAGGGGTGTGTGCGATGACCTGAAAGGTGAGGTTTTTTTAATTATTTTAACATCCTGAACATATGTTCATTGTGAGTATTTGGTTTTCTTAATTTGCTGGTGCTTTTTTCTATTTACATGTATCTTCCTCGGTTGTAGCACATTGAGCTCTCGCGGCCACCGTACATTTAAGCCTTGAGTGATAAAAATAGCAGGTTATTTATTAAATTAGCTCAGGTTTTAAAATGAATTGCGCCATTATCATGCGATCATAAATGACAAAATGACTTCATTTGCATGTGCACTTCGCTAACGGCCCTGTAGAAGAGCCCACTAAGAGTGTCTCCCTTCTGCAGTGCCCTTCAAATGTGCAAAAATGCTATTTGGAAGTTGCCCAGAGAAATAGTGAGAAAAAGAGAGAGATAGAAAGAATTGAGATACCAGAGAAAAAATAAGATAATCTTAAAATCAACTTAAACCTAATAAACTTCTAAGTGAAACAAGATATTCTACAGAAATAAAAATGTGGGAAAGGACTTGATTTTATGAATCAGGAATGATTGGATTGTGAAAAGAGGGTGTTTAAATGGGTGGCGCAAGTTACTATATTTGATTTTTTTTGGGGGGAAAACGTGCACTAAATAATTACGCAAAAAGTAAACAAGGTCAATTCTGAATTCATGTTTACTTTAAATGAACATGCAAACACACAAAAAGCACAGGCACGCATTAAACTTTGCAAATAAAGCCGTAAATGAAGACAGACCACGAATACTCACACCCTCGGTAACACATGAATGATTTCAGCTATTCTGCCTGAATGGCGCAACCCGTCTAACCCGAGCAGAACTGCACTGAGGCTGTTTCATATGCAGCCTCACTTCCCACTATATGCCTTTTTCTTTTACGAAAACACCCTCTAATTCAGCATAATTGCTCCTTGTCATTTTGTGCAAAGCAACTCAAAAAAACAGAATGACTCAAGACATTATGGGGCAGGAGCCTGCAGGGTCAGCACAGCCCAAACACCCCCTGAGCTCAGCACTTATGCCTGTGATGTACGCAACACATTACAAACAACGAATCACACCACAGAGCCCAATCCATCTCATGTACAGCCACTCACACAAGTAGGAGCCTGTCGAGATGAATTTTAAAAAACTTTCCTGAGACTGCACCCCAATTTGAATCTCAATTCATGCTGAATGCACAAAATAAAAATGTGACAATTTGCTCAACTGATATAGGCAAATTTATGGCAAAATAAAATAGTTTTTGCTGCTCTTGTTGTTGTTAAAGAAATAGACACAAATGCTAATAGTGTACAGTTATGTCCAAGGGACCGGACATACCACAAGGTAAGATGTGATGTTTTTGAAATAAATCTCTTCTGCTTACCAATTTTGCATTTATTTGATTAAAAACGCATTAAAAACAGCAATTTTGTAAAATATTTCTAATATGGTATATTTTATAATGTAATGTATTCCTGTGATCAAAGCTGAATTTTCAGCATCATTATTCCTGTCTTCAGTGTCCCATGATCCTTCAGAAATCATTCTAATATGATGATTTGATGCTCAAGAAACAATCTTCTTATTATCAATGTTGAAAACAGTTGTGCTGCTTAATATTTTTGTGGAAACCATGATCCATTCTTTTCAGGATTCACTAAAGTATAAAAAGTTCCAACAGCTTTTATGTGAAATGGAAATCTTTTGTAACATAATAAATGTCTTCACCTTTGATCAATTTAATACGCCCTTGCTGA
Organism: Scardinius erythrophthalmus; assembly: GCF_964197995.2. Taxonomy (NCBI): domain Eukaryota; kingdom Metazoa; phylum Chordata; class Actinopteri; order Cypriniformes; family Leuciscidae; genus Scardinius; species Scardinius erythrophthalmus. The sequence goes on along the minus strand of NC_138240.1, from coordinate 6,267,867 downwards.
ATAAAAGTATTAATTTCTTTGTAAAAAAATTCTTACTGGCACTAAACTTTTGAATGGTATATATACATACAGTAGTGGCCAAAACTAACCACACGACATCTTTACCCTTTATTTAAATATCAAAAATGTGTTTAAATTTTGTAGGCATATTGCGTAGTATATTTGTGATAACGCAATTAAAATATACCAAATTGTGCAAACATTTTGGCCAGGCTGCCATACAAATAAATGATGAACACATGCAAAAACATGAGAGGACCAACAAAATATGAATAATTGATTATGTTGTAGTCAATGTATGCTTTTTCCTGTGATCTTTTTTGTTTTTCTATGCATTCTGTTTTTTGTATAGTAAAATAAAACCAGTAAAAATACTAAAAGTAAAAGCTGTAGTTTGCCTCACATTTTGATGGTTTAATCGAACTTGTAGGGTCATAAAAAACAAATGTCCCCTCCGGACATCACTTTTTCCCACTACTGTATATAGTGTGTAAAGGACGGTAAATACTGTTTGCAGGTATAAATAGAAGAACAGCATCTTGTTTACAGTAAATGCAAATAGTTATTGATACTATTCACACAAAGTGTAAATAAAAGTCATTCTATTATACTGTACTAAAAGTAAAATATCTGAGCAATGATGAAAATGCTTTGCACTGGCTTTGCATTCAGTGTAGTACTTTTAATTACACTGCACAGTGAAATACTTTATTCTAATTGGTCAATCAGCGCATTCTGCTATCAAATATTTTAACATAAGAACCATTAAACTATAATAGACTGTTGTCCCAGTCCCGTCCCACTCAAATCACTGAGGTGTCTTCTCACATAATAAAATAATTCCAACTCAAGTGTATGTTTACATGAAATATCGTACAGTCACGTTGTAATTATCACAAAATAAACCTGTCCAGGGTCATATAAGACCCCTACACATCGCCCTGTGGTCCAGATCACTCCGTCAGTGTTTATTTTGCAATAATGATAGGCTGACTCTACATCAACCCTTACAAAATAACTTTCATTTATACGTAATGAGCAAACATTATTTACTGCTTAACAGATCAGTAGCTGAACTACAAAACATTAAAATATAAACATATATTATGAATATGTAAGATGTCTAATGATGTTTCTAATCTATCTGAATGCACATTTACTAATGATCTCTTGAGCATTATATAAAGAAATAATGTCGGTTAATGAAAGTCATTAGAACGTGTTATCCAATGAGCTGAAACACAGGTGGTGTTTATGATGCAACATTGCTTCAACTAAGTGAATAAATGAAATGTTACAGATATTTAGAACGTGTCTCACCGTGACGGTTTTAATGCGGCCGCCGCCCTTGGTGCAGGTCCATCCGGAGCGATTGAAGATCAGTCCGCAGATCTCGCCCTCTGAACATGGGGACATCTCACACCACTGCTTGCTTTTCACTATCCGGGCTACAAACATACAAACACAGAAGTTTTTTTTAAGCACCACTGCCTTAAAGGGATAGTTCACCCCAAAAATCACCAGTCATCATTTACTCACCCTCAAGTTGTTCCAAACCTGTATAAATGTCTTTGTTCTGCTGAACACAAAGGAAGATATTTTGAAGAATGTTTGTAACCAAACAGTTGATGGGCCCCATTGACTTCTATAGTATGGAAGAAAATACCATGGAAGTCAATGGGGTCCATCAACAGTTTGGTTACAAACATTCATCAAAATATCTTCCTTTGTTTTCAGAAAAACAAAGACATTTTGAATGCGAACGCAAAATTTTTCTTTTTTTCCATCACCATGTCCCTTTAGTGCTATGTATAACACAATTGAGCAACACAATTTGTATGAAAATAAATCAGTTACACTTTATTTTACAGTATGTGCATTTACAGGGTACTTACCCAGGAAAGCACTGGTAATATAAGGTAACTACAGGGGTTAGTGTTAGGTGTAGGTTCAGGGTTAGTACCAAGTTATAACCCAATTATTGTAATTGCTATAATAGTATGTACACGGGGAACATGACTGTAAAATAAAGTGCTACCAATAAATCAGTATGAACCCAGGTTGTATTTCAAAACACAACAAATCAATTGCAACTTATACACAATAAACTGCTGCATTAAAACAGGTGCTTAGTACAGTGCTGTACTGGCTTTTGTTGCCATGTAGTGTACAACATTACAAAGAGTAGTATATGTGGGGCTAAACTATTAGAAAATGTAGGACATATTTGATAATTTACACAACCATTTAAAGCTGCATAACATGCAGAAAAGCTAAAGGTGATAACTGGTTCTTCAAAACAGCTCAGATTTAAAATAGAGCTTAAACGTTGAAAACAATATATATATCCAATGCTGAAAACAATGTGGTTTTTCTATTTTCTTGACAATTGAGATGATTAAATTAGGAAAATGACACCATGTAGGCCTATAACATCTGTCATAATACCGGTACATCTCTGTCTTATAATGGATTTTTATAAAATATTTTTGTTACTACAACCCTTTGAGATCCAACAGGCATCACAAAAAAAACACCAAACCTTTATATTCAACATAAAATATGGATTTGTGTATGAAAGTGGATTTGAGATTATGGCAAAGTCATGCATGTTTCAGTAAGCAGCCTGCAGGCCTTGATTCACTGCACACTTCATTATCTTCACGTTGTAGAACTGAAACCATCAGAAACCAAAGAGAGCTACATCAGACATGTGTATGCACTGAGGCTGTCGCTTTCAGTTCTCTTGTTTGCGCTGTAGATCCATGTGAAATTCCATAAACCCCTGCTGTTCCTGTGCTTCAGACGCAGATCAACCAGTGTTCAGAAGGTGAGGGGAACAAAACAGGTCAAAGATGATTTAGAGCATCAGACAATCAGAAGGTGGTTGCGTCTCGTCTGCATACCAGGAAAGAACAATGACAAATGACATCCCTGTAATATCTCAGTTTTTTCTCCAAGATAGCAATTACTCCTGCTTCTACCAAGAAGTACCATAGTTATCTCCTCTTGTTTATCTAGGGAATCAGAAAAGATCTCAAACTCAAGCTCAGATTTGCCAAGATACCAAGGTCAAACATTTCTCAACATATTCTTCCAAAGCTAAATGAGTTAAGATATACAAATTAATTTCTTATAATCTTACTATGAGTCAACAACTGAATAATTTTTGGTTTTAATTTTTATTTCCCTGAAGAAATGTTATGAGAAATTCAACAAAGTTGATACTTAAACGAAACTGAACATGGATGTGCACAGAATACATTTCCTTCCAGGATTTAGACTGTAAAATCCTCAATTTCATTAATATACCATCCCCGTGAGACCTCCGTTCCTTGATTACTCTGTCCATGCAATTTTCTGCGCACAAAGGCTCGCCTTTTCAGAAAATTTCACCAGACACCAGACGCTTAAGATATGTTTACAACCATTTTCTCGATCTAAAACACAGCAGGTCTTTCATGGCAGTTTGTGAAAACGTTATCAAAGCTCCATCTCTGAATTTATCAAAGTAAAGTGGTGCCGCTGAAATGAAGGATTATGCCTTAAACCCGATCCGGAGCAAAAGCTGTGGATGGCCGAGCCAGCTCTACAGATCTCATCCAAGTCCTCCTGTCCCTGGGGGGCCGAAAACAATCAAATCCATCCCACATCACATAAACAAGCCTCCCTCCGAGGGACAGTATTCAAAAGCACAAATACAACTGGGCCATGAAGAAGAAAAAAACAAAGAGCGCTAAAGAAAATCAATGGGCTTAAATGAAGCTGGAATGCTTGAGCGAGGTATTTAGCGCACAGTCGGTCAGGGTGTCTGAGCCGTGATGCCTCATGCTGAGGAATGGCTATATTGAGGTAACGCTTGTGATTACACACTCCAGTTGGAATCTGGTTGAAAGAAGCACTGGGGTGTGTGGACTAGTTTTAACATCTGTGAGAAATATCTGCTGAAAGCACACAGAGCACCTGAGCACTATAGGCATGCTCTCGTTGGGCATGATCTTGGTCCAACATGTGAAACAGATGCTATTGTACCATATCCATGTGACAAGCAAAACTTTGAACTACTCATAATATTTTCAGGAAAGACTTGAAATTTAAATAAAACTTCAAACCAGGGTAGCAATAATGCTGATAAGGAACTTGAGTAACCTCATGCTAGGTAAACATACCGTACCATTACTGATCTGAACTACTGTAGAACTCATACTAGCACTTGTACTGTCTTTGAACTAGCACATTGTATTGTTCATTGTAAAAAACAATGCTATCTTTTATCTAGAACAGATTTTAATTCTGTACTCATTCTAGCTTCAACTAGTACTCATACTAGCACTAGTAGAATATTTGATATAGTACTGATTTTTCATAGCAAGTTAAGTACTATCTATGATCTAGAACATTTTAAATGAATATTCCTTCTATTACTAATAGTAAGCCTTTGAACTAGTACTCAGTACTGTACTTAAACGTTGCAAGATCTAGCACTTGATCTGGCTCTGCACTAATCCTCATTCTAGTGCTAGTCCTGACTTCGAACTAGTACTCGTACTAGCACTAGAAATGACTGTGAGTTAGTACATCTACTAGCCCTAATACTGAATTATATTCAGCACTCTAGTACTGACTTTTTACTAAACCTGCTGTCTTCATTATTTAATAAACAAATCTGTCATGAAAACAAGTTATTACAGCCACCATTTAAATGTTTAAATTTCAACAACACAAGTATATCAATAATAGGTTGATATAAAACCACCTTATATGCAGTTTAAATGTTTATATACAACTAATTTTTTTTATTTGAGAACTGATTTTAAATAAATTTGATTATTTTTTTGGCTGATGAAAATATAGATTTTTCGGTTTTGGTAAAAAAAAAACATCTTGGTGCATCACTTCTACTAAATCCTGCAATAACCTTGAATTAGTATGTCTGCTATCTCTAATACTGACTAAACTAGTACACGTAATAGAACCAAAATTGACTTTGAACTCTCACACATTCTAGTACCAATCCTGACTTTGATTTAGCACTCATTCTAGCATTAGTACTGATTTGAATTAGTACCCACACTAGCACTAAAAGTGCCTTTGAATTGGTACACATACTAGTATAACTAGTAATGACTACTGAATACTGACTACTGACTTGAACTTGTACTCATACTAGTACTGACTTTTAACATGCACTTTATTTGCTGGCCTAGAACTAGAACAGATTTCTCTAATATTCAAAACCAGTTTTCCTCAGTAATTTCCAGAAAAATCTGTTTCCCTTTTCATATCGTCCTAGAATGGAAACTCCTAGTATAAACAAAACCGTAAAGGTGCCGATCCATCGCTGGCTTTAAAGCCTTGATCTAAAAACAAGCCTTTAATGTAAAATAAGAATATAGCCTTAATTATCATTAATGCATGTGAGATGCAAATACACACGTCTCATTGGGTACAGTGAAGTGCTCTAACTAGGCCACACAGGGAGCATAGACCGGCAGATTACAGCTCACACGGAGTTTAGCAGATATTTTCGTACCCTATTTGTTTCATGTGAAGCCTGATGAGGCTCCTGAGCTGAGCTCTCCGCTGTAGAGGCAACCAGTGAACACATGGCCTCCTGGGGAGCCGTGTGCTTCCGCTCCAAACTCACTCATCATTAACTGCTTGCAAATAGATAGAACAAGAATACTTTCTCTTTCAGGGTCACTGTATATGGGGCAGGAATATGCTAAATCTCCCCAGAAAAGCAGTGGAACAAGAGTCAATATAAACACGCAGCAGCCCACAACTTCCTGTTCCTCCCAGCATGTTAAAAAAGATACCACCCACTGACCAGTGCGTTTATGCGGAGTCCAGCTTCAAAAAAGGATGAATCACACCCACACACACACACACCGTTTCCCATGGTACCTCTGTTCTGCATCATGACTCAATTTGTCTCTCTGTGTGCATGCAACACCTGAGCCGGCTCCAGCACGCCTACACTGATCCAGACGTCTCCAGGGACCCGACTCGCGCATGCCCTCCCTCGCTCCCTCGACCCTTGACCATCTGCCCCTCGGACTCATCTGCCAGACACAGCCTCACCTGCAGACTGACATCTAACCGGATAGAGCACAAGAGTGAGCGCACACTCTCTCAGCTCTGTGGGTTCAGGAAATATATTTCCATTTATTTTCTCTATTTTAGAAAATCATTTAATAAAGAGTGCAAAACTATAAATATAGGTGGGTTGCCTGAAGGGCATTTCGACTAGTTTGTTGACTAATCTTAACCAGAATTTTTAAAAGTTGGTCATTTTAACTTGAAGCACAGAAAACAACAACAACAAAGCAGTATATAAAAATATCTGTCTGTCGATGGATGGATGGATGGATGGATGGATGGATGGATGGATGAGAAAGATAGATATAGAGAGAGAGGGACTAGAATTCAAAAGTTTGGGCTCAGTAAGTTAATACAAGAAAATACTATTTTTATTCAACAAGGATGCATTATATTGATCAAAAGTGACAGTAAAGACATTTATAACAGTACAAAAGATTTCTATTTCAAATAAATGCTGTTTTTTTTACTTTATATTAATCAAAGAACCCTGAAAATAATTAATATGTTTCCACAAAAATATTAAGCGCCACAAATGTTTTCAATCAGCATTAGAATGATAAGCATAATCAGCATGATTTCTGAAAGATCATGTTAATTTGAATTCAAATAGAAAAGAGTTATTTTAAATTGTAATAATATTTCATAATATTGAACATAAACAAATAAATGCAGCATTATTGAGCATAAGAGAGTTTAAAAAAACAATAAAACAAATGTGACCCCATACTTTTGAATGAGATATATTTATGTGTGTGTGTTTGTGTGTGTGTCCAATTCCATGTAAATTAAGCTGAAATCACATTGACTTATGGTTTCATACATTTTCACTTAAAAATCAATTTCCATTTTAAATTTCATAGTCCTTGAACTCTATAACGCAGGAAATATAATGAGCAGATGAGAAGTAGAAGGTAGATTGACTAGATGCTAATGGATGGACCTTTATTGTAATTTCTACATTCTTTAAAACTTTAATTGTCTGTACAGCTGTCATAGGGTTGTCTGTAATTGTACAGCCTGTGTGTCTGTGTGTGTGTGTGTGTACGCAACAGGTCCTTCTTTAATGGATCCACTACTAATGGAGCATGAAGGCAGCAGAGAAAGCCAATAAAAATCAATTTCCCACAGCTGTAATTATGGTACTCTCTTGGTTAATTACTCTGGTCTTGCCGTCACAAAGTGCTACTAATGTGTCGTTGAAGAGCTCAAGCTGTAGCATTACCAAAAACACCATTGCACAGAAGAAACTAGCTACACGACCCCAGCTGTCAGGAGAGTTGGGTTTATTTGCTACAAAAACAACGACTACCATCATATTCAGGTTTACAACCTAAGAAAAGCTGAAAGCTTCCAACCTCATGAGATCCTCCGCCATATCCGGCGCTCGGCAGAACAGACAAGCTCAAAAATTCCTCCTAAACCACAGTGACAATCACAATCCAAAGATTACATTTTTTCTTTCCCTTTTCACCGATCCTCAGCCATCCTCGACTTTGACACAGCACACACTGCAGAGAGGAACATTTCTTTACATGTAGTAAGTCTGACTATTGTGTTGTATTGTGTGATACAAGATTTTGACACGAGACAAAAAAAACAATGCATGCAAATTAAACAGTGAAGTTGAACGACATGACGTGGCTTGTTGCATGCTGTGAGCGGATATGTGTATGTGTGTGTGTGTGTGTGTGTGTGGGCTGCATCTCACCGTCCACGCATGCTGGTCGGGCCCGTGTGGTGCCAGCGATCTGTCCTCTCCGGCAGGCACAGCGGGCTGTCTGCCTGGCGATGGTGCGCTTGGGTTGACTGCTGTCTCTATTCAACATCACTATCTCACATGTCCCTACTGCCAACTGACCTGTGGAGGACACACACAAACACACATTTCAGAAAGCATGGCTTTGAAAGTAAGCATATCAATGGTTTAATCTTGTTATAACTTGTTAAAACTTCAACATAAAGGTTTAATATCCCTTAAAATTACCCTATCTTTGAGTGCACTGTTATGTACCAGTCTGAGAGTCAAGGAGGGAAATAAACATGGACAACTTTCAGTGAAACAGAACAAAACATTTAAAGGAACAGTACACCCCAAAAAAGAACATGGACATTGTTCATTCCAAACCTGTGTAACTTTCTTTCATCTGCGGAACACAAAGGTATTTGTAAATCAATTTAATGAAAGTGAACAAGAACCATAAAAGTGGTTTATTTGACTTGTGTACTATAAAAATTGTTCATTTGACTCAACTATCCAAATCTTCTTTAGTCATACTCATACAATAGTTCTGTATGAGACATTTTGGGAATCAATCATTATTTTGAGTCTTTGAGATATTCACAAGTCCCCCTGTGGTGAAAATCATGTTTTTAATATTGTTTATATGTCTATGTGGTGTTTTTAATGTGCTTTTAGACAAACCATGTGCAAATTCACAAGTCAACACCATTGCTGAGTATTTTCTCCTTAAAACTGCACTGCAGTGAACCAAAGACAGTCTCAAAAACACGATTTGAAATCGCTGGTGTTTCTGACGTCACAAACTACCTTGTAACCAATCAGGTCAATGTGCCAGCGGGCTTTAGCATTCATTCATTCACATCCATTTCATTAACATTGAACTAGCAGGGGAGTCTCAAGAGATGCCAGGTTATCCTTTTTATCCGTTTTTGTTGATTGAAAAATCGGGTAGATTTAGCAATATAGTGGATGTATATTACGATGTTATGATGAACTATATATGCCTTTCTCCACTGACGTTCTGAGTTGTTCAAAGCGTTTCTGATGATTTTTAGAAGGCAGCTGTCTGACTCTGAGATGCCGAACGGGAACATAGTTTGTGTAACATTAGCAACACATTATTAGCTGTTTAATAACATAGTCAAGCAAAAGGCTAATCATATTAATTACCGTTATGTAGTGCTGCACGATTAATCATATCGCAATCGCGATGTCAAACCTACGCGATTATATGACGCAAAATGCTGCGATTTTATATTAAATAAACAAATTGGCGCTGTTAATGCAATTAACGCAGCATCTGTTAATGTTTGGCATCCTTTGGCTAGTGTTACATGATCTCGCTCTTATTCATGCAAAAGCTTTTAGTTTTAAACCATTCATGCGCGTCAAGACAAAAAAGAGCGCGCTGCCTGTGAATGTCCTGACTGTGACACACAGAGAGACTCGCGCTAATATCGTGCGTGCGCACAAAACAGCATGCCAGAATACAGTTCTCTTTCGAGCTTGAACGAATAATAACACACACACAATTATGCCAAAATGTCTTTTTGTCGAGTATCTTCATAACATAAGAGTAGTCTTTATGATGAACTGAAGAGTTGTGACTCATGAGAGAATGAGGCGCGTGTGAGATCCGAGTCTCTGACAGCAGCAGCAGCTGGTCTTAAAGGGACAGTACACAGTAGCCAATAATTATATCTGTCGCTAAAGTTAATCAAAGAAAATGTCTTTTTGTCGAGTATCTTCATAACATAAGAGTAGTCTTATGATGAACGTGAAGAGTTGTGACTCATGAGAGAATGAGGCGCGTGTGAGATCCACGTCTCTGACAGCAGCGGCTGGTCTTAAAGGGACAGTACACAGTAGCCACTAATTATATCTGTCGCTAAAGTTAATCACAGAACAATGGGAACAGAGAAAAACACTCACTGCTCTTGACTAAAGAACTTTTTTCTTTAGGCAGATTATCACTAATCTGTGTGTGCATTTATTTTCCTTGAGAACCAAGCAAGTTGACTCATGAAACCATTTGTTTATTATATCGCATATCGCAATCGCAATATTGACCTCAATTATCGCAATAAGACATTTTCCCCAAATCGTGCAGCCCTACCGTTATGTCTCCGACGTTGTTAAGAGCAATACCATTGTGCAGCGTTTACCTCAGTAAGTTGGTCGAGTGAATCTGTGAGCTGTGTGAGTGGAGGCGGTGCTAGCATATTTGTGTAGCCGCATATACTAAATGAAACAAGGGTGTAGTTACATTCAAGCTATTTTAAGGCTTGAAGAATTTTTTTTTCACAGGAAAAGACATTTAAATGTCATTTTGGTGATCAAAGATGAGTTTTAAGGGACAATATTATTGACTACAGGGAGACTTTAAATAAATTGGTTGATCAAGCTCACAACACTGGTCTGAATGATTCATGAATCAGACTGATTTGGTTCTTTAGTTCAACTCAGTGATTCGGTCTCAGAGGATACACCCAGTTTAACACTGAGAAACAACATTCATTTTGACTGTGCATCACACAAAGCTGTGGACCACTGACTGGACCCCTTTTATGGTGTTTTCTTGTTCTTCTTTTTTGGCATGATCATCGTAGCAGTGTGTTGGCTGCTTCGACCTACATCTACTGACTAGCCAATGAAAACGCAAAATGAAATGGTATATTGATCAACGCGACATTTCGCTAAAACTTAAAGCTACTTACCTCAAGCTCCATTTACAAAATTGGCATGTCAAGTTGGCCTCTTTTCCCTAGCAATGACCAATTGCCAAAGTGCAATTCATCATGCTCTATTTGTTTACCACTAGCACATCATCGTACAGTCTACATACATGTCGTACCCAAGTTTATTAGATCCATGTCGTACAGTGTGATTTGTAATGATCTTATAGGATTGCCAAAATCGCACAGTCTGTAGCAGGCATTACACAAATACTAGATCTCTCCAAAAATATCAAGACAACCAATTTACTAGACATCTGAAATAAACCAGAACAGGCAAGGTAGCATAGCACCAGAGAGAGGTAAAACTCATTTTCTCATTTTGGTTTCTCATCATGTCTTTACAAGAAGAGACCATTTTAAAATGTCACTCTTTATAAATGGTAGCTTTTTACTTCTCTTAAGGTGTTCATTGTTGTTCAAGCCTTTTTATAAAAGCAAAATCTCTCTCTCTCTCATGTCCTCAGAGACCACTTCCCCTCGACACTTTCTCTGACAAGCGTAAATGCTTGGCTGAGTATTTTTGACACTTTTAGTGTGCTGGCAAAGCTTACAACTTCTATTCAAGGTACCACAATGACCAGCAAGCTTTGCAGAAAAAGAATGAAAAGTTTAAAAAGTCTGGGTAGGCATGAGCCCGTCTCATACATAATCATAGTCATAATTCACGTCAGAAAGAAACGTCTTCCTCAGTCATTAACTTCCTGTCTTTGCTCTTTCTTTGTGTTTGATCAAAAAGGAAAAGTGGCCGGGTACAACTCTATGAATCCGGCTGTTAAAAATGGTAATAAAGCAGATTTACAATATTAATTAATCTTATGTGATACTGTTGAAGAGCCAACAGAGATGTGATGAAAGGGGATTTTTATATGTGTAATAGAACTCGGGAACAGTGATGAATCACCGCTGACTCCAGCTTTAAGATTCCTTTTCACTGGAAGCTCATTTCAAGGGCGCAATAATTCATTCCGATCAGACCGAACGGAGAGCCAATCAGATCTCATCGTCTAAAAAAAGCAAAATGGCTAACTATTGTCTCCAAAATGCAGCGACACTGCATCGGGACAACTTTAATCAAGGCTTGACGAAAGACAACCCGAAAAGAAATCAGAAAACTCTATTCATGCACCATATTCTCTGATCGTCAACGCGTAAGCCTTGATTTTAGCTTTAAGCGGCTGCTGATTGCAGGGCTGAACGGCTTATTGCTTTTCATCATATTTTACACCCTCCCCACTCCAACATGCACAAAAACAGCAAACCCACCCTCCCGTGGCATTTGCACTTGACCCACTGAAATGCGAAGACAGCATTGTAGAGCTGATGGCCGCTACTGCTTGGTCAACAGTCGGTACAGACTGAGCAGATTAAGACAGACATGCTGAACGCAAAACTTGTACTCCCTACAGGACGACCAATTGGTTTCACAGTCCAGCGGCCTGAACAATTACTATTTCAAAACAAGGTTAAGGTCAGCCAAGCATGAGTAGACACCTGCCTTTCATGGAAGAATCCAGGGGAATTGAACACAGTGTGCAATAGAGAGACAGTCAACCCCATTCCTACGGTGAAAACCCTTGATCTTTTTTAAAACACTGGGAGCTGTTAATATAACTAGATTTGTACATTTTCCAAAGGACATGCGATTACCTAATAAGTGACTAAAAACACTGCATTGGGAACTCATTTTAAGCCCATTCTCGCTTATGTACCAAAAAGTTTTCTCTTGCATCAACACAATACGAAACATTACACACCAAGAGCAAAACTTACATGCAATTTCAGGCCGAACGTGTCAGATGCAAAGTCTATTGAAATTGTTTTAACCTTGAAGGCGATGGGGGCATCTTGTTGAGTGGAGATGAGAAATCCCAGCAGACATCATTATTGTAAAGACTATAGAGAATGCTGAAGGTCACCTCTCTCGGTCTCGCTCGCTCTCTCTCTCTCTCTGATCAGCCTCCTCCAAAATAGAGCCACAACCTCTTTCCATAACGGCCCACATTAATCCTCCACAGCTCAGAATTTAGATAAGAGAATTAACCCCTCCTTCAGTTCTCTGATGCTTCTCTGTTTGCCCCATTTCATTTTGTTTCATTTCATACCGAGGAGTTTCTTCAAGTACGGGTGCTATTGGGTCTGTTAGAAAATAAATTCATACTTTACACACTTGGACTAGTTAATTTGATTTGTCTGCCAACTGCAAATATTCATGCATTACATACGGATTCTGGTATTTGTCAGTTCTGAAAGCCATAAACATGAACTTGACGAAATTAGAGCTTGATTGGAAATTAAGTGAAATAAAATATTTGATAAAAGTAATTTTTTTATCTTGATTTTGTTCACATATCACGTTTCATATTTTATTTCAATTATGCTCTGCACTCATGTTTGAAAACCAAAAACACTAACTTTAAAAAAATAATTAGAGGTAAAATTGTGTTTTAATTAATAGTTTTAATCTGTGTAAAAATGTACAAAAATATTTTTCTTAATAAATACAAAACTGTTAGTGCTTATTCGACTCTGTCTTTTGACTGTCCCGTTTCATTTATGAATAATTATATCAATCATTTAAAACAATTTTATCATTTAAATATAAAGGTAAAAATTACACTCAATCAGCATATAATAAGCATTTTGGAAAATGAAGACATTTTAAACATTTTCCAAGAGAGAGTGACCTTCATATAACAAACAGGAAAAAAAAAAAGTTAATTTAAATTTTTTAATTAATTTTAATAAAAACCAACCCCTGGGACATAGATGTGCCCGTATTCCCGTAATTAAAGAAACACCCACAAAACGACACACACATCCACGAAAACAGCTGGCCAGGAACATCCATGGCATGTAAAAACCAGCGTTCTGTCCGTGTTTAACAGCCAGAGGATGAATGGGTATGGATGGAGATAAGCCACAGAAAACAGGATGGAGAGAAAGAGAGAAAGCAAAAGAGTCAGAGGGTTTGATGTGCCAAAAGCTTGACAGCCATTCCATCACAGGTTGTCAAGTTAATTGATACGACAGGAGATTTTTCTGCCTGTTTAGTCCAGACACGACAGAGCGAATCAAACGATAAGGATCTACATGCACCTGGACACAGAGCAGCACACAGCAGAGACCGGCGGGGACACCAAACTCAGCTCTATACTTCTCTATACTCTCCCAGAGGAAGTAGATTCAGGTCTGCGGTGTCACTTTTAGCCTGAAGATGTAGGTACGACTGCAAGGGAACATGAAGCTCAAAGCTAGTGCGGTTCAAAACACCACCTCCACTCCAAACACAACACCACAGGACAGCTGACAGGAAGAAGACATTCGTTTCTTTCTAGAGTTTGCAGCAAAAGATAAGGGTTAGACAAAACATTTCACAGCAAACTCTCACTGGGTTTCGATCACTTGAATCAGTGGGAGTGTTAAAAGTTTAACACACGATGGGAGTGAACGAATGTCATGAATCTTGTCAAGAACATGTTCAGGTTATATTTCAAACCAAATTCAAAAGATAAAATATTTTATATTAACATTTTAATGATAATTATGCACATTTATTCATCAACTGTCATTATTGTTATGCAAAATAACAACAACAATACTGCAACACTACATAGGACAAGCGTGGTTTGGAGAATAGGTGAATGGATGGTAAAAAATAATGATATAATAATAATAATAATCAGATTATCAATACTCTAATGTGTGAACATTTCACTTTGAAGTTTTTCGTAATTCTTTTTATGTTCTCATTACTGTAACAGTAAGTTTCACATGTGCTTTAGTATCAAAATACTATAATGCAATATTTTATATTAAAATCAGCATAGAGGCAATAAAGTATAAAAACTATATAAAAATAATTTTGTTTTATCACTACAGTAATGCAAATAGATTTATGAGTAGTTAGAAGTAAAGAGTTTAGGGCAAAATGTCTGCTCTAATGTGTAATGAAATTAAATAAATTGTATTTTGCTATCCATATCATTTTCTCCCGTCGAACACAAAAAGTTAGCCGTTTGCTTTTTTTTCACGACAAGCAAGATATTCAGAAAATAACTTGCATTTCAGTCCACTCCTCACACAAAGCTATTGTATTGTTTTTTTTTTGTCTCAGAAGACACAGACTTAATGTTTTATGGTGCTTGTTTCCATCCTTTTTAGATCATGATCCCAATCCACTTTCATCACAAGGACAATCCTCCTTAAACACCCTCTTTGGTGTGCCACAAATGACATGAAAGAAACAGTGAATGCAAGTAACTATTCTCTTTCTTTGTGGTGGAATATGATGTTCTTGACGGGTATCGTGAGATTCCCTCAAATACATCTCTTCAGTCCACAGACAGCCAAGCTAATCCTCTGTTACTGTAAGAGCGGAAAGGAGTGCAGCTTGAGACGCAATTTCAAAACTGCCTGTCTGTAGAGTTTGTCTTTGCTGTTAACAGTTGTGTTCAGCAATAGAGACGGCCATAACCTCCTCCATTGTGAACGGAAGAGCTAATTAACCCATACTAACCCTCTAAGAAACTGTTTAAACATCTATGTCATTTACTGTCAGCCTCAAGTGGAATGAGGATGGCTACAACAAAAATTGAACAAGTTAGCAACAAGCCAGGGAACAAAGGTCACACACTTCACACAACATTTGACAATAGTAAACTCAGACGGCATTTCACAGCAGTGAAGTTAAATACTGCAGTACATCATATCATTCATCTTCGTATATTAGACACTCCAGAATTCCTCTCAGCTAAAAGAGAGAGAGAGAACAGCAAACTAGAGCAGGGTGGCATTTGACATAAATTAAACTCATATATACCCAGCAGCGAAAAATTATAAAAAAAAATGGGTGCCACAATGCGCACAATTGATTTTGCCTTACAAAAGCTTTTGAGTTTTCCATAAACATCCGTTCAGTTCTACGGCTTCATTACCAACAGAGGCACAAGTTGTTTCTCGCCACTAAATTTATGACACGGACCATCATTAACATCCGGCATGCTGGGGGCTGGTGCCCTTTGTTGAGGAAGAAATCGCATTTTGCAAATTGTCCTGCTGGAAATGACATATCTGTCCTGCCCACCTACACAGCATTATAACAATGGCATTTAGAGAGAGTGCAAAAATAACCAGACATACAAACCTTATGGTTCAGCCAAGTAATCCCAGAGGACAAATTTATTGCTCAGAGGTTGCTCGTTCACAGCTCAGTTATCTTTTATTAGGTATCAATTGTCTCTCCTACAGACGTTTCTCCATTAAATAGTGCACCATTAAATAGGACAGACAGACAGACAGACAGACAGATAGACAGATAGATAGATAGATAGATAGATAGATAGATAGATAGACAGATAGATAGATAGATAGATAGATAGATAGATAGATAGATAGATAGATAGATAGATAGATAGATAGATAGATAGATAGATAGATAGATAGATAGATAGATAGAATAATCAATAAGATAGATAGATGATAGAACAATTAATAGATGATATAGAATAGAGCTTAACGTCGGAAGCCGAAAGGTGTCGGCGGTGGCATGGCGAAAAGTCCGCAGAGGGAACACTGACATTTCCAAATGTATTGTTAAATAAAACTGGCAGCGCTGATGTTGGTGACAGCTCATCCATCTGTCTGTTCTCTGGCCCAGAGTGCACACCCACAGCCAAGCGCACTTTGATTTCCTGTCTGTGCCATGACGAATGGTGGCGCTTTGTGGGGGAGCTGTCAGGGCAGAATTCACAGCCACTCGGAGAGACCCACACATTTCTTTGTTACCGAACCCCCAAAAGGGCCTGACAGACCAAAGCACGTGTTGCAGGTAATGGGCCTGTCTTAAAAAGTACACAGAAGTCCTTTTATTACATCACTCTCTTGTACTGTAAATCCATTTCCTAAGCCAAACACCCTCCATCTGTCTCTCAGCCATAGACAAGTTTACTAATATGATTTATTCTCATCTGTAAAGGGACTTTTGGATAACAGTCAGGGAACAACATCTACTACAAATCATGCCATTTTAAATCATTGCTGGTGGTTTTCAAAGGTGGTTATGAAATTTCATCTGCCAAGAATCAACAGATGAATTACCCTCCTTGAGTGCACGTCCAGAAAATACCTCATGAGCTAGGTTTTCTGTCCTGTGTTGACATCTTTTATTGAAACAAGAACACTTTATTTCAATGGTCCACTTTAGACATTCTACTAACAATAAGTAACTTTGCAAATACATGTCAACTAGCAGTCATTAGTAGACTGTCTGCTTAATATCTTTATTTTGATGCTCCCTAGCAGACATTCTACTGACTAGAAGTAACTTTTCAAGCAATGTCAACTTATTCTACTAAACCTAACCCTAAACTAATAGGCTACAAATACTCGAATGAGAGTTAGTTGACTTTTAGTTGCAAATTAGTGAGAGTTTGTCAACTTGTAGTTGCAAAGTTACTAGAATGTCGTAAATGGACTATTGAAATAAAGTGTAACCAAAGTTGAGATGGGACATATCGCAAAATTAGCCAATAGGGTTTAGCTGTCACTACAATGAACAATTATTCAATAATTACTGGGGAGGGACAATCTGACTGGACAAAAATCTGTTTAGTGCAGGATGACTCATCAATGATTTGTGGCAATCTCTTTCCTGGAAGAGAAAGACTGCAACGTTTATATATATATCTCTACAAAAACAGTCAACATTTTGGAGAACATTAGCATAGATGCCCTAAAAGTCAAGGAACCTAAAAGCCACAATTCAGTTAAATTCACAATTCAGATTTTGATTTCATAGGGTCTGTAAAGGTTTACAAAAAGGTTGTATGCTAAAAAAAGAAAATGAAAAAATGTGCATTAACTGAAATAAAACTAAAACTAACATAGATGGGAATTTTTTAATGAAACTTAAAGTCTAGTGGCATGTAAAAACTTTGGTATGAAGCCCTAAAATACAAAAAAAAAAAAAAAAGAGTCAACTAAATGAGAGACAAATTGAAACAAAAAATCAAAATCAAAATTTCTAAAATCGAATAGCCCTGTGGCGCTGGCGCCCATTAAAAAGTAGGCATTCACTATTATTGTAGATGTTTCACCAGTGACCTATTTTTCTCACAGGGCTCTTAACAGCATGAAACAGACTTATGTTTTCCCTGTCTGTTGCAAGATGGCTAATATAGAACGATCAGAGGCATATAAGGCTCAGGTGATTGGCTCAGAAAATCTTTCTGGAACTGAAGCAAAGGCCGCAGCGTCCAGGCCGCATACACCAGCAGAGCAACGGCCTTTCGGATGAATGGGAAAGCTGGATAGCTCTCCAGGTTTATTAGAACTCCCTGAAATCAACCTAAGAGCGGCTTACAGTTGTCTCTGCATATTAAGCTAGAAATGAGAAAGTGCTTTAACATTAGAAAAATGTCCCACATCACCTTTAACCACACCGAGCAGTATCTCTGATGTGCAGGGGAGCATTTGGAGCACTTGATTGATAAAGGGAGACGTTAGTCGTGACATGAACTTGTGTCCTAAAAGCCTGCACATGCAGAGAAGCTTGTTTGCATCTCATATAAAAAAGCAGCTGAATCAAATTTGCACAGGCATTAGTTTGAATGCTCAGTCGTGCGGAAAGTGCTCAATGAAACCTTTCTTTCGACAATATTTAACAAACGACTAATCTTTTGCGCTGAGCTTACCGGGGAATTCCAGAATGGAAGAAGAGAGAATTTTTAATTGGACTCCTGACAATTGATTTTAATCTTGTAAATCTCTCATCTCGTCACTGTCCCTCTCTTTACGGCGGGCATCAGTGATGAAAACGCTCTGTGCATTATCGGTGATGTCATCACAGCAGCTCTGTTGTGATTCTGGACGACAGCTCTGGCCTGGGAGGACGGCATAATTAAATCACGACAGTAACACACACGCTGCTGGCTCACAAAGACACACACATCTCCGTATCACTTACATCTTACCACAATTAAAGTAGTATAATAATGTGCATCTGTACGCTGGATCTTTTAAAAGGCCATTAAAAGGACAAGAGCGACGAGGGTTTTTCATCACATGCCTATGGTGCTTGAAGGGTCAAGGCCTCATTCGATGCCACATGCTTTCATCTGTAAATGACTCGGAGCCAAACAGAGACAAAGGCCGATCAATATCTCGCACACAACTTCAGTAGGATCACGGATATCATTATCGAAATGAAAGGCCACCACGCTATAGCATCACAGCAATCAGAAGATGTCATTTCATCCAGCTATTGAACTAAATCATGTCGCTTAAATGGACAGTTCTCCCAGAAATGAAAATTCCGTCAATACTTACTCACCCTTATGTCATTCTAAACACGTACGACTTATATAAAGTATATGATGTATATAAAAAGATATAAAGAAATATGTAAAAAAAATTCTTCAATGCAATGCAAGTCACATAAAAGTACGTCAAATGCATAAATGTACAGAGCCTCGCACATGACATGCGGGGGAAAAATGTACTGTATATCGTGGCCTTGAATGAATTCCTTTCTCTTTTTAGTAAATCGTGGCCTTGTTGTATTAAATCAAACTGAGGGAACAAACTAGTTAAACGTGGCCATGATTTACTAAAACGAGGGAACAAATCAATAAGTCACGGGAAATGTAACTTATGGCCACAATGTATTTAAACAAGAGAATGAATTCTTAATTTGTGGCTACGATATGTATATTTTTGTCTACATGTCATGAGCAGGGCTCTGTAGAAGTTAAACTAAATGAAACATGAAAATGGCACTAAATAGCAAAAAATAAAAAAACTGTTAAACATGTTTTTATACTAGTAGAGCATAAACTTTGGCATAACACAAAATAATATTTTGTAAATATTTTTGTCCACAATAAAATTTAATGGGGCACATCAATCCTGAATCCAATACATTCACATCAAATCCTTCCAAGACCAAATTATTTAAGCGATGCTTTTCAAACTATTTGAGCGATGTCTGTCCATCTCAAAAACATTACAAAGTCTTAATGGCAGAAATATCCTCTCATCTTGCCAGTAAAACACGACCGTAAAATTATTCAGTGACATTTGATGACTGATTGATCAGCCTCTGTAGCTGGACGTGATGCAAAAATTTCAGGCCCTCTGGTATTTCTCGTTTCTTCTTGGTGGTCCGAAGAACATAATGTATTTTTGCAAAGGAGATTCCCCTCCCTAGATTGAGGCCATGAAGCCCAAATAAAGCTTAGCCATTAACTGAGAGGATCTAAAAGGGATGTTTGATCCCTCAAACAAGACACCGCTTTCCGCCTACTAACGTTTAGTGCTCTGAATGTCTCGGTTAAGCGTGAGGATTTGTGCACCAGGGTGCCCATAAATCTGCAGTATTACCGTGCTAAGACGCCACCGTGAGATGAAGTGTTAATGTCTGTAATATCTTTTATTATTATATCCTATCTTAACTCAACCCCCATGACAAAAACCATTCACTGACAGCCATCTGCAAAACTTCCAAATCAGCACACAAACGCTGTACCATGTTTGACATGCCTCCCAGTGCCTTTTTAGGCCAGTTAGCTTATCAAATGAGTCACATTCTTACCCCTGACTCAAATCATGACTGTCCTCTTCATTACCTCTAGAACACACAGGGAAACGCCGGACAGACATGCACACACAAGCAACAAAGCATGTGTGTGATGCATATCAGTAGGCATTGATGCGAATGCATGCACACAAAAGCAGTGGTCCCTGAACAAATCATTCGCAGCAATAGAAGTAGAAGACAAGAACTTCATGACCCATGAGCTTCACGGTACAAATATTCGGACATACACGATGCAGCCCTAAAAGCCATTCAAAGGAAAGGAAATTCACAAATGAGGTCTCAACTGCTTCTCGAAGAGAAATCTCTACAATGGCACAAATTGTACTCCGATTTCTCAAGTCTGCCATCAGAGATCTTCAAAATTCCTCATTAAATTCTTTACATACCTATACAATCTTACTGCATGTCTCAAATTTGATTTCTTCAAATGAATTTTAGGAAAAACCTCTGAGACAAAGTTACATACAGTGAATGAGATCTTCAACAAATCCCCTGAGCAATGAACGAGCAACCCCTAAGCAATACAATTTTCCTCTGGGTTGTGAAGCACGCCCTCCATATTATGCTATAGATTTCCATAATAATGTCACAAGCTCTCCAGGGTCTCTCAGAGGAGTTGTTTCTGTCCTACACACACTGTTTTTTTCCCCTGGGTGTTAAGGCACAGAAGCTTGTCTCGGATAAATCTGACTCGTGTTTTGTTAAGCAACTTTATAAGGACAGAACCTACGTATAGAAAAATATGAGGTTATTCGGTTACCATAGTGAAAGTCAAATATAGGGATGCTCAACACTTGCCTTCTTTCAGGATGTGGGTGTAGATCATCCACAGCATGAGCAGGCAGCAGAGAGACGCGCCTCCGCCGGCACAGAGCGCCCGCATCCCCGACTGCATCCTCACTACGTCCCGCAGAAAACACTCCCGGCACCCAGCCTAAAGCAAGTTCAAAGCAAACTCGGCTACTTCCATAGATTTTCACGGGTATGTGGCCGGGATGCGAAGAGACAGTTAATCCGACGTGAATTTACGCGCAGTGGTTTCCATTTTACGCATCTCATAAAACGCATTAAAATATTAAATTTGAAGGGACGGGCATTAAAAAGTCATTATTTAATTGTTATTTGATCAATTAAAAATGTAACAATATAATATTTATTATGGTCGAAAATCAAAGCAAATAAAATTGATGGACAACTCATTCAAGCAAAGTAAAATGAGTCATAATATGGTCCGTTGGAAACTGCGCGAATCCTCTGCGGTCTGGAGAAGTATCCACACAGGGTGAAATGGTCAGTGGTAGCCTACCAGTCCAGTGGTAACAGGTCCAGAATGTACGGATGATGACTGTAGATGAGCTCGAGAGGAAGGTTCAGTTTGGTTTAGGGTCTTCAGAAAAGCGTCTTCTTCAATGTCACTCCGACGTTCCCAAACCCGTCCGTGCAGTAATATCAAACCGAATCTGCCCTGTGGAGTTACAGAGAACAGCAGTGAAGCATTTCACGCACATTCTCCGTGATTCGTGGCTGGATTTAGAGCCGAGTTCTCCCTCCTCCAGGAGTGAAAAGAACTGCTGTTCGCAGTGAAAAGAACCGGCTCTTTAGAGTCGCTCCCTCGGGAATCGAACTATAGGTCTGCTGGTCGCGTCGTCTGGGTTCGAGTCAATAAAAAGAATCGGTTCATAAGAGTCACTCCTTCGGGACTGCAGATAGGTATATTTTAATGGCTGGTTCATTCCAAGAAATGCGTGCTTACTATTTTGAAAAGCCTATTTTTGAAGTAGCCTACTGTTTTTAACAGAAAGAGTTTTGCCAATCTATCAGAAAAAGACGGTCTTAAGCTAAAAAAAAGGTTAATATATTTACATAACCGTGCCTTTAAAAAAAACAACAACAAGTTGACAGTTGATTTAGTCACAGCCGTCCTACTACAAGGAATATCATTTTATGCTGATATTTCTACACTCTTCATATATCAGTTGTTTAGTGTTCATGGTAACAGGTTGACCTTCAGATCATCTCCTACTGACAAAAACAAACTAACAATGCATACAAAAGAGAAGACACTTAACTTTCAATTAATTGTTAATAAAATAAATTACAATAGCACTTTTTTTTCCATAGTCATTGCTTACACAAAACACGCCTTTTGTGGAATGACCCAGCAATATTTGCAAAGTATTACAAAATCTTGTAACACAGGGTAGTGACTGGAATTGGAACCACATAAGAGTCTAATATGAAATACATATGTATATGAATACTATACAAGATTAGATACAAAAATAAATAAATGGAATGACTTATTTTATATTAGTGAATATATGCATAAAATATCAGCCCATAAAAAATCTTCTAATGCAATATGCATAGAGTAGTGAGCATTAACCAAACAGGATGATTTAAACAACAGCATTTCCATTGGCTTTATTAAACAGGATCACAATCCATCAAACTTTTCAGAATAAAAAAGGAATAAGTATACGATTATGTAATACGGGTATAAAAAATGGTGTTATATACAACCATCCCACAAATAAGCATTACTAAGGAAAGATCATACATCATATAAAGAGATTAACAGACACATACCTCAGATTCATAGCAATATTCTACAAGCTGGAGTGATTGACATGAGAATGCTGCACAAAACACACCACAAAAAAAAAAAGTCAAATGGAGTCAAGTTCTTTTTTTCAATGCAAATTCTACCGTGCTCTCAGTGTGTTGTTTTTCCCTCTCACTCTCTCCCTCCCAAAATCTGCACGTCATTCCCTGGGAGATAAGACCAGGTACAGTGCTTCATCTCCATATTTTGGTATTCTGTACTGCACTGTGCTGGTGTACAATCCACTCGCATCTTTCAACATTCACGCCAAACCACCATCAGACATTTTTTTTCTCCTTTTGCTAATGGTATGAAGAAAAAACAAATACCCATCCTTAGCCAGCAATGTGAAAGAAAATGAAACAAAAATGATTCATTTACTCACCCTGTCTTTCCGAACCAGTATGACTGACTTTGATACCAATCTTTCATTTGAAAGCCACGTTTCTAGCATCTGTAAAACCGCATTCTTCCATCTTAAAAATCTATCTAAATTACAACATATGCTTTCAATGAAAAATGCGAAACAGTTAGTTCATGCGTTCATGATCCCAAGGCTAGATTATTGTAATGCTATTATGGGTGGTTGCCCTGCACGCTTAATAAACAAACTACAGCTGGTCCAAAACGCAGCAGCTCGAGTTCTCACTAGAACCAGAAAGTATGACCGTATTAGCCCCACTGTATCAACATAAATTTTAAAACATTGCTGACTACTTACAAAGCACTAAATGGTTTAGCTCCCCAGTACTTGAGCTTTTAATGCATTATAGTCCTTCATGTCTATTGCAATCTCAAAATTCTGGCCAGTTGATAATACCTAGAATATCAAAATCAACTGCAGGCGGTAAATCCCTCTCCTATTTAACACCTAAACTTTGGAACAGTCTTCCTAACATTGTCTGGGAAGCAGACACACTCTGTCAGTTTAAATCTAGACTAAAAACGCATCTCTTTTACCTGGCATTCATATAGAACATTATACATTTCTATTATTCAAATCAGTTAAATGATTATTAGGCTGCATAGATTAGGTCAGTTGCATCATACTCGTTACATCATGAGAAGAATGGCATCTACGCTAATGTTAGTTTTTCTGTTTATTCCGAGGTTTACTGAAGTCAGCCGGATCCGGGACGGATCCAGATCAGATGGTGGACCTGCGCCTGGACCCATTCACAACGCATCCCTGAAGTGCCAGCCTCATTAGCCCTGTGAAGACCTCATCGACACGACAGCCATTGGCACTGATCCTCAACAAACTCGTCTCCATACCGGCGTGATGACTCCGACTTCCAACCAGATGGAACTGGATAAATATTCTGAATGTTCTGATCCAATCTGACTTCTGACCTGTAATGCTGCCTGAATCATAATCATACACTGTTTGCTCGTTGGCCAGAGGAGAACTGGCCCCGACTGAGCCTGGTTTCTACCAAGGTTTTTTCTCCATTCTCTCACCTAATGGAGTTTTAGTTCCTTGCCACTGTTGCCTTGACTTTTGGCTTGCTAGTTGGGGACATTTAATATTTAACAATATTATTGATCTGCCTTACTTAAGGTGGACGATGACGCAATTTTATTCTAGAAACAAACGTTGTTGAATTATTTTCATGTTATCACTGTGAAGCTGCTTTGATACAATCTGTATTGTAAAAAGCGCTATACAAATAAATAAAGGTGCTTTGACTGACTTCCTTTCATGGATCATAAGATGATATCTTGAAAAATGTTGCTCTTTTCCTTTCAAAGAATGACAATAGGATGAAAAGACACCATATAAGTAAATATATGAAAAAGTCAAAAGTCTTAGGCATGTTAATAGTTTTTCAGGTAGCTTTGCAGGAAGGTTTCTTCAAGCACCTTGGAGAGCATTTGTGTGTGTGTGTGTGTGTGGGGGGGGGGGGGGGGGGTGATTAACATGCCTAAGAATTTTGCACAGTAGGCCTACTGTACATTGTCTCCTCTTTTGGACTCTTTTGTTATGCTTCTGTTTCCTTTTTGGAGCTTGGCGGCCCCTGGTATCTGTATACGGAGCCCCTTAAAGGGATACTTCAGGATTTAGCATTAAGCTTTGTATTAGTAGAAAACCTGTAGTATTTTCGAATTACCATGCTTTCCACCCTCATGTCCCCCTGAGAGGAGAGATTTATGTATTTTTTGTCTGTAAAAAATCCTCCGATGACGCAAAAATCGTCATTTTGCGTCATTGGAGGATTTTCTGGCCAGAGGCTAAAGACTACAGCCAGTAGAAGGAGCTGTTCCGCATGTTTTCAGCCCGCCCATAGAGGGTGGGATCTCACTCAAAGAATGTACACACAGTGTCAGCCGTCTTTCTTTGGAAGCTAAGCTAGCAGGCTCTTGTTCTGTGGAGAAAGCTGAATAGTAGGAGAAAGCTGAGTAAGTAGGGGTTACATCCTCCTTTTCCCGGACTTGTCCGGCGGGCTAGATCGTTCAAAATGTCCGGGATTCGGCTTTTGCTTTCTGCGGTCGCCATTCATTGTTTACATGCACACCTCTTGTTACAATCTAACTGAATTCATTCCGATTGGTGAATCTGAATGTAGTGTTTACATGAACGCTAAACAAGTGATCGGTTGATGTGCGTTTTAACATGGCTAAGAAAATTCCCGCTCCTCCGTGAGAGATGCGAGACCCGGCGCGTCTCAGTGATGACGCCACCAGCCTTGCGCCGTTCTCCCGCGGCCGTCAGCCTCGTCCTGCTCGCCACAGTAAACAATGATGAATGGCGACTGTAGAACGCAAAACTTAACTGTGGAGCAGTTAAGAGATATAGTGGTTTATTTGGTGATACAAGCATGAAAATTGGCATGAACAGTCTCTGTGGGTCACTTGACAATAAGCCACCTACAGCTACTTGAAATTTCAAGATGGCGGCTCCACTAAGGTGTCGGCCATCTTGAAAAATGGCCGCCATCTTGAAATTTCACGTGGCTTGGACAATTTTCTTGTCAAGTGACCCATGGAGACTGCTCATGCCAATTTTCATGCTTGTATCATAAACTGAACGATTCTGCCAAACATAAGCACTTAGCCGCTCCACTATTAGGGGCTCCACACCTGAAGGTTTTTGGAAGTGGAACAAACATTGTTTTCGTGTGGAAAAAAAAGCAGTTTTTAACATGAGTCAAAACATTATCTTTTATAGCTTTACAATAGTGAGAACGTAACAAAATCTTTATCTTTCGGTAAACTATTCTTTAAAGGGATAGTTCACCAAAAAATGTATTCTCTCATAATTTGCTCACTCTCATGCTATCCCCGAAGTTTATGACTTTCTTTCTTCAGATGCACACAAACAAAAAAATTTAGGACAAAAATCCATCTCTGTGAGTCCATATGAATGCCACTGAATGGGTGGCGCTCGGTTGACGCTTGAGAACAATCATGACGGTAATCTATACGACTGCAGTGGATGAATTAATGTCTTCTGAAGGCAAACTATACCTTTGTGTAAGAAAATTATCTATATATTTTTAACTTTTTAAACTATAAATCATTGATTCCAGTCTACTGCCATGCGAGTATTCACAAGAGGGCTGTGGTGACACAATTGCAGTGCGAAGCTTGTGAGAGAAGTGGTGGCACTCTGTGCTTCTGCGATACTTCTTGTGGGACATTGATTCACCCACTGGGGATGTATGGATTACGGTCACGATAGCTGTGTTTGGTTTTTCAAGTGTCAACCAAGCAGCAGCCATTCACTTGCATTATATGGAGATAAAATAAAAAAAATCTGTGTTTATCGGAAGAAAGAAAGTCATATACATTGGGGATGGCAATCCCTGGCAACTGGGTGAACAATCCCTTCAAGTACACTGAAAAACTTACTAATCAAGCATCTTAAATGTCCATTAAACCTTTTTCAGAAGTCATTTCTGCATCACTTTGCCCTCTTCTACAGGCTTCTTTAGGATGGGCTACAGAACAGTAAACAACAGATGACACCCAAGCTATATTTTAGAGAGCATCTGAGCTCAGAAACGTGACTAGCAGCCCTTAAAAAGCAATAATCTTAAACCAGCACCACTCACATCCTCTCAGAAAAGAAAACACGATGCTCTCTTTTGACCCAAACCTTGAAACATATCGTGCAAATATATCTAAATGCATTATCACACATCAACACAAATCTAATTTCATTTATTGTATTCTAGCCCTCTGTATGTGCGTGTGTGTGTGTCTGGCGCTCTGAAGTCAGTGCACACGGGCCATCTGTGCGGCCAATAAAGTCGCTGTTTGTGGAGCACGCTGTCAGATTTAGCGCCCTGCTGATGCCTCTCCATCTTCTAAATGACCGTCGTTAAAAACTCCCCACTCATACAGAACCATATCAATAATTCAGACCCAGACCCTACAACCACCAGCCTCATTTGCGGGCTGAGGGGACACGCTCACGCCATCAGGGTCCCATGGAAAATGTTCACAGTGAACGCGGACGTAATTATCTGATGTTGATGACAACTTTACCAATGATCTCACAAAGGTGACGCGGGTTATTCTTCAGGACGAGAGAGCGTGACAGCACAGGAAGACCTTTGGCACCAAAGTCTATTAAAAAAGACCCTCTGTCATCAGCCCCCGGGCCGTTCATCCTTCATTTTAATGGTCTGAGAGTTGAAGTGCCTTCTTTAGCTATGTCACCGCTCTGTCGCTCGGAGAGAACTGAGCCGATCCGGTGTCTCTTTGGCAGATGTCTGGATACCCATCCAAATGGAATCACAGCATTTCATCCATGCAGAGGCAGCATATGGTTAGTGTTTGTGCGGTTAACTTTGCTTTTCATTATTAGCATCCTCTACCTCGCGCCTTGAAAGAAATACTACAATTTGGCCGTCCGTGGAACATCATTATTCTTGCAAGAGTGCGGTAAGAACAGACCCAACTCTACGGCAATCAATATTTACAACTGTGGCCGTGCCTTTGCATCTATTGTTTCAGTTTTATCACTTTCTGCCGGTCTGGTCCTCAGTTATGGTTTTGCAGAACTGTGCTGCCACAACACAATCTGTATGCTGAAATTTTCTGCCAATTTGAAAGAAGTGGGAATAAATGCAATCCAATTACTGTATAAAAAACAATTATGTAAAGCGCATAATGGGTGCTATTAGTCTCTTCTGCAATGAATATATGAATATAGTATATGTTAATGTCAGCCACACTAGTGATTCTCAACAAGGGGTTCGTGTTCCCTGTGGGTACTTGGAGAGTACTTTCACTTTTGTTAAACCTATAAAACAAAAATTAGGGCTTTAAAGTAAAAATATTAGGGCTGTCAAAAGTAGTAAGCACTATTAATCTCTTTGCAATTAATTGCTTAATATGTTCAGTTGAATTTTTTAGGGGAAAATGCAAAGTAGTATTAATATGTTTTAAAGAAATGCATGAAAAAATGGTTTACCAATTACCACAGATACATTTTCTTTATTTTTCTTTATTTATTTATCTACCTATATATTATTAATAATAATAAATTAATAAATATTACTATTAAAATATATTATTCATATTTATTATAAATAAATATTATATAATACATATGTGATAAACCACATTTCAACTTAATGAGAGATGCGTAAAAGCGCTATATATATATATTGTGAATATAAATATGAATTACTTAAATAGGCTGTCAAAACGATTAATTGCATCTAACATAAAAGTTTGTGTTTATATAAAATATGTGTATACACACACACACACACATATACATATATACATACACATACACATACATACACACACACACAAACGGTACATATATGTCTATGTATAAATATAAACAAACATTTATGTTAGATGCGATTAATCAATTTGACAGCAATGATTTAAATATAATATAATAGCTTTACTGATAAAGCTGTGTGGATACATAAGACAAACAAAATTAGGAAACAATGAGCAACAAAATTGTTTAATTTACTCATTGTGTGCTTATGCTGAACGTTCATTCCTCTCATATTTGAGAAACAAACAAACTATAGGGTGAAATCTATGAAACTTGTCATCAGCCCAGCACAAAAATAGGTTGAGAATGAGATGCAAATTGGTTTTGATTAGTGAGATTCTGTATTGGCCATCTGTGTTTGTAATTATAAGAATGACAATTTAGGATTTATAACACATTCATATTACTTTATGCGAGAGGTCTGTGACTTAGAATTATTACTTTCATTAAGGGATGATAATATGACAACAGGATCATGATCTGTAATAGGAGGCGTCCAGACTGTTAGTGCTGACAAACAAAAGCTTCCAAGGTCAAATCAATATGATCAAATAAAACTCAAATGACTGGATGTTGTTATAAAGTCATCAATAATATATATATATTTTTTTAATAAGCAACTGACCTGCATGCCATCACATTTAGACACACAGAAAAAATGTTTTACTGCAGTCACTTCCTCATTTGGATGAAGCTGTGACTTACAGTGGAATAACTTCTGTGGTCTTCCTCCTTACAATTAATGTTGAGAAGAATAAAAACAAACAGAAATGCTGGAAAACTAAGTGCACAATAAATAGAAATAAAGTGACAAGGTCCGTTTTAAGAGCCAAAAGGAACGCAGCCAGTATAACAAATTTCAGATGTTAAAAAAACGTTATGCTTTACATCTTTATTCTATCACGCTATTCTATCAGATGAGATTTTTGTTAATGACACAGCATAATAGCGTGCGTTTTGAGGATGGCATTATGGGCAATCACTTGTGTTTCTTATCTCACGCCTGTTAATGACAGTGTTCGTTAAAACAGCAAAATTGCCTCTGTCAAGTGCTTCTTTCATTGGAAATGAGCTCTTTATCGGAACCTGCAGCCAGAGGAAACATCATACATCAGCCTCTCTGCTTTATCGTATTTTCAATTCTTCCCTCTAATGGAGTTATCTGCAATTTCTCCGCTATCAGCCCGAACAGTGGAACCGAGCTGGTTTGAGGAATGTGGTTTGATTTGCATTGTTTAATAGCTTTTTTTCCCCTTCTTACACTTCCAATGATTAGTGAACGTACTTTGCAGACAATGGCCGACCAATCATTAATCTTCTTGAGCTCGTTATTGCGGAAGTATTGGGAGTGAATAATCTGGGAGTGAATAATTACAGCTGCATTAATAGCAGTAAATAGGAAGTTCTTTACAGAAGAAAGAAACACTCGACCGTATGCTCATCAAACGCTCCGGAACGTGGCGAGATCTGCTCATTAAAATGTGGCGATTCAGTCGTCTGTGATAATAACTGATAACTGATACACGGCCTTATTTTCTCGAAATCACAGGGGGTGAAAAGAACCGTGTGGTCGGCTCTCAAGGTCACATGGTGCTACTGGAGTTGAGATTAAGTTTCATCTAGTCTAGTCTGGAAAAAAAACCTGTTTATATATAGGTAATGAAATGATAAAAAAGCCATTATTGTGATACACCTCAATGACCAGGCCTTATATTTACTAAACTCTACTGTCAAGCTCCGAAGAATACTTATTGTCCCAAACAATGAAAAATATACAGTTTTTTCTTCTTCAGTACAACCATGGGGAGAGCTCAAAGCCGAATGAAGAATACAATTTAAACTGGAAAATAGCAGCCAAGTGTACATGAAGATTTACATGGGCTCGGAAATGTAATGAAGTGAGTCTGGGATGTGTAATATTGTTTAAATTATATTAATATTTTTTGGTGCATAACATTCTTCAAATTGGTCACAAAAATTAAATTAAATATTTTCTTCACATTTTGCACATCACAACATAACATAACGCAATAAAAAAATTAAATAATAAAACAAATTTTTTTTTTAACATAAATTCTTCAAATAGGTCAAATTAAAGGGCATAATAAAATATGAATACATTTTTGTAGCCTAAAATTCTTCAAATAGATCAAATTAAATACAACTGAGCAAAGGAAATCAACTTTTGAGCAATTTTGTAGTTATTTTTTAACATCTTGCCTTAATTGCTTTTTCAAACAGGACTCACCTGCTTCTGCCTCGATTATAATGTTGAAAATGCAATACAGCAAAAGTTCTTCTCTTGAGGAAGTAAATGTTCTAAAGAAAAATACACAATATTTATTATCGCAAAAACAACCTTGTAAATACATTTTCCACTTCTGATGCATATACCTGCTGATTCCACAGCCACCTCCAAAACAGCACAACAGGTTTCTGTGTCTTTGTTTTAAATTGAATTGTTGTTATCAGAAGGTCTGGTTGTAGGCACCTCTTGTTTACTTTGCTTTAATGGTTTTAAGGCCTGAAGCGGCACACTGACTGCATTGCTTTCCGGAATCTGCTGGAACAACAGATTTTAGATGAAGGTTATTCCACAAACAATAACAACAACAACAACAACAACAACAACAAAAAACCTTCAAATGAATTGGGAGTTTAGCAACTCAAACATTATAAACACAATGTTCCACCTATGAGGAAAACCATGAATACAACAGTAGCCAAAATGATTTCTGTGTGAGACCACACACATTTATGCTAATGTATTTCAGGTAAAACTGTTTCCACTCTCTCTCCCTCCGCGTCTATTTCCTTACATCTTTATGTTTTAAATGTTACAAAACAAACGGATCCAGATCTACACTCCTACACACCGTGGAGCATCCAATGTCAGCCCTGCACAAATGTTCTGTGTGATCCTGTGGTATTTCTATTCCAACGTGGCCACTGAAATAGCATCGAGGGTCTTTGTAGGGGAAACAAGAGCTAGCTGCCTCCAGATGACATCAAACCCACATTTCATCTTCTCTAGATTTTACCTCGAATGAAAAACATATGCAGCTGAAAATATGCAACGCAGAAATGCTAATGCTGCTTGCAATCTGTTACTGCTCTGAGCAACAGTTATCATTGGTGATAAATGCTGCTGGTGATTAGCAAGTCCAAAGCATAAGACCAAGCTTCTATTCTATGATGTAATAATCTTTTTTATATATCTATATTTTCAGTGTGACAAAGAAAAATTGGAACTGAAAATAAGCAATGAAATGGCTCAGCAATGATCTGAGATATTCAAAAAAAAAAACATCTTGTGCTTCAATGGAAGCAAGGAAATCTTATTTCCCATAATCAATATCAAAATTTTGTATTAGAATTTTCACTCTTGAAAATAAAGGTTCAAAAAGGGGGGTTTCACAGAGATGCCATGGCAGAAATGTTTTTTGGTTCCCCAAAGAATCTTTCAGTGATCAGTTCTTAAAAGAAGCGTTTTTCTTAGTGCGAAGAACATTTTAATAATCTAAAAGTTTTCCACAACAAAGAACCTTTTGAGCAATGGAAAAGTTCAGTGGATGTCCAATATTCAGTGGATGTTCTTCATGAAATCATCAATGCCAATAAAGAACATTTATTTTTAAGAGTCTATAAACATATACTTGAACATAAATATTTAAAAATCCAAAACTTTGGAAGCCAAAAGTTTTTTGATATTTTTAATCCCAGATTTTCAATGCGGTTTTAGCGTCTTTTTGAACCCCACTATTTTCTGCATACAAAATGTAAAACACTGTAAAAATTCTAACCGTAGCCCATCACAGAAAACTGTGTGCATGTTTACTTTTTCAAAAAACATCACTTAGCATGATTTATAAGCACTTTTCCTCATGGGGACCAAAAAAAAAAAGGACAAGATTTTAGATATAACCATCTTTCCGGGGACATTCTGTCAACATAAGGTAGGGTTTAGCAGTCAGCAGTCAGTTCCTAGATCCTACAGTTAAAGACATACAGCAAAAAACGGGAATAAATGAACATCAACTCTACTCGCACGTGTGCTGAGCATCTATGAAAGAGAAAGACAAAAGCAGAAAATACAGAGCGTTTGCACTGAGATATTCAGGTACATGTGCGGCCAGACAGGAAATTAAAAGAGCTCTTAATCAACTCTGCTTTGAGATCTTTGTATTCTTCTATGCAACGCATTTCTGAAAATAATACATTACTGTTCCACAAAAGTTTTTTGTAAAATAGAAAAGGTTATTGTGTGCTTCATACTAAATACACTTGGCAGCATGTATCTAACTCTCTCAAAGTGAGACCAATGAATCATGAAATCAGTTTCACCCTATTGACATTCCTGGTTTTATCATGAACAATTCATCAGAAAAAAAACTTCGTAGCTGTCTCTACCTATGATTAAACTTTCCTGTTCAGCTGATGAATGTTTACTAATAGACAAATAGCTACACTATCCTTCAAAAGTTTGGGGGTTGGTAAGATTTTTTATGTTTTAAAAAATATATCTCATGCTCTCCAAGGCTGCATTAATTTGATCAAAAGTGCAGTGACAACATTCATATTGTGAAATATTATTACAATTTAAAATAACTGTTTTCTTTTTGAATATATTTTAAAATGTAATTTATTCCTGTGATCATAGCTGAATTGTCAGCATCATTACTCCAGTGTCACATGATCCTTCAGAAATCATTCTAATATGATGATTTGCTGCTCAAGAAACATTTATTATTATTATCAATGTTGAAAACAGTTGTGCTGCTTCATATTTTTGTGGAAACTGTGATACTTTTTTTCAGGATTCTTTGATGAATAGAAAGTTCAAAAGAACGGTGTTTATTCAAAATATATGAATTCTGTAACATTATAAATGTTTATATTGTAACTTTTGTCTTTTGTTGAATAAAAGTATTACTTTCTTTAAAAATATACATGTATATATAATTCTTACTGACCCCAAACTTTTGTACGGCTGTGTATTTAGACAACATTTTATCACACACTCACAGATCGCCTCTCTTCGGTTATGGAAACCCCACTTTTCAAGATTTTTTAATACATAATTTGTATTAAAATTAAAATATACTGTATTCTATCCGCAATCCAGCCTTAAAACAGCTCTAAAGTTCACCCAAGATCATGTAGCACCAAGTGCTGATGTCTCTGAAACATTATGAAAAAGCAATAAAACATTTTGCACAAGTGATTTTAATATTTGTGCTGGTGAGATTAACGCAACAATTGGACTCTTAACTGAGTCACTGAATACTTTAAAAAATTGTCTGTCACTGCTTCCCGGAGAGAAAAATGGGTTTTAACTTTCAACTTCCTGTGAACCCAACTAAACAGAGAGTGGATATTAGGAAACGGAAGACATGAATAACGTGATGGCTAAAAAGCGCTGGAGAGGAGCTCAAAAATACAGCAACAATAGCTAATCACATGTGATGTGACATTAAACTTTTTAACCTCAATATCAATATGCATTGTCGACCAAGTTCACTTAACTGTGTCCATTTTACTACATTTTCACATGCATCCAGAAATTTAAGCATACTGTTTAAATTATCATCATGGTCTCTAATAGTCATTTAATCTATACTAAAACTTTCCCACAAAAGTTTAAAAGTATATTTGATCCTTTTTCACATTGGGTGGAAGGGGAGATTCTGTCATGATAAAAGGTAAATCAAGGTTTCAAAGGTGTCAAATCAAAGGTTTATTGCTGCTCATCTGTGGAAAAGGGAACAAAGTAACTAGAGGAAAATTTTGGAGCAAACATTTATCATGAGACCGGCAACAATGAACAAAAGACAAGAGTAGATTCAATACACACACACGCACTGGGTTTCAATGTTTTATAGGGACGTTCCATAGACATCATGATTTTTATAGGCTACTGTACAAACTGTATCTTCTAAACCCCTAAACCTACCCATCAGAGAAAACTTTCAGCATTTTTACATTTTCAAAAAACATCACTTAGTATGATTTATAAGCCGTTTTACTCTTGGGGACAACAAAAATGTCCCAGCAAGGAAAAAGATTTCAGATTTTGCTATCTTTGCTATTTTGCACTCATAACATAGGGTACATGTGAACCACACACACTTACAGTATATATGTGGTTTACAGAGACTCTCCAGTTGTAATGGTTTTTATACGGTACAAACCTTGAGTCCAATTCATAAAATTCATTGAAAGTCTTTGGGATGTGCTGGGGGAGACTTTACAGAGTGCTGGACTCTTGCACTGTCAATACACGAACTTGACCAAAAACCTCTTGATGAAAATAAATGTTGTGATGTTATTTCCATCAAGGGGTGCATAAAAAAAAAAAAAAAAAATTTAAAGCGTTAGTTCACCCAAAAATTCTGTCATTAATTTCTCATCCTCATGTATGAAGATATTTTTGATGAAATCCGAGAGGTTTCTGAACCAGCCATAGGCATTTGCAACGTCATTGCAACTTTCAAGGCCTAGAAAGGTAGTAAAGACATCGTCAAAATAGACCATGTGACTACAGCGGTTCAAACAACATGAACAGCAAGAGAATGACATTGAAGAGAAGAGATTGTTGAATAAAATCATTATTTTTGGTCTTTATACCTTAAAAGTTGCAATGATGTTGCTGCCTATGGCTGGTTCAGAAACCTCTCGGATTTCAACAAAAATATCTTAATTTGTGTTCCAAAGATGAACGAAGATCTTACGGGTTTGGAACGACATGAGGATGAGTAATTAATTACATTTTTGGGTGAACTAACCCTTTAAACATCATAACATGTCACGTGTGGTCTCAGCGCTGATCCCAGAAGACACAAACAGTCTATTTTTCTCTCTCTTAAACATGTGCGCACACACACACACACACACACACACACACACACAGACTGGTCTCTGTGGATACCCCCCAAAGTAAACGGTTTGGTCTCAGCGTCTAACACACACAGACAGCCTTAAAATTGTTTAGTGCTGCTCATGGAAGGAGTTCAAGCGTGCTCTGATCTGCAGAGAAAAGCACATACTGTCCTCGCTTCACCTACAGATCATCATGCACGATACTAACAGAGGAAAAATCACCCACGTGTTTGCCATCGTGTGCTGCTAGTGGTTTTGCTCAAATTATACTTTGTAAATGTAAAAAAATTGTGGGAAGATTCTCACAAAACCAAAAAAAAAAAAAAAAAAAAATCTGCTTTCTTTACGATCATTACCCTATTGCAAAGAAAAAATATAATTATTCCAAATATTCGAAATAATTTGTAAATATATAATATTATTAATTGCAATAAATTACTTTATTCATATTATTAAAATAAATAATTTTAACATTTGTTTGCATTGTGAATTCAACAATGGCACATTACCCTAATGCAAAGAACAATAATGATAAGTATAATATTGATAAGTATAATAAGTATATATAATATTAATAAAGTAATTAATATAAATTAATTTTAACATATACACACACACATATATATATATATATATATGTGATTTATGTGATCATAAAAATGATTCAGTATTATATTTTTCTTCTTTCATTAATTTCCTTTCATTAATCACACTTGTCACAAGGCAAACAATTGCTAATAGCCTATTGTTGTTAATATTATTAATAATATTTTTGTTTTACCGTCTTTCATTTATGCTGATTTTGAGAAAATAACTAACTATTACAGTATTTTACTGTAATACAGTAAAAATACAGAATTACAGTGGTAAGAACCCAAAGAGAATACTCAAGAAACATAGCAATTAATAATATATATATATATTATACAGTGAGGAAAATAAGTGTTTGATCACCCTGCTATTTTGCAAGTTCTCCCACTTGGAAATCATGGAGGGGTCTGAAATTGTCATCGTAGGTGCATGTCCACTGTGAGAGACATAATCTAAAAAAAAAAAATCCAGAAATCAAAATATATTATTTTTTAACTATTTATTTGTATGATACAGCTGCAAATAAGTATTTGAACACCTGTCTATCAGCTAGAATTCTGACGCTTAAAGACCTGTTAGTCTGCCTTTAAAATGTCCACCTCCACTCCATTTATTATCCTAAATTAGATGCACCTGTTTGAGGTCGTTAGCTGCATAAAGACACCTGTCCACCCCATACAATCAGTAAGAATCCAACTACTAACATGGCCAAAGAGCTGTCAAAAGACACTAGAGACAAAATTGTACACCTCCACAAGGCTGGAAAGGGCTACGGGGAAATAGCCAAGCAGCTTGGTGAAAAAAGGTCCACTGTTGGAGCAATCATTAGAAAATGGAAGAAGATAAACATGACTGTCAATCTCCCTCGGACTGGGGCTCCATGCAGATCTCACCTCGTGGGGTCTCAATGATCCTAAGAAAGGTGAGAAATCAGCCCAGAACTACACGGGAGGAGCTGGTCAATGACCTGAAAAGAGCTGGGACCACCGTTTCCAAGGTTACTGTTGGTAATACACTAAGACGTCATGGTTTGAAATCATGCATGGCACGGAAGGTTCCCCTGCTTAAACCAGCACATGTCAAGGCCCGTCTTAAGTTTGCCAATGACCATTTGGATGATCCAGAGGAGTCATGGGAGAAAGTCATGTGGTCAGATGAGACCAAAATAGAACTTTTTGGTCATAATTCCACTAACCGTGTTTGGAGGAAGAAGAATGATGAGTACCATCCCAAGAACACCATCCCTACTGTGAAGCATGGGGGTGGTAGCATCATGCTTTGGGGGTGTTTTTCTGCACATGGGACAGGGCGACTGCACTGTATTAAGGAGAGGATGACCGGGGCCATGTATTGCGAGATTTTGGGGAACTACATCCTTCCCTCAGTTAGAGCATTGAAGATGGGTCGAGGCTGGGGCTTCCAACATGAAAATGACCCGAAGCACACAGCCAGGATAACCAAGAAGTGGCTCTGTAAGAAGCATATCAAGGTTCTGGCGTGGCCTAGCCAGTCTCCAGACCTAAACCCAATAGAGAATCTTTGGAGGGAGCTCAAACTCCGTGTTTCTCAGCGACAGCCCAGAAACCTGACTGATCTAGAGAAGATCTGTGTGGAGGAGTGGGCCAAAATCCCTCCTGCAGTGTGTGCAAACCTGGTGAAAAACTACAGGAAACGTTTGACCTCTGTAATTGCAAACAAAGACTACTGTACCAAATATTAACATTGATTTTCTCAGGTGTTCAAATACTTATTTGCAGCTGTATCATACAAATAAATAGTTAAAAAATCATACATTGTGATTTCTGGATTTTTTTTTAGATTATGTCTCTCACAGTGGACATGCACCAACGATGACAATTTCAGACCCCTCCATGATTTCCAAGTGGGAGAACTTGCAAAATAGCAGGGTGTTCAAATACTTATTTTCCTCACTGTATATATATATATATATATATAAAAAATGCCCTGATTCATAGCACGACTGCCATTAAAATAACGTCATAAAAGAATAATAGACAATTAATAATAATAATTCAACATGAAAATTCATTCATAACGGTAATTTATAACAGTACTTAAATGCACACAAAAATGCTATATTCTTGAACAGACAGCGTTCAATCTCCACCATGATGTAAAAATATAGGCAAAAAAGGGTTTTCATGATGTGTGTTATTAACTTTGTTGTCTCAAGCCCTGGGACAGACGTTTCATGTTTGGAGTGATTCACAGTACAGAAACAGACACAGTTCTTGCATAATGCAGTCCAATAATCTCATGCATTTGCCGTGTTGTTGTTTGCAGTGAACGCTCCCCTGAGTGACACCTCAACATCGCTCTGTACCAGGAGAATTTACAAACATCCATCTTTTGGACAAAGATTAACGCTGAATCTGTGCCACCACAGCTGAAGGATCTACCCTCACACAGTCAGGCCTGTCACGTCAGAGCATCCAAACCATTCCCCCTAAAAACTGTAGGCCAGTCTGGAGAGCAGAGCACATATAAGACGCAGCGCAGAGCTTGTGTAGAATTGTCAGATTGTCAGGCGGTGGAGCGAGCGAGAGAACGCTCGGCTGTCTCTGTCGTTTTCACTAATGCAGCTTCACCCTGACAGCGGAAGGAATGTTCCCCGGCTCACGGCCAACTCAAAGCGCAGGTAGCACGGGGAAAAACATCAATTTTTCATTGGAATGTTTTCCCAGGAAGCCAGAAGATGCTCTTTAAAAAATCTGCCCCTGCCGGGAAAACGTGCGTTTTGCGAGTGGCCTGCGCAGACAGAATAAAATTTGAATACAAATTGATTTTGGTTTCGGACAGACAGCAGTTCTGAGGGTAGATAAAAAGTGTGACAAAAGACAGAGGTTGGTCTCAGAGCAATTTTCATCCACTATAAATGCACTCGGACTAGCTTTCAGACGTCGTCTCGTATTTAGCTAAAGCTGTTAGCCTGGAACCTCTGCACTTATGGTGAACGTCGCGCTCCTGGGAGCGTCCTGCGGTGTGATACATTGCTGCCTTTGAGATACTGTTTTAGGTAAAGCTTTGGCTCTGTTAGAGCAATGCCGATAAGAGATGGCTATCACGCCGCTCTCCGTGAATGATGAATACACACCATCAGAACCTCACATGTACTCGGTTCTCCAAGCTCTGCGCACACAAGCCAAAGCCCTAACCACACACATCAAACCCTCCTCCAAATATTGTTCATCTCAATCCAGTATAAAGCAGATTATCACCCCGGTGCCTAGAGCTTTGGAGAACTGTGGGGGAAAAAAGACATCTATTGCCAGAACTACTGTAAAAAAACATTTTTAGGTTAAACGAATTTAACTTCAAAAGTATACATTGTATCAATGACTGAAATAATGTTAATAGGCTAGCAACCTACTGATGTATAGTACTAAAATCTGTTTTGTACCTTTATAATACACTGACAAACAACAAAAACACAGCTGGTAATGAGAAAGCCACATGTTCACTTCATAGGTTGATCCCGAGAAAAACTCTGAACATCATCTGGGACAGGACTATGAGCTTGTCAAATCAATCACAGTGTTTGGTGCCACTAGTGGCATGTCACCTTTACATTTTAATCTAATATAATTTAATATATATATTTTTTAAATTATATTAATATTTTTGGGCCTAAATGTCTTAAAATAGGTCAAATAATTCAAATTACATCATTGTATAATATATAATATAATATAATGTTATACAATATAATGCAATGTAATATAAATTATTAAAATTATATTAATATTTTTTGGGGCCTAACATTCTTCAAATAAGTCAAATATAAAAAATATACTTTTGGGAACGTTTTTCTTACATTTGTTTATAATATATAATGTAATGTAATGAAATATAAATGATTAAATTTATATTCATATTTTTGGGGCCTAAGATTCTTCAAATAGGTCTAATAAATGACTGTAAATCTATCAATCAATTTTTTGTATAATATATCCAGTATAATGTCATGTAATCTGAAGTGTCACACGTTCTGCGAATGGCAAATTATGTTTTTTCACTGTAATAAATATAAGATGACGTTCTTTTTCTCTTCCAAAAACTGTACATTTAACATGTCCAGTTAGATTTATTAGTTTTTCACCATATATAGCTAGGGAACTTGGCATTAAAAAAATTGAATTGTAGCATGTTTACAGTCTTTTTAACATTTAAAATCATTTAACTTTAGACTGTATTTAACAACTCTCTCATTAAGTTGCATTCCCCTCATGTGTTGCTCTCTGGGGAACGCTGCCTCATTGGGAAGAGACAGAAACTGTGTTTTGAGAAGTGCTACCTGTACAGACTTTGGTTTCGCAATAGTTTTCGAGGCACCCTTCCCCTTTGTCTGCTCTCTGGGCTCGTGCTTCTTTTGTTCTGGAAAGTTCTTCGCATTCACATCGGGCTTGTGAGTGATAGCACTGCGAGACGCCCTCGGTTGCAACAGACCCGAACATGTCCCTGCAACGACAGCGAGGAGTGATTAGCGACTACCGTGTGATTTTTATGCTTTCCTGAGACTTTTATTCTACTGTTTTATTTTTCCTTTCTATTATTCCAAGCCTAACGGTCTTAAAAAAAAAACTAAATCGAGTTGCAGAGAAATGAAAAAGGAGTCTATGATCAAATCTCACCATTATCCTGCACTGACAGGGCGAATACCAGCTCACAAAATGAATAGTGTGGGGTTGCTAAGCAACGTGCAGATTCTGACGATAACCAGTAACCACGTACTGTAACATGAAGAGAGAACCTGAAGTCTGATCACATGACTGTGACCGAGCACAAAATCATAAAGTGCTGCTATCGACTACTAAATTATGTTGACAGGAGCCTTACGACAGATTTGAAATATTCGTGTTTGTCAGCAAGGTTTTGCTCGCTGGATGCCGCATACTGATTGGCCACTTAAAGCAGCTGGAAATTACATAGAGCAGAAAAACCACAAAAGGAGCATTGTGAGGATAAATATTCAGTTTACGGTCTAATAGGTCAGAATCAGACACCTTAAATCCTTACTATTAATTATTTTGGCCTTTTTGCCACTTGGTGGAAGATTTGAAGTTGCGAGCCAGATTCAAACTTTTGGCACCAACGCTCAATGTATCAGAGGGTGGCTGTGATTTTGGTAATTGGTCCTGTCAAACTGCGTTCCTACCAGTCGTGAATATTTTGTGTG
Source organism: Scardinius erythrophthalmus (assembly GCF_964197995.2). Classification (NCBI taxonomy): domain Eukaryota; kingdom Metazoa; phylum Chordata; class Actinopteri; order Cypriniformes; family Leuciscidae; genus Scardinius; species Scardinius erythrophthalmus. Next base: position 6,226,667 of record NC_138240.1, on the reverse strand, counting down.
TATGTTTTGAACAGGAATGGGTTTGTTAACACTTTACAATAAGGTTCAATATAAAATATAATGTATATTTTATTAAATAGTTCTATTAAATTAACATTATTAAAATTACATTCATATTTTTGTTCAATTAGGTTCAATATAACAATGTAATATGATATAAATTTGTATAATTATATTTATATTTTTGGGCCCTAACGTTCTTCAAATAAATTAAATCTATGGTTGGGAATTTTTTTTTTTTTTTTTCGTTTTTTACATTTTTGTATAATATATAATGTAACGTAATCTGAAGTATAACAGAATTCTGGGAATGGGAAACTTACATTAGTAAGTTGATTTCAGCATTTTTTTACATTACTTAAAGGGATAGTTTACCCCAAAAATGAAACTTCTGTCATGATTTATGTGGTTTCAAAACTGTACAACTGTCATTTCTTCTATGGAACACGAAAAAAAAAGATAAACTGACAATAATATCTCTGTCAATATAAAATATATATTTTTCAATGATAAACTGACAAAAATATCTCGTTTTTTTGTTCATACTATGAAAGTCAATGGGTAAATTTGCAGTGCTGGGCAAAGTTACTTTTAAAAGTAATGAGTTACAATATTTCTTCCTAAAGAAGTAACCAATTGCATTACTTAGTTACTTTTTATAGAAAGTAATGCATTATGTTACTTTTGCATTTTTCACAGCTGTTTTTTTTTTTTTTTTTCAAACTTGCTTGTTTGATTGTTTTTGAATAGCACTTTTTTTACTTATATTTTTGGCAAATGTAATGGCTCTTTCACACAAAAAAATGAAATGAATGAGCCTGAGGCGATTTCTCTCAGGTGTCAGTCAATAAATGGCAAAACAAAGTAACTTGCATTACTTAATTGAAAAAGTAACCCGGATATTTTGTAAATTTAAAAGTAATGTGTTACTTTACTCGCTATTTGAAAAAAGTAATCTGATTACATAACCCGCGTTACCACCAACACTGGCCGTTTGAACCAATACGTTCTTCAAAATATTGAGTAAATGATGACAGAATGTGCATTTCCTATAGGCCTTTAATGCATCAAGTACTGTAACAAAGTGTTTACAGCATTTATTAATCTAGATAATGTTAAAAAAGATCTCGGGGGCCATTGACTACCATAGTATTTTTTTCCCCCTACTAGTCAATGGAGCCAGAGATCTTTCTTCAAAATATCTTCCATTGTGTTCAGCGGAACAAAGACATTCATATAGGTTTAGAACAACTTGAGGGTGCAAACATCCACTAACGTAACGGAGTAAACAAAAAAGAAATTGCACTAAGAGCCTGTTGCCTGTTCGTGCATATCTCAGAGTTTGACTCGTGTATGCATGAATCATTTTGCGACTCCAGTCTCTGATTCACGTTTTCATTCATGCGTCTAGCGTTTTGGCTGCTACAAAATAGATTTATCATACAGTATTCATCCACTACCAGCTTTAGCACAGCTCACTGAATTCTGAGAGTGCAAAACTGTACCATTAGTAAGTTGCTTTCAGAGCCTAGTATCTTCCTAGTAGGGAATCCTGACTGTAAGTAATAAGCATCACAAACCCACAAACCCACAAGCCCAAGTCAATGAGCTGGTACGACTCTCACAGTCCTCAATGACCCAGTGCACAGTAAATACACTGAGTGGGCATGCTATTATGAATATAGTCACAACTGAAAAGTGTAGGCTTTATTTTTATTTTTTTTAGTGTAGGCTACTACTAACAAAAGATCACTAAACAAAGATACAAATATTCTATACGAAATATATATATACACTAGCGTTCAAAAACGTTTTTGAGAAATTGATACTTTTATTAAGCAAGGATGCTTTAAATTGATCAAATAACTAAAGACATTTATGATGTTACAAAAAAGTCTGCATATTAGAATGATTTCTGAAGGACCATGTGACACTGAAGACTGGAGTAATGATGCTGAAAATTCAGCTTTGCATTAAAGGAATAAATTACATTTTAAAATATATTCAAATAGAAAACAGTTATTTTAAATTGTACTAATATTTCACAATATTTCTGTTTTACTGTAGTTTTCATCAAATAAATGCAATCTTGGTGAGCATAAGAGACTTTAAAAAAAAAAAAATCTTTGAACAATATACATATATCATCAAAATGGATCTCTGTTCAGATTAGAAGCAACAAAATGAATTCATGTCGGATCTGTTTACAAATAGCAAAATTCCATTGTCATGCAGATCCCATTCAACCACTCAACAGAGCATTTCCATTGGCTGAGACAACTTTATGGGTAGCCTACTCTATTTAGTGATTTGAAATAGTAATAGAAAATCACTTTAGAGTGCATTCTTACTTAATCATAAACGCATATTAATATCATTTAAATGACAGTATCACATTAGTTCACCTAAATGGTCAGTTTAGCTTTCAGCACAGTGTTGACTGGTTAAAAACAGCTATTTTGATTAACTACAAGATAACTATGTTTTTGACCAGGCACTGTGGAAAGGAAAAATGATTTTGCATTGTAAAACAATAAAAGTGAATTATACATTAAGCATTGTGCTTTATGCATTATGGGGGTTCATGTTATATCTTGCATAGGACACCAGAATTGGCACGTCCAAATGCCCAATTTAACCTCCTAGAGCCCAGTACCCGCAAGTAAGGATGCCAGAACACTCTGTCCCATAAGCACCTACTGTAACTGCTGTCAAACACATAATCAAACCTTTATCAGATCACTGCGGTTATCAGACCTGAGAGTTTGATCACAGAAAGCTCTCTGCTGTAACATTTCAGAGAAATCCTTAAAATGCAATTACTGTCTGTTTCATGCACTTCAAATAGTCAACGTTTTGATCATTAGATGCCTTCCAAAATTCAGAGCAGGAAAAAGAGAGAAAAAGAAGCGAAAAAGTGAAAAGTAGAGCGAGAGAGGAAGTAAATAAGTCATATTGTTTTCTCCCTCTGACTAATGCATCTAATGCTCTAGGTGACAGTTTTTGGTTTAACATTTAAATAATTTCCCCATCAAAATTCCATTGGTGACAGAGAAGGAAGGATGATATGTAAATGTGCAATGAAATTTCACCGCAGAGAACGTCCCACGATCCTCCCCGGCGCACACACGCGCAACACGCCGAGCCGCGGCCCACCGACCCGAGTATGTCTCACTGTTTTCCACGCCATAATGGAACCTTTGCTTTCTTTCCATTTACATTTGTTTGAACAGGGCACCTGGCACGGCACAGACATCATTGCACAGCGGGGGAACTATTTGCATTGTAGCTCCATTTGCTCCGATGAATTTTTCAGAAAGATGTGACAACCTCATGCATACTGATATGATGCCTCTGTTTTGCATACAGGCTTCCTGCAAAACATGTCTTAATCTTACGTTAAGGCTAATGCACCTAAATGGACAGTTTGAGAAACTGAAGAGATGAGAGCCAATCGTTCTGAGGAAGACGTAAGACGAGGGCCGACTTAAATAAGTGTCCCCCGTCTCTCGAGGTTACAGCACAAGCTCCTCGGCTCCGGCACTCACTAAATAATGAGACAAGACAAGAACAGTAGAACTAATCTAACTGCTTTAAAGAGTGCGAGGAACTAGACGAGCGAGAGGAGAGGGAGAGGTGAGACGATACAGGGAGAGAAAGAGCAGATAAGACATAATCAGGCGTGAATACAATCTACAAAACGTACAGATATAATTTGGTATTCCAGCAAGGGCTTCTGCATCAGCAGTGAGGCAAAGCAATCATCATTTGCAGGAGAATGTGCCGAGAGTTCCTTTAGATCACTGCTGCTCAAATGCATCAATCATGATCTCAGACACACAGCAGAAACGCGTTTCTGACGCATCTAAGTGAAAAAACAAAAGGTTTCTACTTTGAAACTACTATGTGAAATTTTACTAATCAGACTGCAAACAAGATGAGAGTTGGATCAGAATGTGGTTTGGATAAGGTTTGCATCATATTTCATGTTTTTGTTGTTGTTTTTCATTGCTCAGAACACAAACAACAGGATGCAATCAGAATCCTAAAAACCACATGGATTCATTGAAACAGATCCAGATTTTTTTTGCTGCTCACACTACAAACAATTTGACATATTTTAGTTGTTCATGGTTTATACAGCATATAAATAAATAAACAAACTAAACTGAATAAATAAATAAATATGCATAAACAAACCAACACTAATTAATAAACGAATAAACATGAATAAATAAATAAAATCTTAACCCTAAATAAATCAATTAAAACACAAATAAATAAATAGAAACATAAATAAATAAACAAACCAAAAATTACAAATCTGGTTGGATGAATCTAAACAGATCCAAGTCACATTGTTTGGATCAGGATTGTAGAAGTCAGATTTCATGTGTTGTTCTTCTGCTCAGATGATAAACAACTCAATGGATTTGAATCTGATACATATTGATTCATCTATGTGATCTGCATCTACAAGTTTGCTTGGCTAGCAGTGCTTGTGTTCCAATTGTACTCAACAAGCCAGGCTGAGGCCATCACAAATTCAATAATTGCATTTACATATAAAAAAATAAATGAAATTATACTACTGTGGAAACTACAAAGGTTTTATAATTTCCATTTTGGTTTAGCTTCAACCATACCACTCTCTCTCAAAAACCCCACCCTCTAAAGACATGTCAGCCAATCTGACGTCAGCAAATCAAAGAATTAAAAATAATTGACAGGCAGAGATGCAAGGTGTACTAAAAACACTTAAAGCAGCTTTAATACACAATATCATGCCAACAGAGACGTTTGATAATAATAATAATAATAGTAATAATAATGATGTGTCGGTAGAGAGACGGAAGTACTGATGTTTAACATGTTTAGGTGTTCCATATAATTGACAACAGCTGCAATGAATCAGCCAAGCATTTCTCTGTCTATTACAAGTCCAATTGTCTTTAAAGAGCTCACCGCCTCACGGTCTCACAAAACCACCCTGTCGCGACACCCCCATTAAACCGGAAAATAATGACTGAGCACAAATGGGCCGAGTTCCATTCGCAACATGAATTGCATCATATCGGTAAATAGAGTGACCCGTCCTAATTAGAGGAGAGAATAACAGGATTGTTACAGTAATCTCGGCCTGTTGCTCTGCGGCGCCACTGTCATCGACTGAGAGCTGAAAAAACAGGAGCGGGAACTCAAGCTAAATCTATTCATTAGCCATAGTCTCCAATGCAATCAATAACACGCCTTTCCAATTACACCGCCCGAGATCCGCAGGAAATTCGTGCTGTATTTAAACGGGTTAGCAGCATGGACTGCCGCGAGAGTTCTCCACTAGACTCCCCTCGAGCCTAACAAACTAAAAACATGGAAACAGCTCTCCCCCTTACTGGGTTCTTCTTATTTTAATGTGCTCAGAAAATGTGTTTTCATCTCCCTAATTGACCGCAGATTCAATACGGCCTCAGCTGTGATCCAAACACCACTTTTTTTCCTCCCCGGAGCTATAAAAATTCTTTATACGCACTTTAATCAATGTTTTCAGATAGCCTACATCTGTGGGAAATGATCAGGATAATGAAATATAGCGCAGTCGGTTTACTTCAACAGCCCAATCTCGCCACATAGATTGCCACATTCGGCTTAAGGGGCAACAAACTTAAACACCATATTCTGTTTACAAATCCCTCAATAAGCGACTATTCAAAAGTCAGCGTACATGCTGAATAAGAACACAGGCAGGGTGTATTCGTCACATGGCACGACTCCACAACCATTTTGCCAGAACACAAGCAAACATTGGAATATTGGCTTGCAGATGCCACTTGGATTGATAGATACTGATGTTACAAATTGTTTCGGTAATTGAAATAAAGCAAACGTAAAATAAAATATAAACTTAAAAAGGTAAATGCAAATTAGAAATGTTGCCTTTGTTTGCAGATGCCACTCAGAATGATAGCCAATGATCAGTGTTATTGTTAACTAAAACTATATAAAAATATGAATTGTATCATGCACACGATTTAGTAAATCGAGGAAATGTAATGTTATATCGTGCACTGCACGATTTAGAAAAATGAGGGAGTGAATTATATTTTGCGCACGATTTAGTAAATCGAGGGAACGAATAATAGGCTATCGTGGACACGATTTAGGAAAACGTGAGAACAAATTATATGCACACGATTTAGTAAATCGAGGGAACGAATTATTATATCGAGCACACAATTTAGTAAATCGAGGGAACGAATAATAGGCTATCGTAGACACAATTTAGGAAAACGTGAGAACAAATATGCACACAATTTAGTCAATCGAGGGAACGAATCATTGTATCATGGATATGATTTATAAAAACGAGGGAACGAATTATATCGTGCACACGATTTAGAAAAACGTAGGAACAAATTATTATATTGTGCACACCATTTTGCAAATCGAGGGAATTAATTATATCATGCACATGATTTAGTAAAACGAGGGAACAAATCACATTGTGTGCAATATTTAGTAAAACGTGTTGACGTATTAGTAAGTCATGGGAACGATAAACATTTTTTTTCATATCCTCCTGGGACCCAAGAATAGACTTTTGTCCACTGTAGTGGACATTATATTTTAGTGAATTTCTCTGACATCATACATGTCACATGACACAACACCTGGGTGTCCTGTAAAGAGCACATTCAGGACTTTTCAGAGATACCAAATGTTTGGAGGTTTCACCATGAAAACAACTTCTCCTTGGTCTTTAAAAATGTCTGACATTAATTTAGTGATCAAATGTAGCATTCTTATGGAAATATGATAATATATTGCAATTATAATTTAAATTGAACTACTTTCAAATTGTATTTCATAAAACAACATCTCAGGAAAATGTTAAGGGGTTTCAAATAAAAAAAATATTTTCTGTTACAGAACAGGGCATTGATTTCATACATGTCCACTGTAGAGGACATCAGGACTTAAATCATGTTTATCAGGCATTTTGTGAGACACAACAAGTGAATATGAATAAATTATACATCAATATTCCTATGAAATATTAGAAATTATTATTAAAATGTTGCCAATTATTACTCCAATTATTACACTTCTTTTTTCATTAAATGTTGCTCCAAGAACACATTAAGGTGCAAATTAGATGCAGTTTATATATACACATTGCATTGAATGGGAATATTAATTTATGGACATTTTACCCACATATTGCATAAAGTAAAATGGTGTATCAATTCATTCCGTTATTTCTTTCATAACATAGTTGAGAATAATCTTTATACAAATTTTGGTTGAAAAAATCCTGAAACCCCCAAATTTATTGGTGATTGAAATAAAAAATGTCATTGTTTTTGCCTATACATATAATTTCATTTCATTTTATTTTTTAAACAACTTAGTCCTGGCGTCCACTACAGAGGACATTTGTTTATTGTGCTCTAAACAGTGTGATGACATGGAAAAAAAAATACATTAAAAAAACTTTTTTTTTTCTGGGTCCCAGGAGGATAAATGTGCAGGGCTCTGAATGAAATAAAGCTGAAATAAAAGCAAACATTAGATGAAAAAAAAAAAAAAAAACGTCTATGCAAATTAGAAATGCTGCCTTGGCAACTAAATTAAATAAATAAGTTGAAGTACTAAAATTACTACAAGTAAAACTGAAATAAAATGAATTATTGATTTGTTTGCAGATGCCACTTGGATTCATAGTTAATGATCAATGTTGTTATTATTAAAGGGTTAGTTCACCCAAAAATGAAAATTCTGTCCTCATGTCATTCCAAAAACCCGTAAGACCTTCATTCATTTTCGGAACACAAATTAAGATATTTTTGATGAAATCCGAGACCTTTCTGATCTCTCCATAGGCAACAACGTCATTACTACTTTCAAGGCCCAGAAAGGTAGTCAAGAAGACATCGTTAAAATAGTCCATGTGACTCCAGTGGTTCAACTGTAATGTCATGAAATACTTTTTGTGTGCAAAAATGTATAAAAAAGTGTTCAGTCATTGAAATTAAGCTGAAATAAAATAAAATATATACATTAGATGAAAAAATTTCACTTAAAAAAAAAACTTAAATAAAATTTTTAAAGTTGTGTCCCAAATATGTACTCAACTGTGTAATGTATGCATTTTATAAGGTTATTTTGTAATTCAACGTTGGAGTCCGAAAGCCCCGCCCCTCTGCAACAGTCAAGTGCATAAAATGTGCAACATTCCATGCTTCGTTTTTCGGTTAATTAAGTGCATCATCCAGGGATTTAAAGTGCACTTTTTCTATTTGTAGTTTTCAGTAAACACACTTCTCACACTATTTATACTACAAAACGACACATAATAGTGCACAAGTATGCAAATTGGGATGCACCAAAATTACTACAACTAAAATAAAAAAAGCTAATTCAAAATATTAATGAATACTTCAATCATATAAAACAATATTTAAAAAAAAAATACTGGCAATGATAAAATAATAACCAACCAGGACAGAAACGAGGCACATAAAAAGTTCATTTCTTCACAGAACCATCACCAGACTACGAACAGCACTCGGAATATTATTCATGTCAGTGCAATCAGTGACGGCCGGTCACCAAGGAAACGGACAACAATTCTCAGAGACAAACTGCAAGAAGTGCGTTTTGCATCACCCTGTGTTAGCGTGTAATTTTTCTTACACACACACACACACACTTTTCCTTTCTGAAACAGTGGCGATAATGCTGTTTACATCATCTCTCACCAAGACGATCACAATGGATATATCTGATGTGCCCATGAGCGTGTGCGGTGACAGCCCTATGTGTCTGCGTGTTATAAATAGCCACGTTGTAGCTGGGAGGAAAGGAGTGTAAGCGATGTGAATGTGTGCCATAACAATGCTACTATGATGTCTTCCTGTGGAGACCTGCACGGTGAACCCCTGGCCCCGCCCCCCACCTGCTTTAGCTGGGTAATGAAATATGTCTGCTGTGATGTATGACTGCTGGATAGCTCCAAATCGAAAATTGAATCACACTAACTTAATTTGCGGTCGGGGCAATCAAATTACTTGTTTTGGCCAGAGTATTTCAACCCGTGCTGGCGATGAATTCATCTTGGTGAGAGGCCTGTCAGAGAGAGGCATGTTTGCGGGTACCACCTCCAGCTGTAGAGAGAGCCGTGTGGCCCGGAAGGCAGGAGGATGCTGGCGGCCACCGTACCGAGGTTATTATCCGGCAAACGGCAGCGAGGAACATCCATAAGCATGCCATCCAAGATCTCCTAGGAACAATACAGAAAAAGCACTGTTATGGATTCTGCACTGCCATATGTTGCAGTGCACTGTAATTCAAAGTTCAATTCAACATTCAATATTTCTGAATTTCACAGCCTAAACAAATATCCACAAATAATAAAAGTACAATTTTAGAAAAGTGCACCCTATTAGAAAGTGCAACAGAAAAGCATCGGAAGTCAGACTTTCAGTCCTTCTAGACCTCTTAAGTTTCAGGTGTATAAAGGCACATGAACATAGCCTGGCTATGTTACTTCCACTCAATTTTCACTTTCCTTCAGTACTCCGTCTGGGTTTTCGGTATATTCGTGGGTTTTCTCCGGCCAAATTTTTACCGGTCCAATCAGCGAACAGAGGGAGTAGCTGAGAACGATGATGATGAGGTCGTGCGCTAGTTTGAGTTGTAGGGTTACGTCATGACCAAATGTTAGCGATTGGTTATGGCAGATCCAGAGTGGCTCTGGGCAGATCCAATAGTTTTAAACTTCAACAGAGTATCCGTCTTCAAGGAAGTTAACGCTTCTCAATGGCCACTCTCTATACAAATGAAATGTACGAGATTCTGGTAGGAGCAGGCTAACATGAACATGGCCGCAGATTTAAAGCACCGTTTTTGAAGACTGCGCATGTGCGAGCGTGCTCAACTATGTTAGAACGAGCCTATGATTGAATCTGGAAATAAAGCAAAATAACTGAGAAATAGTCCTCAAATGCCATGTCTGTTTATATCAATACATCTAGCGCTAATTTTGAATCCGAAATCGCACCCTAAACCCTCACTATTCCCTATGTTAGTTCACTAATACAGTTCACTTGAAGAAATTAATAAAAACGAGTGAATGAATTTGGACATCGGCTGTAAACTCGTTATAACGGTGCAATGTGGGATAGAATGAGTGCACTAAATATCCATTATGATTTCGGACACCACTGCAAATGGCTGTCCCCTAAAATATTGCCCTTTTTGAGGGTATAGGGGGGCGATTTCAGATTCAGCCTCTTTCTATTGCAACTGGAACTTCTAACGGCATCTGCAGTGACACAATGACTTTACCAAGTAGCGACTGGCTCTTTAATTTAGAAGGCGGGACTTATTCCGTCATATTGCGCACTGCACTTTCTCTCATTCATATTAATATGACAGCACCGTCTCTATATCTAAAGTCTTTGATGTAAATAACTCATCTAGTTTGATGGCACAGACTTTTGAAAGTAACTCTAGTGCCCCCTTGAGTACTGGAGTAACATCACGACTACAGTGAAGTCAAGTACGAGCACTAGCAATGAACTGGGCCAAAAAACTGGCGTCCATGTTTGCATACTTGCATAGAATATGGCCTTAGTTCACAAAAGCGCAAGAGATCAAATTTCTAAAAACCTTTGAAAAAAAGTTTTGACTTTAAAGTTTAGCCTTTAGAGTTTAAAACAAAGAGATATCAGCTGCACAAACTTTCCAAACTGGTCTCCAAAGAGCGTTTGAAGAATGCTTGTTGCCGCTGAAAAGCTGTCTTCAGAGCGCAGATGGTGGAGAGTGAGATGGCCACTTGTTTGCATTCCCCATCGACGCCTGCGCCGCTCGAAGAAAGAAAATCAATCAGTGTGACAGACTCATCCACCTCTCAAACACTCCAGCACACTTTCACCCGTCACATCATTTATCCAACACAACTGACAGGGCTGTCCTCTCTCTCTCTCACACACACACACATATTTACACACCTGATACCGCACTCACTCCGTTCTGTCTCTTCTCTGGAGTTTCATCCTTTTAGTGCCTCTCTCTTCAAACCATTTATCAGCACTTTATGGGTTTTCGAAGAAGAAAAAGGGAGTATTTGAATCAGGCCGCGTTTAAAACTCGAGCAAGCCGGGAAAGAACACAGGACACAGAAATCATAGGAAGTGCCTCGACAATGAGGCTGCTAAACGAACGCACGCACGCACACTTGTTAAAACACAAATTTAAACACAAAGACACATTCTCTCTAAATTCAGTAGCCTGTTTAAATATGTATTCAGGCTCCTTTGCTGCCTCTCTCTGTTTTATTGAGAGATTTGGGCCATGTGGGGGTTTGGAAGGAAACCCTCCAATTTAGGATTAAGTTTAAAGCTGTAAACCCATCTAAATCCCTTCATCATGACTTCAGGCTGCATTCATAACCTCACTACACATTCATAAAGCCTGTTTGGCACCTGTCATAGATCATCAGAGAGATACTTATTAGCATGGGAGAATCGGAAAACAGTTCTGCACTTTTTCAATGCATGAATGCAAATAAATGGGACTATGCTAAAAGAAAAATGAAAATCATGTCATTTATCACACCCACATATTGCTGCAATCCAGTCCTTGTTACTTTCTTGCAGTGTTTTGGGAAACAACTTTAGCTACTCATAATTCAAATCATCCAACTATACATTTACATTTAGTCCAAACTGTTTTTATTAACTAAAAATATTAAAAATGATTTTTTTTTAATTGAAATGAAGCTGAAATTAAATCAAATAAAAACAGAACCTATAAATGTTGCTTTAGCAACTAACTGAAATAAAAATGACTTAAAGTGAAATGTAAGTTAAGACTTAAACTAAAAAACGTAATAGTATAAGTATAGTAATGTAAATAGTAAATAGTATTATAGTATATAATAAACAAAAAGATAGAGTAGACTTTACAGAGTGCTGGACTCTAGCATTCTCAATACAAGATCTTGAACAAAAATGTATGCACCTCTTGATGGAAATAACATCACAACATTTATCCATCAAGATGCATACATTTTTGTTCAAGAATGCAAGAGTCCAGCACTCTGTAAAGTCTCCTCCAGCACATCCCAAAGACTTCCAGTGAGTTTAAGGTCAGGACTCAATCATGAGTGAAAATATTTCTTCATGCTCCCTCCCAACCATTCTTTCACAATTTGAGCCTGTTGAATCTGGGCATTGTCACCCTGGAATACGGCCATGATGTGTCTTCCTACATGGTTGATTAAGAAATGAAAATATACACCCTCCATCAATTAGGGTTTGAAGAACTGTTACCAAACATATAACAAGATAGAGACATAATAATCACTGCAATAATGATCCAATCAAAGACACTTTCCGGCTGTCCGTGTTTTCACTGTTATATGGTAGGAAGTGCTATGACATATCTTCTGAAAGAGTACTGAATCTCCTGATAAAAAGAACCACGTACATGCTAATGCAAATGAGACCATTTCGTTCCATCTTTGTCTGCTACATTGTTTGGCACACATTCACCAATTTTTGTTGTTTGACTATTATGTGCAAACTAGCACCTCTTTGAAGGTGTGCACAACATATGCTGATTATAAACTGAGAATTGTGTAGGAGGTATAAGCATGAAATATCTCAATCCATCTGTGGGAACAAAGTAAAGAAAAGCTTACAGAAATATCCATATAATGCTTCCAGAATGATCCTGAATCCATAAGAACCTGGCAGAAAGTTGTCAGTTTCAGTGTATATTTATATATTGCACGAACACCCAACTAACCTTTCACGTGTCCCGACTGTCACAGAGCTCGTGAATATGAAGTTGTGTTCGTGATATTTATTCAAGCCTAATGTGTGTCTGATGTTTGTTGGTTGAGTTGTGCATTGCATAACACCCTCCAAATGGCACAGCCTCAGAGACTTCAGGAGATATGAGATCTGCAGAGTTAAAGAAGCAAACATTATTTTATTTTTAATTCATAACACTTCTAATCAACACAGGACTTACATGAGTCTCAAAGGTGACTCAGAGTCATTAAACGGGTGTGGGTGGAGGCATTCTACATGATATGTATAAGCAGACTTTTGACTGTACATACAGAATACTGTTCAAAGAAAATTGGAATCTGATATTTAATATTTTTGAAATAAGTCTCTTATATGCTCACCAAGGCTGCATTTATTTGATCAAGAATACAGTAAAAACAGTAATATTATGAAATATTATTACAATTTAAAATGAGTTTGCTTTTTGAATATATTTTAAAATGTAATTTATTCCTGTGACGGCAAAGCATCATTACTCCAGTCTTCAGTGTCACATGATCCTTCAGAAATCATTCAAATATGCTGATTTGCTCGTCAAGACATTTCTTTCTATCATCAATGTTTGGAAAAAGTTGTGTTGCTTAATATTTTAATATTTTGGTGGAAACTGTGATGCTGAGTATTTTTTTTCATGATTCTTTGATGAATAAAGTTCAAAAGAATAGCATTTTTTTTGTTAAAAAAAATTGGCCATGGACCCATTTACTGACTGTCTGATGCAGATTGAGCGCAACAATGGCAAGAGCAGGTTGAAATCGACAAATTCAATAAGACTGCCTGGCTTTATACAACTGTCAGACACATTTAAGAGACACAATGAGTTGCATTAACAATTTATTAGGTTGATACACCAAATACTTTTGACAAAGATCTAATGACTAATTGCCAGTTTAAGACACACGTTCGATAAAGCAAACTCGATATACGACTAATATATATGATTGAGATTTAGCTAATTCTGCTTTGTTGTCCGAGTCAATTTAGAGACATTATCTGCATGTATTATGTAAGATCTATATTAAGATCAACAGAAAAGCACAAACTCATTTCTTCCACATTCACAATTTCTGAACACTTTTTGTAAGACAATCTATCTATGAATTAAAGATCTAATTATACTTCTAAATCAACTGCCACTGTAAAAACCCATAGTCAATTTCAGAGACGTTCCTTTGAGTGGAACTGATAATTTTCTTTCACTCTTCAGGATTAAAAAGTGGACTGTGCTATTATTATATAGGGATATCATAAACTTGCCATTGTGCACAGCAAATATTGTTGGCTCTTATAATAAAATCGCTTTACCTCTTTTAAAAACATAATTTTCTATTACATCACTTCCGTGCAAATTACTGTACACATAACAATAGTAATATCTGATATATAATACATATTCACTTATTACTTACAAATCAATCATATCCCACGTTACACGAGGTATATGTTACCCACTGTCAATTCTGTTTTTACTCTGTGTACCTTGTGGTACTATAGTCTGTATTTACTGATGTCTTTTAGTCCTCGTGATTTTCTACTAACGTGTCACGTTTCCATCCATTTTATGCGAATTTTGGGATAAAAAAGACGCTTGATGGAAAAGGCATGATGTGGATCAATTCTAAAAATGCACATAAAACATATTTACTCAATTGAATTAAATAATTGTTTTATCCGATAAGAAAACTTGCAGATAAACTACAACGGAAACACATTTAGGCCTACCGAATCAATGGCCGTTTCTCAATATGCGTTCTTGTCTGTACTTGTGTTCTTGTGGACTTGTGAAATGGCATCAGTCGCTGTCCAAGTAGGCTACTGTCCCAATACACAAGTTTGCATTTTGGCAAGAACGGTTAAAAATCCCGGAAGTGTTCTTGACACGCCCATTTTACCGAGGATGCATCGGTTGGTAACTTGTGTGAACTTGACGGCAAAAATATCCCAGCATTCATTTCGGGGGCGGGGTTACGTTCTGCGTCACATCTCTAATGCGGGTTCTCACCAGGGTCAGCGCGCACACAGGCAGGCACAGAACTAGCTAGCGAACCTAGGTCATAAATCTAATAAGTTATGTTTTTTACAACACGTTTTTTGATGGAAAAGTGATGTTTAATTTCCATAGTCTTTGTTTAGTGAACGAAAGCGAAATCAGGAATTGCGGTCTTTCAGTTTGTTTATCGTTGCCTAGCTACCAAGGGTTGTACAAGATGTGCTGTAGCCTTAATTACAATGGCCAAGTCGCGTTTCATATTAACCCATTTGTGCCCAATTTTTTCTGAATGGTTTCATGCATATAATCCTGTTAATAGTGCCCTATGTGAACATGTTCTGCATTTATTTTCCCCAGGTTTTTTTTTTAACTATAGTTGCCGGTGGGCAAATATGTTGTATGCACCCCTTCAATGTAAAATATGAATAGGAGGAGAACATTTGGCATTTATCTCAAAATAACTGCTTTCAACAGATCAATCTTTATTCATAAACAAATTTATTATGTATAAAAGTCGAAGAACATTTGATGCAGACCCCAAAAAAACTGCATCTAGCGTATAATCTCTTGAATATGAAAACACAACAAACAACAAATCCATTTGCCTTAACCATTGTGCGCTGTTCAGGGTCTTTTTGACCCACATTTCTGACTTTCATTCATGGGGATAACATGGATAATTTGACATGGTTAAGTGTTTTTAAAAGATTTTTGCCCATCTTTTGGAAAATGCTGTTCTAAAAGTAACAATTTATCACTTTAACCAGTAGATGGCTGCAGAGCACCACTATTTGCTATTTGCTTTTTGACTAACTGAAAGACATCTTTTCACAAGTTTTTCTAGTTGTACTCATATCTACATATAATGAAATCACAATTATAATAATAAAAGTTACTTTTTGTCAAAGTTTAGGCACTTTTTGTACTGAAAAAAAAAATGTTATATTATGATTAGAATCAAATGAATTTGATCAATGGACAAAATTCATCCTCAAAATCAGAAACAACACAGAACACACAGACAGAAATGAAGTGGCACACTTTAAATTTTTAGAATTATATGAAAAACAGATGTTTGAAATAAATGATAAACTCTAAAAACTCCAACTTTTCTCTTTGTAACATCCTGATCAGGTTTGATTCTAATCATAATGGAACATTATTGAAAAACCTTCAAGATTTTTTTCAGTACAAAAACTGCCAAACTTTGACAAAAAGTAACTTTTATTGTTATAGTTGTGATTTCATTATATGTAGATATGAATCTAACTGGAAAAACTTGTGAAAAGATGTCTTTTAGTACTTTTAGAGCTCTGCAGCCATCTACTGGTTAAAGTGATTTTTTTTTTTTTTTTTTACTTTTAAAACTGCATTTTCCAAGATTTGGCCAAACATCTTACACTAAACCATGTCAAATTATCCATGTTATCCCCATGAATGAAAGTTAGAAATGTGGGTATTTTATAAGGCAATTTTTTTTTTTCTTTTCTTTTTTTGAACATTTTGTGGAGTAAAAATGTCCAAACGAAGAGTAAAAACATTAATAAACTGAGTAAAATTCCATTTGTTTAAAATATATATATTATTACAAAATAACATTTTGTTGCCTGGGGTCTCTCAGACCCCAAACAGCCTGACTGTAAACCTAAAACGAACAGCGCACAAGGGTTAAAGTTGTGGAACATAGTGCAGAACAAAGTGCAGCCATAACAGGGCATTGTGTATCAAAAAGGTAAATGAAAATAAATAAATACAAATAAATAGAATGAAGAAAAAAATATATCCATATAGAGATGTCATTTAAAGGCTTAAGTTATGTTTATGCACTAAACAAGACCAATAAACTTGATTTATTAACCTATTAACACAGTATACCCCATTTTCCCATGATATATGTACTTACAAGGCATTTGCCCACCGGCAACTATAGTTGCCGCTTGGACTTTTGACTAAGTATACAAAAAACTATATATCTCTTGTAAGATTTGTTTTGTTTGGCTGATTCTAGAGACCTTCATGATTATATATATGTCAACAAAAAATACTTATTAGTAACATGAAAATGACCTTTCTTTGGGAGCGTTTGCCTTCGCCCTGCTTCCTGGAAATAGGGGTAGGAAGTTGACAGCCTCATGTGACAGGGAGGAAGTGAATACCTTTTTTTTTCTCTTGAAATCCTTTATTTGGTTGTTTGCTTGCATTTCATTGAGAAATAAAACATGGACAACATCTAGAAAAATATTTACAAAAGGAAAATGACAACTATGTACTGCGGCAACTATAGTTGCCGGTGGGCTTAAATGGGTTAACAGATGAATAGGCTTCGCTCAGTTTATTAAATACATCCAACCTGAAAATCACGGTAGGACTGTGCAAACAAAGTAGACTATCTGTCTAGCATTGCCATGTCAGTGTATTTATTCATTGTCCCATCATAGTTTGTAAGAGACATTTCAGGTTGGATGTATTTAATAAACTGAGCGAAGCCTATTCATCTGTTAATATGAAACACGACTTGGCCATTGTAATTAAGGCTACAGCACATCTTGTGCAACCGAAATGGTTAGCGCTTTTCCCAAATATCACTTTTCATAAGGTATGGACAGTGCCAAACACATTTTTGTTTCATAATAAAATAGAAGAAATCCACTTTAAAAATATTCACCGTTATTACCCTTGTAATAAATATCTAAGTAAATTTTACAGTAATATTTCCCCACTATGCTCTTTTTGCCAAGAGGAAGAAGAATCTATTTTACACTTATTTTACTTATGTTCTTATACTAAACAATTTTGGCTTCAAATTTCAGCTTCCATATTTCTTGCATTTCATCAGTTATGTAATATTTCTGTCAGTAAGGTTATTTTTCACTCTGATGTCTCTGAAAATAAAAAGCTAGATGATATATTAAACTTTTGGGAAAATACCACATTCACAAAGCAAGATACCTTAAATTCAAACCTAGTTGCAAAATTTTTGCTTATGATTTAGTTATTATTGTCTTCACTTCAAAAAATCCCCTCCAATAAAAAAGGTTTGAAAACATCATGTATTATAGAACAAGTTTTATGTAAATTGTAATTGTATTTTATTTACTGTTATTATTTACTTTCATTTTCTCTGTAGGCTATCCCCACATGTTCATGTTCATTGTTTTGTGTTATTTCCATTGTATTGATTTATATTGTAATGCAATAAAAAAAAAACATCTTGTACAACCCTTGGTAGCTAGGCAACGATAAACAAACTGAAAGACCGCGATTCCTGATTTCGCTTTCGTTCACTAAACAAAGACTATGGAAATTAAACATCACTTTTCCATCAAAAACGTGTTGTAAAAACATAACTTATTAGATTTATGATCTAGGTTCGCTAGCTAGTTCTGTGCCTGCCTGTGTGCGCGCTGACCCTGGTCGACGAGAACCCGCATTAGAGATGTGACGCAGAACGTAACCCCGCCCCCCGGGCGAGATGCCCCAAAATTTATGAGTCCCAGGCCGGGTCAATACAGTAAGTCGTTTTTCTAGAATTTCGTACGCTATTTCATCACTAAATTCACTTCTGAGAACATTTGATGCGAGAAATCAACTGTGTAGTTTTCAAATATTGGTATTTTTACGAGAATCGAAAATGTGCTCAAACGTTTTCGGAAGTGAGAATCTCCATAAGCGTTGCTTTATTGTTATGATGAATATATATACATTGTAGTGTACAGTTGTAGAGTAATCCCTTGAGCTGAGGGTAGGCTTGGGAGATAAAGCCTGGCTGTTATCGTCAATAATTCTCATATGTTTGGGTACTGCAGACGGCGTCTGTGCGGAGGTACTATTGCGCAATACCAGCAAGAACATATCGTCTCAAACTGTCAGCAGCGTTCTGTGTGCTCGTCACCTTATGAGTTCATTCTTCCAAGAACAACTAGCAAGAGTGTTCTCCCCAAGAACACAAGTCCGTTCTTTGCATTCTTGGTTTTGAGAAACACCTAATCCCTCGATGCATAACAACAACAACAAAAAACTCATGTGACTTTGCCTCAGTTGATGTGACTGGATAACTTGATTAACCAGCAGACAATTTTCATTGCAGAGCATCTCAAATGTTGGTTTGATCATTCTGAAATGCCTGAGCAAAAGTCAGTCATCAAAATGATTGGGTATAATGACCTCACATAAGCGTCTCACATGATTGCGTTCTTAAACACCAGGAATCCGCCTCTGAACGCGAAATGCAACATAACAGCGTTTTTTTGCGTTTCGGCTGCTCGCTCTGAAGCCGTGTTCCCATTACCCTTCAAATTGGGTAAATTGAAAATACGCCCAATGGAAACACATCAATTTCTCAAAAACTCATATCATTTATTCATGGTTTTAGGAATGACTTATCGCGAGAGTAAAAAAAATAAGTTTTAGTCGCATAAGATAGGTTAATGTAAACGCCGTAATTTCACAATCGTTTTTTATCGACATTTAGAAAATATTGCAAACGTTTTGTGCAAATCTGTAACGGAAATGCAGCTATTCAAAACAAAACAAAAAATTCCATTTTTATTTTGCGCCAGTTTCCCAGGAACTGGTTGTTCTCTTGAACACATGGAATGGAAACATGTCTTTATTAGCAAATGTTTTATGCTATAGGCCTATTGTGAAGTAGGATAGGCAGCCGTACCAATTCCTGAAGGAAACCGGTGTCAACCAATCAGATTGCAACTGCTGATTTCAGCCAGCACTTGCCATTTTTATGAGAAACCAGCTCTCTTTAAACCTCCCGAATGTTCCCAAGCACAAGCTAGAACACGGTCATGTGGAACATGACGGCTCCGACTTCTTGACCTTCTGTTCAGGTTGTGTAAAGAACAGAGGACATTATTCCGTTAATGGCACAGCGTCTTAATGTTCTGTTCCTTCAGACATGTTCAGTGACTACTCAAAGGCAACAATCAAACCATTATCGCTCCATCTGCAGATAAGAGACAAACACAGGTGTGTAGAGAGAGAGAGAGAGAGAGAGAGAGAGAGAGAGAGAGAGAGAGAGAGAGAGAGAGAGAGAGAGAGAGAGAGAGAGAGATGAGTGGGTTGAGCTGTCAGTCACTGATTAGCTACTGGATGGGAACTGGGAGGAAATGAGGATAAAGTGAGACTGGAAGAGAAGCATCAATGACCTTTCAGCTGCAGCTTTTACTCTTCCACAGAGAAAGAGAGAGCTCACTCCATCCATTATTGAATTCCTGAATCAGCTGCCCTGAATAATGGCACTCCGGCAAAAAGGACCTAGAAGTAGGTTCACTTCCTCTGTCTCTCACTCTCTTTCTTCTCCCTCTTCGTTTCCATCCCTTTCAGCACACTTGAGACTGAAAATGCCACAAGTGCCTCTGGCTATACCTAATCACATGGAATCACTCACCTCTGTCTTTGTCACAGTGACCCGAGTGCTGTCACGGGCTTTGGGTGGCAGCTCTTCCATGAGTTGCTGTGATCAATATTTCAGGCGTCGACGGAGGCCTTCTGCATGGGAGAGCGGTTCCCGCCTCGCGCCTCCATCAGCCCTGACGGATGGGAGCTCCGGGGGCCGTGGAGCACCGGGGACGATGGAGAAGTAATATTTAGACAGATCACAATGGTCCACCTGCAAATAGGGTTGTGCATGAGAGCAAACCAAGCGGAAAGACCAAAAGATGGAGAGTGACAGGAAGTGCGCGCGGGGGGGGGGGGGGGGGGGATTGGAGCTGGAATCTAAAATGAAGCGAGAGGCTTTGTTATATTGTTAATATGGTCACGAATAAAGGAAGCAAAACAGGGTGCATTATAACAGAAGATAAATTACCACTTACTAAGGTTATTGCATATACTAAAAATATTAAAAGGACATTTCAATTTTAAAGCTATTTTTAGGGGAATTCATTTGAATGTAATTTTACGTAAATGGATTTTTTTTTTATTAGGTAATTTTACGCATTTTTTAAACATTTATATTACCCTGCTACTATCCCAGCATACTATCAAGAGAAAGAAAATTTCAACTCAAATTAATATTTCATGTCCATTTTTTTATTCTGCTTAGTAAGTAGCGGTGCCATAGGGTAATGTAAAGTCAGCTGGTCATTATCACAAAATAAACAGGGTGATCAAGAACAGTCTTGAAAAACAATTGGACTAGGGACAATAAAATTACAATATTAGATTTTTATTAAAATATTATTGTTATTATATACCATTAATTAGATACTAATTAATACTATCATTATATAAATACTATTAATCTTCAAAAGTTACTGAAAAAGAAAAAGTTCAGTGCAGAAATTCATTCTAGTTTGGAACAACTTGAGGGTGAGTAAATGATGACAGAATTTAGATTTTTGGGTGAACTATCCCTTTAATGCCTAAAAAGCCAACCCTTTAACCAAATCTTGCGTTGTTCTGTCAAGTGTGTGCAGTTGGTTGCGTGCCGTTACCTTCGGTTTGCTCCAACATAGATCCCCCTAAAGCAGAAAGCTGCTGACATGTAAAGGCCAAACATTTTACATAATTCAAAATGACTAATTTAAAAATCTTCCCTCGTCATTTCTCATAAGGACAGCGTACCGCAGAGGCCCAAAACACTTTCCCTGCTAGTCCGTCAGCACACTCTCTCAGTACACTCTCTCTATGGACTTACTTACGGCATGTCTGTGAAATCACCTTTTGTCCTTTCGACAGGACGGCTAAAAATAAATGGCGAACTGCACAATTAGCTGTTCTAATGTCCCATAATTCCCCCCGAAATTCGCAGCATCCTGGAATGGCCATCAACACCTTGGACGGAACGGTCAAATTGAATAATAAATGTTTAATGGCGGTTTGGTCGCAGTCAGTCAACAGTCAACAGACTGTGGCTGTGGGCAGGGAGACGACGAGGTCATTAACCCTGCCATTTGCTTAACAAGCGCTAATTACAGCTGACATTTCCACAGGGCGCTTCCGAGCGTCAGCTGCCTGGACTCATCAAGAGGACACGGTCATTCTTCACACACACACACGCGCACACACACACACACACACACACACACACACACACAATAACGAAATTAAAACAGAGTACCAACAGTTTAATAGAATCCAAAAATCAAACATACAACAGAAAACTCCCACATTTCCTCTTTTCTTTAAGGCTAAAAGCAGAGTGGTGGACTACAAAAGCACTGATTAAGCAATAAGAACCCATTGACTCGAGGATTTTGGCATTAAACGCGGAGGGGAAAACAACACAAATAAAAGAACAACAGAGATCTGGCATCGGGACGCACCATGAAGCTGCTACAGAGACTCATTTGCATTGCAAATTGTGAAAACAATCATGACGCTATGAGCTGCATAAACCACAGTATACTGTTCTTCCACATCTACATTATCATAAAACTGCAAAAAAATAAATAAAACAAAAATCACTCACTCCACAAGTAGAATGACTAATACAAGGAGAAGCACCATTTCTATTTGCAGACCAAAGGCAAATATTTGATCCTAAAATTATAGAGTACATTTTGAATAAATCAAAAAAGAACGAAAGCATATCTTTCAAACACAGCCCCGATGGATGGAACGGATAAATGAAAGGAGGAATGATGCCAAGCGGAGAGCCCAAAATGGAGAGATGGGAAAAGCATTGGAAGGAGACAAATAACTTAAGACGTAGAGGACATGTCTATAAATAGACATGGTGGACGTACCGGCAGGGCACACACGTTTTCTATTCTTTTCTTCTATAAAAGAAAGGGAAAGCTATGAAAACAAAGGAAAAAACATCAATTCTATTAACCACAGTCGACTCGCTCAAAATCAAAAGGCCAGAAATAAGTAAAAACAAAACAACAAATATGAATACATGACCAACACGAGTAAGACCGTTTACACCTGGTATTAAGATCAAATCGATCTATCGGATCAAAATTAAACGAGGGACACACATTCCCGTTTACACCTGGTGTTTTAATTCGTCTCTTTTGTCCACTTTCCACCACTTCTGTCCTGATTTCTTTGAGGGGAGGGTCTATGGGTGCGTAAACGTATGGGCTTTTTCAGATCTTTTGATCTAATGGACGAAATAAGCTGAGAAATTTACATATGAATGCGACCGGAGATGACGGAAAAACATGGAGAGCAGTAGCTTTCGTTTCTGCTCTGACAGCTGAAAGACCACGTCAAACACTGCGTGTGTTAGATATCAGGAATGGTGAGAAAACATTGTGCTTGGTACATTTTTCATCTTCAAACCAAACTTGGGTCTTCAGCCAAAAGTTTAAATCCCATCCGGCTAGCGCGCTTCCAATAATGTTTAAACATAAGTTCAGTAGGCGTAGAGTGGACAGTCTTTTGTGGCTGTTCGAACACATGAGCATTTACACTACGAAAGCAATCCTGTCGAATGCGTTCTCGACTATCTCTGGAAGTTTCCGAATCTCCGTTTCCTCCTGTATTGTATTTAGCTTCGTCCACTTGTGATCGGATTGACGAAAACACTTCTTAATACCAGGTGTAAACAGGGCCTAAGATTCACAATAAAATAATACTCATCATTTGTACCATAAGCAGATGGAATCATCAAAAAACAGTGGTTTAATGTGTACTTGCAAAAACAAGGTACGAATGCACATGCAGGAAAAGGCAATAGATGTAATACAATCAAGATGTGTCTGAGAAACCGTTTAAAACATTCATGATGAAAGATGGCCAGAAGTGTAAAAGTCAACATGAAATGGCATTTCAAAACCAAAATGGCAACCAATTTAAGTGGAACATAATATTCAAGAACAAAATGCAGGCTGGACATTAATATTTTATCCATCAGGAATTGATTGGATGATAGAAAGTGAGCGTTACATACTGTACCAGAATGAAGCTGAAAGCGAGTTTGCAGTGTACTGTGAAACATCATCTGCATCATCATACGAGATCCTAAACTGCTGCAGAATCATATCCTCCTCCTTAAATAAAGCCATTGTATTGGCTGAGACAGCTGTATGGGTTCTCTAATGGATATGAAAGAAAATTGCTTTTACAGTGTACACTACTGTTCAAAAGGGCATTCATACTTTTATGCAGCAAGGATTAATTAAATTAATCAGAAATGACAGTAAAGACATTTTTAAAGTTACAAAGACTTCTATTTCAAATAAATGCTAATCTATTGAACTTTCTATTCATTGACTAATCCTGAAAAAAATGTATCATGGCTTTCACAAAATTAAGCAGCACAACCGTTTTCAACAAAGATAATAATAATAATAATAAATGTTTCTTGATCACCCGATCAGCATATTAGAATGATTTCTAAAGGATCATGTGACACTGAAGACTCAGCTTTGCATCACAGGAATGACAAACAAACAGTTTGTAAATTGTGATATATATAGTTTTTACTATGTTTCTGATCAAATAAATGCAGCCTGGCTAAGCATAAAAGACTTCTTTCAAAAACATTAAAAACAAATCTTACCAACCCCAAAACCTTTGAACTGCAGTGTACAGTACAAACCACAGCAATAACTGATTAAGAAAAGCTTCTTTTTTTTTTTGATTAGCTAGAACAAGACATAACATGTTACACTTTGGATAAGGCATTGAGAAAGGGTGACAAGTCTCTGTACAAGAGCCAGACATGGTCATACGGTTATTGGTTAACTTTCTCCATCAGACTAAGTGACATCAGCAGAAAAGAAAACGTGTTTCAGAGGCAGTGATGAAGATTATGAAGGCCAAATCACAACGTGCACTAATGAATCGCAGGCAATACGACCAGCAATATGTATTAAGGAAGTGTATTAAATGTGTAATAAAATGGATTAGGAAGTAAATGGTGTCCATTTTGATTTCATGTTGACTTAAATCTTCAGACTTTCATAACATTCAAAAGACTAAAAATGGGAGCTAATCTGTAAATTCACTCTAATTACCGCCTCATCTCCTCACCAGGGTCAGCAATACCAAACCTTGACAATAAGTCACCCTTTCATTAGCGCACTTTGAAGGGGTGACGAGCAAACTAATTATCTCTGGAGTGAGTATCAGCTTATTACAGTATGCAAAGACATAAACCTAAAGACATACACTGAAATAAAAAAAAATACATTCCAGTTCACTTCAAAATAAGAGTGCAGCACTGCAAATGCTTCATCAAAAATAGATTGTAACAGCAAGACCGTACGGCGCAGGTGGTTTCAAATGTCACTGACGGATGAACAAGGACAGCGAGCCGACAAAATGTACATTATTCAAGCGTTTAACATCAGCAAACTCAAAATCCTCCACAGCGCTGAGCCAGAAGTTCAACAGCATCACTTTTAACTGATTCTGACACCTTCCTCTAATCAATACAATCCATTCGCTTCAATAATTAAAGCAGAAAGACACTCATTTAATTTATTATTCAGATTATCCATGCAGGGTGTTGGTCCAAGTTATACGAAATGATTAGAGGTTTTTAATGAAAATATTTGCTTTTGATAAGTCAGAGAAAATCATTTCGCATTACACGCCGGTTTTTAAAGATCACACATCTACTTTGGAAAGATTCAGAACTTGAACAATTAATAACCAATCAAAACGAATCAGCTGGAGTTAATAAATATACCGAGAGGTGAAACAAGGGTTCAAAGGGAAAAGGGAGATAATCAGATCATCTACATCTGATTAGCATAAGCATCTGCATAATTTGGTTGCCCGGGGAGATTAAATGTACGTGCGAATGGTAGATGCCTTTTCACAGTGCTTTGAGACTTCATTTACTGTTCTCCAACAGTATTTAAGATTATGATTTGTGCAGCTTGAAGCGTGTCTGCCAGGTATTACCCAGCCACCCTTCAGTATCACACAGAGAATACCAAAACCCTTCAGTCCGTCTCGAAGTCAGTAGGTTTCTTTCAACACGACTCCAGTCCTGTGGTCTCATATGCTGACCTCACATCACACTGATTCATTCTTTATAAAGCCACATTAATATTTCACTGCAGTTTGATTCAGCCGTCTTCAGTGAAACGTTACCTCAGTAGTGGCCTTCGAACGCTTATACTAAAGCTCTAAAAGTACCAATTTTCTAAGAAATAATTGTGCAAGAGCTTCATACGAATACAAAGCCACTTTAAAAGATTAGATTCTCATGTTTGATTGTTAATATACACAGTCTTACGATTCTAATAAAACATAAAAACCCAAAACAAAACCCAAACACATCCTCTGGAGGTTGCATATTGATTCTTCGAATCCGTAATGCTTGAGAAATGACCCTTTACGGCTGCCATAGTTTCACGTATTGCAGAGCTTCAATAACGCCGTCTCCGAGTGATTTCAACAGGAATCGACCCGTGTACCTGCGTGTGGTACAATCAATGTCGCAATGAGCAAAAGGTCAGAGGAGATCACATTATGCTCTAATAACACAAAGCAAGAGAACATCATAGGGGGAAAAAAAGATCTGCCACAAAATAAAACCGAGAGAGATGGTTTCTTCACATCTGAGGTAACAAATGGAGGAAGCCTTCGGAGAAACAATGCTAGTATGTCATGTCCTTCTGTTTTTACTCTGATACGCTCACATAAGCGCTTTCTTTTCCTCAGCGCTTGGCATCTCGTTGTCAGTTATCTTCTGAAGTCATCTGCAGGCAAATTGAACTGTCAGCCATCAAGATGGCAGTTTTTTCCCAAAATATCTGTTTTGTTCGTGGTTGTTTACGCCGTCTCATTCTTTATTGTGAATTGTAACAGACGATGACACAAATTTGACGTCATTGGCGAAAATTGGTGAGCTCTAACTTCACTGTTCGTTGTTAGGTCAGATCATCGTCTGGGTTTGCGGAGACTCGTTGTGGTCCGGTTACGGGTTCTCATCTCTTGTAGTGGCTCGGAGCGTCAGCGAACATGTATTTGAGTCTGTAGGCCTCTGCCAGTAGTAAACCCACCTCTTCGTTGCCCCAGTGTATTGTGGGAAGGTTCTGCAGGAGAATTAGCAGGCTCTGAAAAGACATAAAAACACATTCTATAAAACTGGATCATTTAAAGAGCTCCGTCAATCTGCTGGTAGCAGCCTTCCACCTCAAAAAAATACTGTTTCCTGGCTATTACCTATTCTTAGAAATGCATTTTTACTGTTCTCAACTGGAAATACTTGTAATCACGGCATGATTACAATGTTAGGATGACGTGAGTCATGATTGGTGCTGCTCTTAGGTCACTGCTTGTGTGTTTAGCGTGTGTGTGTGTGTGTGTGTGTGTGTGTGTGTGTGGGTATTCCACCACCTACAGCTGCTGTAAGTGCACAAGAACAGATCTATCATAATCAGCTTCACTCTGTGTAAGATCAGATCTCGGGTTCTTCGGTCTGGTAATTTTAGCGGAGTAGCATACAAGCTGAAAATCATTGATTTTAAAGTTGCTAACTGCCTTTGAGCTTTGGGATAAAAAAAATAAAAAAATAATGGTGCTCATCATAACAGCCTATATATATATATATATACCAAATAGTCCAGCATCAATATAAACTAAGTTAACTTAAAAGATTGATCAAAGATGTTTGACATGGTTAAATTGACTTAAAACCATTACGGCATTAACCAACAATGGTTTCTTTTTTTTTTTCTTTCTTTTTTTTTGCGATTTGCAAAAACACAGATGTCTTAGTTCAATTCTCAGGCACAACAATCCTGTAAACAGAAGCTCATTTATCAGTGGAGAAACACTTGAGTCATTTATTTATAAATCAAATCCAGATGGGACATTTGCGGTCTTTGAGGAGTAAACTAATAACCATCAAAGCTCAACAAGTCTGAAATATCACCTACAAGTGAAAGTCGCCCTCAATGTGCAATCTTATGTACGGTTAAAGCACCAAAAGACTATAGCAAACATCAACGTCTTTGATGTTTGGTAAGAAAAATGTTTTTTGAAAAAATCTAAGACTAAAACGAAAATTTGGGATCCAGAATCTAATTTAAAAAAAAATAACTAAAAGTATTATTTAAAAAATTACTATAAAAATGTAAATATTTAATAATAAACATTAAAATATTGAATAAAATATTGGTATAAAAGATTCTTATTAATAATAACTATAATGATAATAATAATAATAATATTTTAGAATAAAATATTAATGTGAATATTTATGTTATTTATATATCATTATTTAAAATCAAGTAAGGAAATCTGTGATAGCGATCATGGGGAAATTCTTAAAATATCATAGACTAAACTATGTATCTTAATAAACTATATGAATCATTTATTGTTACCATTGTCATCACTATATTTTATTTTAATTAAGATGAATAATTTTCGTCTTAAATATTTTAAGATTTTTCATATGATCGCATCACAGATTTTCTCAACAACAACAATAAATATAAATATTATTATTAATATTTATAGAAGTTTTTAAAAATCAAATAAGCAAATTTGTGAAAGCGATCGTGTGAACACGATCATCAGTCCATAGATGATTAAATGTGATTATTTTAAACCACTGACAGCCCGAGTATAAACGCCAGCTCAAAGAGATGTTTATCAAACCCTTCTCTACCCGACCTGACAATGAGGCAAATAATAAACGAGAGAAGCAGAGACGGAGCCGAGGCGTGGAGATCCTTCGAAAGAAAGCGTGAAAGAGAGAGAATGAGGGCAAATAACAGAACGTTCTCTTTTCGCGGGCGCTGAGGTGTGGTGAATCCGCTGGTCTGTGAAATTCGGTTTCAGCAGAGGCCTCTCCACTGGAGGGCCAATTATTCCGATAGTCTTGGGATAAGTGACGGACGGGACGCTTTCAAGTGATGCATGCATGTGTGGGAAGACATGCAGACAGTCACATGTAAACGACCTAAGCTTATTCAAGGAGCCCAGCGGCCGTGACATGCACGAAACACGGAAACATATCGGTACCTGAAAGTCCAGCATGGAGAGGATCTCTTTACGCCATTTGATGAGGAAGGCGGCGCACACGTAGAGGTGGAAATGTGAGAATCCCTCTGACTCCGCCTGAGGATCAAGAGCAGATACAGAGCAGAATGCACATGCTTGCATAAGTAAGCAGTCATTAAGCAGATGATTATCCAAAGTGACATACAGCACACTTATTAGAGAGACAACCCCTGGGGTTAAGTGGCTTTCCCAAAGGGCAAAATAATGATTGTTCGAGGTTTGCTCCTTGCAGGGATTGAACCAGCAACCTTTCAGTTACCAGCCTTGAGCTTTAAAGCAATAGTTCATCCAAAATTAAAAATTCTGTCATCATTTATTCACCCTTGTGTTGGTTCCTTTTAAGGCTTTTTGTCTTCATACCTGAACATCTTAAGGAGTTTTTCCTCGAGGTCTTTGGCTTGCTGGCTGTGGGATTTATGACTTCACAAAGCTGCTTTGAAAAACTAAATGGACTTTATTAAATCTTTACAAGTTTTTTTCCCCCTTACAACAGCAGTTTATGGAAAAAAACAAAACAAACAAACAAACAAACAAAAAAACATGAAAGTGCCACAAAAGTATGTGCTATATTTAGAGCCTTTGAAGTCATATTATACAGGGCTCCAGACTGATGCAGCACCAGTGCCTCTAAGACTGAAATTTAAGTAATTCTTCACCATAGTTTGAGAACCAATGATATCAAACCAGGCCATTTCTAAACATGAACGTAAAAGAGATTTGAAAGCTATGAAGAGGAAGATTTTCAACAAAAAATTATTCGTGAATTTAGTCTGTACCTCACCAGCGTTATTGTTAGCTAGAACTATTACTACTATTATAAATATAAATATTAGATGAAAAAAAAAAAAAACGGAAACAAAAACAGAAATAAATGTAAGTACTAAAATTACTAAAACTAAAATGGAATAAATTAAAGGTGTCATATAATGCCATTTTTGTACAAGCTAATATGATTCTTTAGGGTCTAAATTAAAAGTTTGTAATATACTTTAATTAAAAATTCTCATTAGTATTGTAAGAAAACACTCATTTTGTATCTTTAAATGATAATGAGCTTTGCTCACCCCGCCCCACTGTTCTGCGATTACACCGTTTGTAATAAAAACACAATAACCATAACGCGTTGTTCATTATAAACGTGGGATTATGAATTATATTGAGAAAGTCGTACATAGAAAACATGCCGTAATGTACCTGAGTGTAAAAATAGCCGCATTCATCGTGAAGCGTGCAAGCGATTTGCAAAGATTAATATAAAGATTAATATAAAGGTTAATAAAACATTACACACACTTCAGTTCTTCTGGAGGTGCAGCAGGAACACGAATAGTTGGTACCGATCCTTTTTTCAGGAGCAGCTTCTTAGCAAAACCAGCTTTATACTGATCCTCGTTTGTAAAGCAGTCTGGTGTGTGAAATGATTCGCGCAAACATGAAAGCATTGACGTTGATTGTGGGGAATATTCCCTTCGAAAAACAAAACTCAGCCACTGCGTCTTCAGCGGTTTGGATTTAGGAACATCAATATGACTGCTGTGTTCCTTATTGCACCCAAGAACAGAACACCACAATCGCTTAGGCCCCGTCCACACTACTGCGTTTTCGTTTAGAAACGGAGAATTAAAACGAATACGATCTCCGTCCACACCAGCGTTTTAGCTGCGTATTAGAATTGATCTCCGTCCACATTAAAACGACTGAAAACGCGGATCACGTGACTATTCACCAACACTGGGCATGCGCGTGCCGGTGTAAACATAGAGACTTTCAGACATAGACTGTAAAAAAATGCTTTCAAACATCAAGATGTCATTTATTAATATGTATTTGTGTCAAAATTACATATTTTCCTATTCTATTTTGCCTGGAAACGCTTCCAACACGTGTCGCATAAAAAATAGGCGTCGGTTCTATTTATAACATATGCACGCGTTTACCGCGCGAGCCGCGCCTGAGACGCGGCAGTTTATTACTGTAAGAAACTGTTCCAGCGGGTGAAGTTTACTGAATATTACCTGTGTACTCCATGACTGATGACACCCAATCATAGAGCCGAGTGTGAGCATCTGCGTCATCGTTTCTAAAGTCCTCCGTTTTGACCCGTCCACACTAAAACGCCCTCCGGAGATTCAAAACGAAAAACGGGTCGGCAGCGTTTCTAAACTTCTCCGTTTTGGGTCTCCGTTTTTGCCGTTTTAGTGTGGACGGGAGGTGCAAACGTTGCAAAAGGTCTCCGTTTTTAAACTAAAACGCAGTAGTGTGGACGGGGCCTTAGACGCCATTCTGCTCATAGACAGTGCTCCAGCGTATCAACAACGGCGGACTATGATGACAGCTCGCTCAGGAGTGAGGGCGGGTCTGTGTTGAAACGCTGCTGTCAATCAACAATCGTGGGAGGGGCGTCCGACCGTGTGACGTCAGACGGCTCGATTTGAGACAGGGGAAAACATAAGGAGATAAAAAAAAAAACACTGGATGGATTTTTATCATTATATGATGGTTGTGTACAGGCACTGCCAACACACATTTCAGTACAATCAACTTGTAAAAGTGCATGTACCATTATATGGCCCCTTTAAAGGGACACTTCACCCATTTGCATTAAGCTTTGCATTGTTAGAAACCCAGTCATACTATTGAATGGTCGTGCAACACTCTTTCATTTTCCCCTGATACGGGAGAAATCTGTTATTTACCTTTTACACTTCCTCCTACAATGACGCAAAAATCGTCATTTTGCGTCATTGTAGGAGGAAGTGTAAGAGGGGGGGATTTCTGTTGAGACTACAAGCACTCGTTCCTCATCTCTCCCAGGGGGCGGGACCCGCTCACGCTACAGACCTATTACAGATCAGTGGGTGGGACTTTACTCTCTGAAACTGAAAGCAATATCCTCCATCTTGTTTGAAGCTAAGCTAACAGGCGCTGTGGAGACAGATGTAAAGTTATGACAATAGCGGAGGAGAGTGCTCAATATGATATAGACTAGAGGAAGAGGATTTCGTAAGTCAGATGCTTGAATCAGGTGTTTGTGGCTACCTTTACAAGCCGCATTATAGCGAAGAGCAGCCGAGGCAGAAGCCCTGCCTGCCGCGGACGAGGAGCCCGGACTGGCTCGAGTTAGGGCGGACTGGTGGCGCCGGTGATCTCACTATGCAACCACGAACCGCTACGAACACAAAGATAGAGTCCGTCTGCGGCAAAGAATTTCAACGATGACAATTTCTCCTGGACGAAATCTCTGAATCAGACGAGGACACGGACGTTTGTGTTGTGAACTAGTTTCTAGTTTCGCACCGCATATGTTCTGACTGAACATCCAGGTACCATGCAATAATTCACCTTTTCGAAAGAAATACAAACGAGGAGTAATGCACTAATGAGTTCGCCAACTAACTAGACATTTTGTGTGAATGTGAAATTAATTTCAAGCTCTGGTGGTAGCTAGCCTTGTAGACGGAATAGTGATTTCTCTTATAGGCAGATATGCGCTTTCTGGATTAGTGGGAATGGCTTGCGGAGCTGTGCAATGTGGTGCATTGTGGGAGTTGTTGTCTTTCATACAAATGCGTCCTGAAGTTATTTTTTGTCTTTTCTCGGTCACAAAGGGACCAAATTCAAAAATTATTTACATTTCGACTACATATATGACCCACTTTAAATAAAAAACAATGTTCAAATGGGTGAAATGCCCCTTTAAAGCTAAACTAATAAAAATGCCAAAAAAATAAATACAATTAAAATGAAGAGACAATATAAAAATAAAAGCTAATTTAAAATATTAATAAATGGTAAATAAATAATAGTATATTATAATAGTATATAAATAACACTAAAAGAACAGCCACTTTTAAGATGTTTTTGCATTTTTTGACACTGACAGACATGGTCAATATAAATGGTTGATGTATAGACAAGATCTGTGTGAGGATTTTTCAGTCTTCATTTGAACCGGATTTGCTGCTGCTTAGCTACTGCTCCAGCGAAGAAATAAAAAGAACCGTTTTCTTCCATAATGAGTAATATGAGTTTTAAAATATTATTCATAAAATTATTCAGCTACAGTCGAGCGCCTACACACAGAGCTCCTAATGTAGTTTTACCATCTATCTAATGTATTGGAATGGGAATTAGGTCATGTTAGTTATTCCCAACATATCTAAAGACACCACCCATTCCGGCTCTCCGCTCCACATTCATCCTCTTCTCTCCCCAGCATCCCCCTCTACTTGTGTTGTGTACAGTGTGGCACATTCAGTTACTTGAGAGGCAGCGAGCGGTTATAAATAGCTTTGTTTGCTTTCATTTCTGTTGGTCCCTCTTGAAGTGAGAAGAAATGGGGAAAAGAGGAGGAGAATGAGGAAGGAGGAAAAAGTTGGATTTTTATCAAGACAAAGGAATTGCAAGAACTAGAAGCGATTCTAGGAATTCAGTTTATCAGTTATCACCGGGTTCAAATCTCACTTTATTATTAATTCTCTAAAATTTAACTACATCAACAAATAAAGAGGACTTTTGCACGTTGACATTTTTTTTTAATAAATAAAATGTATAATAATAAAATAATAAAAGTAGCACTATATGTTTCTAAAAGGGGGGAAAAAATGTCCGAAAATATCAAGAAATTAACTGATTAATTGTGTATCTTATCTAAATTTTTTTTTTTATAAAAAGAGATATAGATATATAAACATATTTTTACAATTATTTGTCAGTGTCACATGATCTTTCAGAAATCATTTTAATATGCTGATTTGCTGCTCGAGTAACATTTCTTATTATCAATGTCAAAAACAGTTACGCTGCTTAATATTTGTTTCTTTGATGAATAGAAAGTTGAAAAGAACAGCATTTATTGGATATCGAAATCTTTTGTAACATTATAAATGTCTTAACTTTTGATCCCAAACCTATTGACCCCAAACTTTATAACCGTAATTTGCCAGTTAGTATATTGTTTCTCCTTTTTCACTCTGATTAGTGGACCAAAACTAAGTGTACTACAAGTACCATAGTATCACCAATTGACACAGTTGCTGTACTTGTTTGTTTGTATGGAAAAAGAAAGAGACAGTAAGAATGGCTCAAGAGACAAAAAGAGACAGGAGAGAAAAGGAGCCTTAAGATGAGTGAAGACTAAGCAACAAAAGCAAAAGAAAGCAGCGTTCGTGATTAAGTCTCTTTCCTAGGAACGTATCCGTGTTCTCTCCACCTCTCAACAAAACCCATCTCACTAATGGAGGGGCCGGGTCCCGTGAGATGCAGATGCTTTAGAACATCAGTCAGACATTAGCATGACTTTCCTTTTTGTCTTCACAGCTCTTTCTCTCTCAGCCCTTCTTCATTTTGTTCGCCCACATCTCTTTCTTTCTGGCCTGAGCTCTTTGTGCACCTCTAATTGATCTTGAGGAGTGAGTCTTTGTGCCAAACGTGCAATTACAGGAGGGACCTGATAAAGGAGCCCAGGAGAAGTTGAGCCTCTCTTCTCTGCCTTTAACCTCGAATGAGTGGATAAAACCCTTTCATCTAATTAACTTACTCTGGTCCGCCAAACATGCAACATGTGTCTGCTGTGCTCACTGGATAATGTCAATGAAAGCATTCATTAACAATTAACCAGGAACATATTATTCAGTGTTATCGGAAAAGCCCAAAATGCCATTTTAACAATGGAAGTTTATTACAAAATGACAAAAGAAAGGTCTAATTAATGCTAGATGGCAAAGAGAAATCAAAATGTACCCAAATCTACTTTCATCAAGCCATGTTATCCAAAAAAAGTTGAAGCAGGTTGTACGCATTGTGATGTCACGATAGATGATGGCCGAGCTCATGTATATTAATTGAATCTTGTAGATGCTGCTACATAACCTGGACTACCCTCTCATGTAATCTCATTAACATTCATGAGCCAGTTCTATAAAGTTGCGCTTAAGTTTGCTTTACAGGCAACCCTTGTCAATGTGGCATCGAGCTGCTTTATATTTTACATTACCTTTTTCATTTTGTTCAACATTTTTAACATTAGATTTTTTAACACTTGTTCAACATTAGAGATCTATTTTAACACAAATTTCTAATATATATTGATATGGAGATCTCACACTGCCCGGCCAAAAAAAAAAATCACTGTTTGGATTTAAATAGGCAAATGCTTAAGAGTGTATGATTGGATCATTATAGCAGTGATTTTTATGTTTCTAGCAGGTGATATGTTTGGCAACAGTTCTTCAAACCCTGTGTGTATATTTTCATTTCTCAAACAACCATGTAGGAAGACACATCATGGCCATATTCCAGGATTACAATGTCAAGATTCATCAGGCTCAAATTGTGAAAGAATGGTTGGGAGGGAGCATGAAGAATCATTTTCACTCATGATTGAGTCCTGACCTTAAATTCATTAAAAGTCTTTGGGTTGTGCTGGAGGAGACTTTACAGAGTGCTGGACTCTTGCATTCTCAATACAAGATCTTGACCAAAAAGTGATGCACATCTTGATGGTAATAATATTTATTTTTACAGCATTTTATGTTTTTTTTATAACATTAACAGTTTTATTTATTTTTGAAATAGATGATCTGCATGTCTCTCTTTGATCTATCATTACATTTGAAGGAAGCAGGGCAGGATACAAGTGATGGTTTAAGCGTAGTTTAACCTTGTAAACACATGCATCAAGGCTAGGTTTCTCTCTGCGTTTTAAGCTTGCCTCACTGACACATTTCCCCTTCTCTACCTCAGTGAGGTGGGTCAATGCCACCTTTACTGCTCGCCCCAACCCTGACCCCACAGTGAAAACGCCTGTGGAAATAAGTAAAGAAAAAAAGAAGCAGGAATTGAGAAAGATCAGATGGAAAATAACTGGAGGAAAACTGCTTGTCAAGCAGAGCTTAAAGGTACCCTGTAAATCTTTACACATGCGGTTAAGAAAAATGTCAAAATATATTAAAGAGTTCCTATTATGATTTTTTACATTTTCAACTTTCAACTGTTTGAGCATGAAAAATGTCTGCAAGGTTACAAAGCACAAAGTCACTCAAAACAGTTTCTGAACTTCCTGAAATGCCTTCATTGTAGTCTTGAGGTTTTTTCCAGGAACGAACACGTCACAATATTCCTTATTTAAATAATTCCCACCCAAGGCATATGCAAAAAAGGGGGGCAAAGCCTGGTTGAGTTGCGTTAGTAGTGAGTTGAAACTCGCTGTTGTGGTTAAGATTACATTTCTGAACATTCTTGAAGTGGTTGACCAATCACAACACACTGGTCCAGGCGACCAATCTTTTCAGAAGGAGGAACTAAACAGAGCGTTACTGACAGACTGGGAAATGAGATGCTGCAACAATGTAAAATATATGCAAAATGTTTTCTAAACATTTAAGTCAAGTCAAGTCAAGTCAAGTTTATTTATATAGCGCTTTTCACAACACAGGTTGTATCAAAGCAGCTTCACAGTAATAAATTAGAACAATACATCAATGTTTGTTTCTAGTGGAACGTCTACGTTCGGTAATGCTGATCAATAGTATCGTTGATTGATTAATTTAATTAAATATCCCCAAATATCCCCAACTGAGCAAGCCAAAGGCAACAGTGGCAAGGAACCGAAAAACTCCATCAGGTGACCTAATGGAGAAAAAAAAAAAACCTTGGGAGAACCCGGGCTCAGTCGGGGGCCAGTTCTCCTCTGGCGTTTATGAACTAGAGGTCGGATTTAACTGTAGGATTAAAAGTATTATATGAATGCCTGGCTGAAGAGATGCGTCTTTAATCTAGTTTTAAACTGGGAGAGCGAGTCTGAGCAACGAACAGTATCCGGAAGACTATTCCAGAGTTTTGGTGCTAAATGTGAAAATGCTCTCCCTCCTTTGGTGGACCTAGATATCCTAGGTATGAGCAAAAGCCTCGAATTTAGTGACCTTAAAGAGCGCGATGGATTATAGGGCGATAGAAGATCGGTTAAATAGACTGGAGCTTAAGCACGAAAAGCTATTCTATTAGACCCCAAAAACAAAATCAAGACTTTGTAAAAGGGCATAATACTTCTTTAAAGGTATGTGTTGTCTTTAAGGTTGCTTAAAGGGGCTGATGATCAAACATGGCTATCGACAATGTTTGGTAACAACGCTGATTCAAAACGTAAAAAAGCAAATGACATGCAAATGGTTCACCACTCGCCATTCCCTCTCTTAGATTGTACTTGTCACCTGACAACTATTCCCCCTTTATCCAATAAAACCCACCTTGTGGGAATGGATCTACGTCAAAAAGCCACGCATGAGAGATGGAACGGCAGATAGGCGGAGGCAGACGTAAAGGACAAAGAAATGAGCAAGGAGATATATCAAAAGGAAGTCTCAGAGAGGACATGAAGACAGGACACGAAAGGAAATCAGTGGAAGGAAACTCTTCAAAGGAATATTAATGAATGACAGGAATATGAGTAGTTCACACCTTTGTGACATTTTAACAAGAAAAAAAAAAATGTATGAGCAGCATATGGTCTTCAAGGACATGTCACCCATAACCTCTGAAGCGTTTAAAAAAATTACTTGAAGATCAGTAATCATTCATGGGAGTCTGCATTATTCCCGCAAACCCTGTTACGGGAGGTGACATAGGGGTTACTAGGGATGTAAAAAGTAGGGCTGTCAAAGTGAACACGTCAGTGCATGCGATTAATTTCCGCACCAGCTTCGAGGTCTCATGTGGGGCTTCAGGGGCATAAAAGGAGGAGCGACGACAGTGAAGGATGAGAGAGGATCAGGCCTGGTCTTAAAGTGACAGCAGCCTAATAAACCTGCTGCTGTGATGTCTTTCATTAATGTTAATTAAAGAACAAAAGAGAAATCACTCATTGCTCTTGACTGAATCATTTTTGTAGCTTTAATAGGGATTAATCTACATTTAATTTATAATTTATGCAGTGAAGACTGAAGTGTTTGATAACTTTATTTAAATTTTAAATAATGCGTTAGACCTACCTGAAAATCTTAAAGCACCGTTTACAAAGGTTACATGGGTCAAAACAATGAAAACAATAACTTTTTGTGCATTTTGACAGGGCAGGTAAAAATCTAAATTGGTCTGACTGGGCCAATTGAAAAATTGAGCCCTGATATATTGAAGGCACAGCTAATTGTGACATTTATTACAATGGGTTTATTTGAAGATTGTTTTAAGTTCACTTAAATAATTTTTATTTTTATTTTTTTAAAGCCTAATAAATGTTAAAACTGATAGATTTCAATTATACTGTAACAATGAATGGCTATAATTAATGGCTAAAATTTAGAAGGAAGAAAAAATCTATTTCAGAGACATCAGAATTGGTTTCGGTGATAATGGCCTTCTTTCACAAAAAGATGCCATTAAACAAATATTTAAAATATACTGTCTTTATGCTGTTTCTACATTAATTTGGAGATTACTATATACAAATACATTAAAATCTTTAGTTAGGAGGGATTAATCGCTATAAATTACAGAAAAATGTGCGATTAATTTGGTTTTTTTTGTTTGTTTTTTTATCAATTGACAGCACTAGTAAAAAGATATTGAATTTATCAGTTGTGGAATTTAATAACTGACTATAATTACTATAACAAAACACAAGTGTAAAGAAAATTCATAAAACTTCTTCATAAAACCATCTTCTGAAATGGCCAAAAAAGTTTTTTTTACACATCTTTATTCCTACAAAAATAAATTAAATTATTTTTTTAAATAAAATGACATGCTATTTTTTTTATCCAAAACTACAACACAAACTTGACAATAGTACTGTACAAAAATGGTGTACTGTTTTTGTCAATATTCTACTACTGTCCCTCCAGTTTAGGGGTGTAGGAACTTGAATATTTATTATCATTAATATTTATCACAATAATAATAATAATAATAATACACATTTCTATGCCCTAAATTTACATTATGTATTGGCTTGAATTCAAATTTTAGTTCATATTATTTAACAAATAGGAATGAATATTGAAACATTAAAATTAAATAATATTACTAATTATAATAATTCACATTTCTATTCCTACACTGAAGTATGTATTGTAAAATTCATTTTAATAAATATTAATAAGGTTGTATAATGATTTTTTCCTAAAAAATTCAGGCAAATTATACATTTCTAGACTAAAGCAAAAATGGTACTATAGCAGAGTAACCAAACTGAAAAACTAATTCTCAACACAAATATGTACACCCCTACTAGTGGTTCAAGATTTGTAGGTTCAAATACACTGTAAAAAATTTGCTGTAGTTTTGCAGCTACTTGCCAGTAACTTACTGTAGATTTAAATTGATGTTATTTACTGGCAACAGTTTGTTCAAAGTTAAATGAACATTAAACATTAACAAGTCTTTGTCTTTAAAGAATAAAATTATAAAATAACAATCTAATGCAAAGCATTCTGGGAACCAGAAATCTTAAATCAACCTTTTTCTGTTTTTTTTTTCCTTCAGATTTTGGTTCCCAGAATGCTTTGCATGAGGATGTTATTTTAGTTTTATTCTGTAAAGATAAAGACTCGTTAATTTTTAATGTTCATTTAATTTTGAACAAATTGTTGCCAGTAAATAACATCAATTTAAATCTACAGTAAGTTACTGGCAAGTAGCTGCCAGTAATACTGTAATTTCTACAGATTTTTCTAACAGTGTATGTAAGTGATCCATGAACTATGACCACTCTTTTTGATCAAGACGCTTAACCCCAGACCACTCCAAGTCACTTTGGATAAAATGAGCAGATAAAAGGCACATAGACATAAAGCTCAAGTAAAGCCTTTTCTGACATGTTTTCATTCTAATTGTCTGGCTGTTTTGGTGCAACAGTACCTGGTATGTGTCCCACAGGCGTATGGTACAGCGCAGCGGCAGCTCCCTCATCAGCAGATTATTCATCCAGCGGAAAGCAAACTGCAGATACTCAACCTCACACTTCTGAAAGTGGATGTGGACATCCTCTGTGGGCGTAGAAAAGAAAGCACAGGGGATTTAGATACATTTGCTGGTAGTTTCTGCAAAGTGATGCACTGGGAGTAGCTTTTGTAACCCATCTATGGACCCACACTGTTTAAAGAAGCCCTCTGGCCCTGAACTAAGATCACCACTATTGTTGAATTCTCCCCACACCTGTTTCACTGAATTAACATTATAGACCCCTAACGTGTGTGTAATTATATTCGATTGAATGTGGAGAGAGAGAGAGAGAGAGAGAGAGAGAGAGAGAGAGAGAGAGAGAGAGAGAGAGAGAGAGAGAGAGAGAGAGAGAGAGAGAGAGAGAGAGAGAGAGAGAGAGAGAGAGAGGGGTGCTTAGCTCATTGAGAGAGGGATTTTTCTGATAAGCTCTCGTTCGGCCTTTGAACAGAATAAGAATGGTTTTCGAAAGCGGACATATTGACTTGAGTCCTGATAGATATTGATGGAGAAAATGTGACAGCTCTCTGAAAGTGCAGAGATCTGAAGTCGGACCTGTCAGAAGAAAAATGAAAACCCTTTCTGCCACGAATAAAAGCAAAAAATATCATTTAAAAAAAAAAGGTTTAAATAATGAATGATCTTTTGCAATGTTACATAATGGTTGCATCATAATGGATTCAGCTAATGGAGTGAGTCATTGGTGTGAGGTTTGAACATTATCACAAATTCTCTTCTCTTACAATCCCAACAAAAGGTTTGTTCATAATGAATCTGATTCCAGTAAACAAGATGTAAGTATAAAGCCTTTGCAAACTATTTTTTGCATACAAAAATTTAAACCAACTGATTTTGTAATTTTTGAAAAACTCTTTAAAAATGTTTTTATGCCTCAAAGTCATACTTTTCCAGACAACTGTAAAAAAGGGCCGTCACAGATTGATCCGTTGATGTGTCTTATATATATATATATATATTTCTTCTGCTCACCAAAGCTGCATTTATTTGATAAAAAAAAAACAATAAAAAAACAGTAATATTGTGAATATTATCACAATTCAAAATGACTTTTATTTTAATATATTCTGAAATGTAATTTATTCCTCAGATGAAGTCTTCAGTGTCACATGATCCTTCAGAAATCATTTTAATTTGCTGATTTTATGCTCAAAAAACATTCATTATTATTTTCAATGTTGAAAACAGTTGTGTACAATTCTTTTTTTAATTCTTTGATGAACAGAAAGTTCAAAAGAACAGCATTTATTTCAAATAGAATATTTTCTAACATTATAAATGTCTTTACTGTAAC
Organism: Scardinius erythrophthalmus; assembly: GCF_964197995.2. Classification (NCBI taxonomy): domain Eukaryota; kingdom Metazoa; phylum Chordata; class Actinopteri; order Cypriniformes; family Leuciscidae; genus Scardinius; species Scardinius erythrophthalmus. Next base: position 6,185,632 of record NC_138240.1, on the reverse strand, counting down.
TTTTGATCAATTTAACTCATCCTTGATGTATTGATTTATTTCATTTCTTTCCCCCAAAAATAAAATTAAAATTCTTACTGAAACTTTTGAAGGGTAGTGTTTAATGTTACAAAAGCTTTCCATTTCAGATAATAAAGGCTGTTCTTTTGAACTTTCTATTCATCATAGCATCATGAAATAAAAATGTAAAAAACTGTTTTCAACACTGATAATAATCATAAATGTTTCTTGAGCATCAAATCATCATATTAGAATGATTTCTGAAGGATCATGTGACACTGAAGACTGGAGTAGTGATGCTGAAAATTCAACTTTGATCACAGGAATAAATTACACTTTACTATATATTAACATAGAAAAAAGCTGTTTTAATATTTCACAATATGACTGTTTTTGTATTTTTAATCAAATAAATGCAGCCTTGGTGAGCAGAAGAGACTTCTTTTAAAAACTTTAAAAATCTTACCGATCTAAAACTTTTGACTGGTAGAGTGTGTGTGTGTGTGTGTGTGTGTGTGTGTGTGTGTGTGTGTGTGTGTGTGTGTGTGTATGTATATATATATATATACACACATACACAGTTTGTATGTGTGTGTAGCGCGCATCTGACTTCTCTCCTTTAAACCAGTGCACTGCACAAAAATTAACCTCAGCACTTTTTTTTTTACAACCGCATTTGACTATGGACGTGGGAACTTGGCTGATCCAACTTTTCCATTTGTTAACATGACATAGTTAGATTCACAAGGTCAATATCATATATTATGTTGGGTGTCCACCTTAGAGATAATCACCATATTTAAAATGAAACCATCAAAAAATAAAAATATGATAATAATCATATCATATAATTAAATTTAATTTTCATAGTTAATACTGTAAAGCTATATTAAATTATTATGGGATCTCATTCAATGCTTTCAGAATGTTTACTTTTGTTTCTATATTTTTAAAATGAACATTTTAATGAGTATATTCATTGAACAAAAATAAATTATTTTATTCATCAAAATGAACGGAAAAGTTTTGAATGAGTATGAACTTATATTATTCAAATATTATTCAGATATTATTCAAAACATGACTACTTTGTGCCTCTTGCCCCATGCTTGTGAGCCTTTTACCCTGTTACCACCTTTAGCCCCGTTGTACCCTATATATATAGTATTTAAAAAAATAATAATTGTTAGACAGTTATTTTTATACTAATTTCTGCTTTCTTAAAATAACTAATAGCTATCAAGCATATTTAATACCAACCTTAAATATTTTCAATAACGTGATAAATGATATGTTGCTTGACATGTTAGACGGAAGGCGAACGGTTACCATTGATTCAGAACCAGCAAGTTATTATTCACACATGACTAGTCATGAGCAGAATCTAAGCTTACTTGTCATTTTCCTCATTTCAGTGTAAAGAAAAAAACTTGTGAACATCTACAAAGTGCTTGCTAGTGTATTTCCCTGACTATCTTGCCATGTGAAAGTGCTATTTGTTTTCCCTTCGCTCAGTCCACTCCATTCGTCTCTCATCTCAACTCACTTCCATTTGCCTTCACACCCTAATCGCAGGGGCTTATGGGGAATTGATTTCTCTCCTGTGCTCCCCGGCGAGACTGTGGGGTCTGCTATTGCTCACGGTGCTTGTGGAAGCTGATTGATGGGAAAGAGGCATGCGGCGGCTCTCACCAAGAGTTTCAGTGTGGGCTGTTCAGCTTATCACACCAAACACACTGAACAGGGGAGTAGGCATCCAGATGGTATAAACACTCTGACAGAAAAAAAACAGAGGCGGACTAGTGGTATAACGGAAACGTGTGATTCCAAGAAACAGAAACGGCCAACACCTTGGGAAAACAAGTCTTTTCCAAGGCGATGAACAAGATCGCACCCTGGCAGAAAAACAACACCTTGTTGTTTTGAGCATTTTGCACTGCTATTTATGGTTCGGAAAAAAATAGTTCACCTCGTTCTGGAGGGCAAAGGGCAAAATAGATGGGACCGTTTAAGGGACTCCAGACACTGCCATTTTGTTCTGGCAGTCATGACATGTTATTTGCGCTGAAGCTTGTGAGGGCATTTGTCTCAAAAAGCCCACAATTGGGCGCGAAATAGATGACTGCAAGTTTAATGCCACAAGTTAACAAAAAGTGTGATTTCTATCTTTCAAGCAGCTTCAAAAGGTAACCTGCTTGTAACCCTAGGTACAACCACACCAGGACCAACTGCCTCAAACAATGCTAAAGAACCATTTAACTCAAACATTACAATTTTGTAATCATTTACTCATTCTCATGTCATTGAAAATTCCTTCTTCCATAGGAATGCAAAATGAGAAATATGAAAGAATGTTCATGCAGCTCTTTTCACACAATGAAAGAATAGTGATCGGGGCAAATTAAATTAATTTAATTATAATTTAGCTTTTTTTGTAGTTCCTGAGATTTAGTTTAAAAGATTTTTTGCGTGAACTATTTCTTTAATTCTACGCAGAGTGAAAGGAATTGGTAGATAATGTGTTTGTGAACATGATCTTACCATCTATTCTGCTGACAAGCTCTTCCAGCGCCTTCACTTTAATCTGAATGCCAGGCTGGGCGAACGTGTAGTTGTCCTGATGGAGAAAAACAAAGGCAGTATTTAGAACATGGAATAATTATTTTCTTATCTCGTTAAGGCTCTTTCACATGACTTGTCTCAGCGCTTCAATCGCTTAAAGCAAGCATCATGAGCCACTTTGACCTACACATGAAAATCAGTGTGGATAGTGTTATGGAAAGGCAATTTTTATTCTAACTTTTTTAATAAAAACCTGTTAAATATAAAATTAATTTTATGCTTTTAAAAGCCCTTAAAATTATCAATTTAATAGAAATAAATAAAATGATAAAATAGCAAAAAGAAAAGAAAAATAAATCTACAATAATAAATGATATATTTAAGATTTTTAAACGGCTTGTGAAAAAAACATTTAGAATATTAATCAGGCTAATTGTGCGATAATGTCAACATCAGATTGTGATAATATAATATAACAATATAAAATAATATAATATAACGTAATATAATATATTATAATATAATATAACAAAGGGTCTTGTCAGAGATCTGTGGCTTGTTACCGGCTGATTAACTGAGGGAAACGAGGGTGCTACAGCAGTTATTGTTATTTATAACTAATGTAGTTCTCAGTCTCGGTTCCTCTTCCCTTGTGGGTCATTAAGGGCCAGTGGCCATCTGCTGTGCTGCGGCGCGTGTTCTGCCCTTCAGCTCGGCTCCACTCAGCCAATGAGCACAACACAGAGCGGCCCACGGGACAACCTGACTGTGGCCTGCATCTGACCCTTGCTCCCGCCTGCAGATGAGTGCCCTGACACGCTCGTCTCTCTCTAACAGAGGGCCTTTCTCAAGGGAATGCCAGCCAAGGATCTGAATCCCCCTAGCTTAAATGTCCTAGCTTCAACTTCCTCTCCAAGTATTTCATGTCTCTCTCCCCTAGGCGGGTGAGTGTCTTATCCTCTGGGGCTTAAGCACAACAAAGACTGTTACTCTTTTTTTTTCGCCGTCAGAGAATCTTTTTGTATTGCATTGTATTCCACTGGTCTCTGGCTTTTGGAAAAGAGCAAAAGGACAGGGTGACCACTACAGGGTTTAGTCTAAATAAAAAGACACAGAAGCGATACTGTCCTAAGAGAACTGCAGATTGACCAAGAATTCCTGGAGAAATTACCATAACTGTCTTAATTGCAGTAGCTTGGCTGATGCATGATGGAAGTATGTGATTTGAATTTTGCTGTAAATTTTTGAATATAATATACTATAAAATAGTCTAGCCCTGCAAAGTTTTAAATCTGAAAGTGCACCGTATATAAAGTTTTGTCTTTCAAAAGTAAGAGTCGACTGAGTCAATGAAATGAATCGTTTTTCAAACGAGTCATAAGCAGTTTCGTTGTGAAGTCAAGACGAAACATTAGCATATTGTCCGCCCACTTATTGCGCGCGCAGAGACCAGGGAAAACTTGAACCCTCAAACTAACAGCTGATTCCTGTGGATACTGGACAGCATCATGTCGAGAAGAAGCTGTGCTCGACAATGTCTTACTGAAATACTTCTGCTCATCAGTTGTGGGCCACTATCGCCTAAAACTGTGTCTATTAATGCAGATTGTCTGTCGTTCTCACTTCTTTGAGTAAAGATTAAGTTAGAGCTCGGCTATTGTATGCACTGTTATTGCTACAGTTTCCAAGTTCACCTCAATAAATTAGAAAAATACTCTGCAAATAAATTAGTACAAGTAAAATAATTGTTTTGATGATGGACATGCACTTGTTAATACCGATGGTGACGAATTACAGTTGCAACATCTCATAATGTACCTCAAACTGAGAAGTGTATCACTGAGAAACGTCCTGCTCGAGTCGTCCTTGCGATGGAAGTTCGGGTTGAATAACTAGTTCTTTCAATGTTTCATCATCAGACTCGCGCTAAGATTGATATGGTAAGGCCATCCTTAAAAATATTTTGGTTTGCAGTAACAGCAAAAAAAAAAAGAAAAAAGGGTCGGTAGGTCGGTCTATATTTTTTTATATATAAAAAAAATAATATAAAAAAGTATATATTTTTTCATTTAAAAAAAAAAAATCAGGGTCGGTGGGGGGGGGGGGATGACATTTTTCACCTATGTCTAAGGGCTGTTTACACCTATTTTTTACAGTCTATGGTTTACACCAGGCCACTTCATGCGTTTTCTCGGTTTTCTCAGATCGGATTGCAATCTGATTTATCAAAACGATTCCATTTACACCTGGTTACATAGGCTAAATGTGTGTTGTTTTTTTGCGGATATAAATCCGATCTTCAATTACTGCTACAGTATATGTAGATTTAATGGAGTGCACGTCACCGAAAGCAACAGTTATGACTACATTATTTTATTGATCAGCTAAAATTTCTGAATCAAAGCCCGCAATAAGAGAAAGCGGAAACAGCCCTGGTAAGATCATTTCGTTTCTTTACATTTAATGATGATGATTGTGTGTTAAGCGTCAGCGACTTACTTTCACTTTGATTTGCGATAGTTTGCACGTTGATGCTCAGCTTCTCATCTGCGGCAATGCGTGTTGCAGTAGCGTCGTCATATCTGACTAAAACATGACATATAGCCTATAACACGCTCTCGCATGTTTATTTTTTAATAAACCATATTCAACAACATATAAAAATGAAATAATCTTTAGAGTAAAGCCGCAGCCATCATTACCAAGCGCGAACCATTGACAGTGAATGAAACGAAGCAAACTTAGCTTGCAGGCAGTAGTGTGACATGCGTTAACGGTTAACCAATGGTGTAAACATAATCATTGATGACGCGCCACGGGTTTTTATTTAAAAGAAAGAACGTAGCTTATGTTTGTATGTAGGTCTAGGCAATTTATATTCACAATACTTAATAACTAATATTATTTTATTGCATTTGTATTAGTTGTTTGAAGAGTTAAAAAAAATCGGTCGGTCTTAACGCAAGTTTACAACCGGCAAGTCGGTCGGACTGAAAGGGAAAATAAATAAATAATTGGGTCGGTACTAAATTGACAGGGTCGGTCGGGTTACGGCAAACAAGAATATTTTTAAGGATGGCCTAAAATCGATGTCATTGTTCGCTACTGTGTTTAGTTTACGGTGTAGGAAGCCTCAGAACAAGAAGAGCTGACGTTATGGCAATGGGCGTTTTTGTTTTCGACGCGCTCTGTACACGGTAGACCAATCACAACAGACTGAGCTGTCTGGCCAATCAGGAGAGTAGCTCGCGGAAAGGAGGAACTTAGAGATATTGATTCATCTGACAAGTCGTTTGAGAATCATTGAAAATGTGGTGATGTGCAAATATATACTATGAGAAAATTAACAGTTTTTTTACCTTTAATGCATGTAAACCTGTTGTAGGAGACTCAAACAACATTTGGAAACTTTAAAATAGCATAATAGGGGCACTTTAAGAAATATAGAGGAATAAGAATAAGACAGACAATGGCTATATGAATGAACAAATTTATATATAAAATTAATTTAAAAAATATAAATTAACAGTAATTATATATTATTAACCGTATTATATATTTAATTTAATAATAAATATTAACAGTAATAACAATAAAATTATTTGATATATTATGAAGTTTGCCTCCTTTGAATAAAGTGAAATGAAAACAGTAAAAAGGCTGTTATTATTATTATTATTATTATTTTAAAGTAATATGATTATTAGGAAATAAGAGGAATAAGAACAAAGAATAAGAAAGATGATGATGACAGAAAGAATGAAATAATTTGCACATTTTAACATGTAAGGAAATAAACATTAACAAAAATATATATATATATATTAATAGTAGTTGTATTATTATTATTGTTATTATTATTATTAAGAAGAAGAAGAATAGGGCAGAGAAGAAGAAGAAGAAGAGAAGGAAAAAGAAGAAGAGGAAGAAGAGGATGACAAGGAAGAGGAAGAAGAAGAGGACGAAGAAGAGGACAAGGAAGAAGAAGAGGATGAGGAAGAAGAAGACAAGGAAGAGGATGAAGAAGAGGACAGGGAAGAAGAAGAGGATGAGGAAGAAGAAGAGGGTGAGGAAGAAGAAGAGGATGAGGAAGACAAAATCAAAGAAGAGAAGGAAGAGGAAGATGACGAGGAAGAAGAGAAAGACGAGGAAGAAGACAATGAAGAAAACCAGGAAGAAAAAGAAGAGGAAGAAGAGGAGGAAGAAGAAAATGACAAACTAGGTAAAATGAAATTTTTGAAAGGTTAGGATTTATACACTGCTTGCGCAAAGCAGAACATTTTTAAATGCCAATGTCCAAATAAGTGAACAGAATTAATGCTACTTTTGAATAGACATTGATGGAGAAAGATGGTTATGACATCTACCATAAACCTTGAGTGGATCAAATACCTGTATCCCATCCAGCAATTTGCTCATGCACCAAAAGCTGTCAGCTTCGATGTTTCGTTGCGTATCCAGTGGTAAACTTGCCATTTCAAAATTTTCGACATCTTCCTCTATGAAAAAGAATACACACAAAACACACACACTCACATTAATGTTGGGTCACTAGCAGATCAAACCAGCACACATGCTGCAGGTGTTCTCAGCAGTCTTTGTTTTCTTGCGGGCGAAAGCAGTTCTGGTGTGTCGTGCATCGTATGCACGGACACCACGAAGCCATTAGATCATTAGCCGGCAAACTGCATTCTTTATTCAACACATTCATCAACTCGCCCCTCTCCCTCCCTCCCTCCGCAGGCTTCCCCTCGCAGCCATGACCTTTCCCGACTCTTTAAACAGTATGTGCTAAATGATGCTGATACACACATTATGCCCCAGAGAGCCAGACCTGGCTGGAAAAGACTTCTGTGTGCCACTCCACTCACCCACCCACCGACCAACTAATGTAGTCCTCCATCTCTTGATCTCTCTCTCTCTTACTCTTTTCTTAATAAGGAAGGGAGGGGAAGGAAGAACAAGGATCTATTTTGATGAAGCACTGAGTAAAAAGAGAGAGAGAGAGAGAGAGAGCGCTCTAGGCATGTTTGCATGCAGCTTGCGCATCGCCAAAGCAATTCAGTCAATCACGCGACTTATTGCAGTACATGAGAGCTGAAATATAGATAAGAAGAAGGTCAGATCCAAGGTCGAAGACACAATGAAATATACATGCTCTCCAACGACCGTAGATACTCAACTGAAGCTGCAAATCAACACGTGCTGAAGACCATATGGACAACTGCTGCTGAGGTCTGTTGTTAGAGACAAAATCAAACTGACTGTGAACAGCATTAGGCTTAGCCCCTATTTGCATACTGCTACTAGTAGGGATGCATGATATATCGGCCACAATATCGGTAGTTATGTGTTCATTTTTAATGTTATCGGCCCAAATTTGGTCTATACATTAAAGCCGATAAATAATGGATAATTTCCTTTAGCTGAGACACTTCAGATGCACAGTTCGCCATCATGATTTTGAATTGATTGAAATATGATTGGAATCACTTCAAAAAAGGAAAAAACACAGTTAAGTGCAACATGTGCAAAGCAAGTTTGTCATATCGGCTCCATAAAATTATAATGAGAATATTATAATTGTGTGCTTGGGACAAGGCTTTTAAATGGTAAGAGTTTTGTTTTTGTAATCAGGCTCTCAAAAATTATATAAAAATTTGGATTTAGATTTATCGGCCAATATATCAGTTATCGGCTTATGTAAAGAATTATTGGTTATCGGTTATTCTCATATTGGTGCATCCCCATCTACTAGACAATAAAAGTATGTACACTACTGTTCAAAAGTTTGGGGTCGGTAAGATTTTTTTAAAACAAATTATTCAGCAAGGATGCTATAAATTGAATCAAAATGGACAGTGAAGATATTTATAATGTTACAAAAGATTTTGATTTTAAACAAATGCTGTTTGGTAACACCCTGGATTGAAATCCTGCAGCGCCCACAAGGTGCCCCTGCTCAATGGACATCTAAATGATTCAGAGAAGGCTTGGGAGAAAGTACTGTGGTCAGATGAGACCAAAATTTAGCTCTTTGACATCAACTCAATCCGCCGTGTTTGGAGGGAGCGAAATGCTGACGATGACCCCAAGAACACCATCCCTACAGTCAAGCACAGAGCTGGAAACATTATGCTTTGGGGTTGTTTCTCTGCTAAGGGTACAGGACGACTTCACCGTATTGAGGGGCGGATGGACGGGGCCATGTACCGTAAAACCTTGGACGAGAACCTCCTTCCCTCAGCCAGAACACTGAAGATGGGTCGTGGATGGGTCTTCCAGCATGACAATGACCCAAAACATACCACCAAGGCAACAAAAGAGTGGCTCAAAAAAAAGCACATTAAGGTCTTTGAGTGGTCTAGCCAGTCTCCAGACCTTAATCCTATAGAAAATCTGTGGAGGGACCGGAAACTTTGAGTTGCTTAATGACAGCTAAGAAAACTTAAGGATTTAGAGAGGATCTGTAAAGAGGAGTGGACCAAAATCCCTCCTGAGTTATGTGCAAACCTGGTGACCAACTACAAAAAAAAACATCTTACCTCTGTGCTTGCCCACAAGGGTTTCTCCACCAAGTCATGTTTTACTTGGGGATCAAATACTTATTTCACTTTCTGAAACGCAAATCTATTTATAACCTTCATACAATGTGTTTTCTTTGGATTTTTGATATTCTGTCTCTATCTATTCAAATAAACCTACCATAAAAATGATTAATTTCTTTGTAAGTGGGCAAACTTACAAAATCAGCAGGGGATCAAATAATTATTTTCCCCACTGTATGTGTGAATCAGAGGGGTACGCAGGTAGAGGAATGGCTAAAACCTCTCTGCTCAAACTCTGAGAGGAAACTGTCAGGAAACCTCTGCATTGCAGCAGGAAGAACAGCTGATGGGGGCCGAGTGAGAGCCCGGATGGGATTCGAGTAAAAAAAGACGGATGGAGAACGACAGGAAAAAGCTGGCAGGGGGGGAAAAAGCTGGAAAAGCAAAGTAAATAGCCCTCTTTGACCACAAATGAAGCATGGAGTGCCCTGCCGGTCATAGGCCTGGCCATATGTCACTGGCCACAGCACTGGAGAGATTCCTGATCCATTTAGCCCTCCACATTTCAACATCACTCCAAAGCTTCGGACACACACACACACACACATAGTGCTGCTGCATAAAGCGGCTTTACAGAATGCAGGAGAAATCCTGTTTGTGGCACAAAGAGAGGCTTTGCCACCTTGTTCTCTGACCCTGTGGGGAAAAAGGGGGTTATTGTGCCGTGTATGAATGTGTGTGAGTATGAGAGACTGGAGAGATCATTCAATAATCATAAGTGAAGTCTGCAACTCGGGAAACAAATCATAGCTCATTCAGGTCATTCCTCCATTTCTCAGTTTGAGCATTAAATGATCCATATTATGTAGCTCAGACTCTAAAAGCGGATTGGATGAGCCATGTTCAAAGCGGCTTATGAAATATGCCGACAGACGCACACCTGGTGACTGCACATCAATTGAATTCTTTATGAAAGGAATAGTTCACCCAAAAACCATCATTTTCTTATTCCAAACTTGAATGAATTTCTTTTTTCAGTGGAAAACAACAGGACTGGAACAAAAAAAAAAAGATGCAAAATCAACATAAAAGTCTAATCAACAAAGCCTATATCACCCTGTAGCCCAAGACTGTTTGCCCACTGAAGCTAAGCAGGGCTGAGCCTGGTTAGTACCTGGATGGGAGACCTTCTGGGAAAACCAGGTTGCTGCTGGAAGAGGTGTTAGTGAGGCCACCCTGTGATCTGTGTGGGTCCTAACGCCCAAGTAAAGTGACGGGGACACTATACTGTCAAAGAGCACCATCCTTCAGATGAGACATTAAACCGAGGTCCTGACTTGGGACTTTGTCATTACTTTGTCTCATCTCCACCAGTAAGCTGGTGTGTGGTGGGCATTCTGGCGCACTATGGCTGCCGTCGCATCATCCAGGTGGATCATGATGCACATTGGTGGTGGTTGAGGAGATTCCCCCTTCTATGTAAAGTGCTTTGAGAGTTGAGAAAAGCGCTAAATAAATGTAATTTATTATTATTATTATTATTATTAATAAAAGTGGTTAATATGACACCATATTTAAAGCCTTTGAAGCCATATAAAATTGTTCATTGAATACTTAATTGAATCTTGACATCCACCCTAGTTCTAATCGGCATGTTAATGAGAGAAGTAGCAATGTCTGATTTGTTACCAATTGATGAATCAGCTGATTCAGTCTGAATGATCCATTCACAAAATCACAAATCAAGACCAATCTCAATTCACTGATTTAATGATCCGGTCACAACCACTGGAGGAGAAGATTTTCTGCGAATAACTTAAATCACAAAGCTATCATATTACTTGGAATTTAATGCATTAGTCATGGACTACTTTAATGGTGCTTTTTTCAAGCTTAAAAAGCTCCAGGTGCCAATTGCATGGAAAGAAACGACTGATTCAGTATTCACTGATTCATTCAGTGATTGATTCATTCTTTTTCAACAGAAGAAAGCAAGTCATACAGGTTTGGACTTTTCATTTTTGGGTGAACAATACCTTTGAAGAGTCATGTTGCTTGACAACTATAAACAGCCTACATTTTATAAACTATATTACTGCGATTATTTTATCAATGTTTTGATGAACATTTTCAAGCCACAAAAGCCTTTACCCTCTTGTGGCTTGTTGCTCAGATTCAGCAACACGACCACCAAACCACAAATCCCACCCAGACCACCCATCTAATCCGAAATATGCACAGTGATGGAGCAAATAACGGTTCATAAAACCAGGAAGACAATAAATAACAAGGTGAGAATATCAACCAGGAAGACAATAAATAACAAGGTGAGAATATCACACACCCTCTTCAGTAATAAAAAAATGAATGTGTGTGTGAGGGAGAGTGAGAGAGACGGAGTCAGGGCATTGATGGTTTACAGAGGAGATTTCCCCGCTGTCCTCTTTGTCTGTCAGGGTAAATGTGATGATTTACCCTTCGAGAATATTCCCTCCTCTTTGTGTCTCGTCCCTCCACTTCAAATTCTTCGGCGCATCAATACCAACACTTTAAACCGAAGGGCGCCGTGACTCTCCTTCCTGCCGGCTACTCTTTAAAACGCTATTCGCTGATATTGAGTTAAATGTGAAGCGCCAATATTCTCATATGCCATCTCTCTCTCTCTCGCCTTCTCAGAGGACGGTCTCAGCAGAAAGCTAAAAAGCTCGCAAAGGAGCCCTAGAAAGCCACTGAGGCGTGCCGGCCAAGAGAAACAGCGCAGCGAAAGTTGGCAAAACGCTGCGTTTGAGAGAAAGCGAAGCAGTTAGCGCCCGTGAACCCAGACGCGTTTGCCCCCCGGTCTCGACGGCGGGGGTGAAACCTGGGGCAGAGGGAGGGCGCTAACCCCGCTCTTTTATCTCCCGCTGCCAGCATGTTGGGATCATGAAGTTCGTTCAGATGCATCGATCGGCGGGTCGAGCCCCCCACCGTGTGCTCGGCACCCTCACAAGCCTCTGTAAACACTTAAATCCAGCCGATCAATGCGGCTCATTCAACCTGCGGCATCGAGTCGCTCGCTCATACACACGGTGAATCCCAAACGCACACACACATTCACATGGCCCGCAAACAAATTAGAGATTGAAAGGCCCAGCAGAATGACACGAAAGCGCCCGTATGAAAAATCTGCTTTTCGCTAAATGAGCTTTGTGGAGAAACAGAGGGATGAGGAAAAGACAGAAAGAGTGCTGGGCGAGGTAGACAGCCAGAGAGAGAGAGACAGACAGGGGAGAAAAAGAGAAATCGATTGGTGATCCAGGTAATCTGTGGGTATGTCCTGGTGTTTGCACTGGTGACATTGCAGCAGCGGCACACCAGAGAGATCAATGAGCCTCCTATTGTTCTTCTGTAATCCTTAACTATCCATAAGTAATTAACCTTCACATGAGAGGACAGGAAATAAATAAGGAAGGGAGGGGAAAGCTGCCGGGTGGAGGGAGAATAGCAATGAGGACAAGAGCTGGAGAGTCTATTTCCCTGCATGACTTTATCTGTCTTTCTCCATCTGTCCCTTTGTCTATGTGTCTGTCTATCTATCTATATCTAATATAATCTAATGCATATCTATCTACTGTATCATCTACTGCTACAAGACAACAACTAGACCGATAGATAGTGATAGATAGAACAGTCAAACGATACATAGAGCGATAGAAAGAATATCAGACAGATAGATTGAATGATCGTTCTATCTGTTTATCCATCTCTCCTGTCTTCCTCTCTCCCCATCTGTCTGTCCCTGTGTTTTTTCTCTCTGTCTAATTACTTGTCTATCAAACTGTCTCTCTCTCTCTCTGTCTTCTTCCCATTTCCATTTCTTTCTGTCTGTCACTCTCTCCATCCGTCTCCCTCTTTCACCATTTCTCTCACTCACCCACTGTCTATCTTTCAGAGTTTCTTTCAAAGATAATTGATATTCTGTATTTTTGTGTTTGACATTTTCAACAGGATATTGTCAGTTTGTTTACATTTATACAACCATTTTCCACCATCATCTGTCAGATACTGTCCTGTCTGCATCTCTCTAACTCTGACATATCACACACGTCAACGCGCCATTAGCGGAGCAAACTGAACTGATGTGCTCAACCAAAAGGACACATTCAGAAAGGTGAAGAATCAGTCAAGCGGACCAACTGATCCATGTGGAAGGTTATTAAATGCTTACCTACGAATTCAGAGAGGAAGACCACAAAAAAAGGTGTGACCAGGTCGTTAATGCCCTGCACGTATCCACTAGCGGGGTGACGGATGGCCCAGATGAACAGAATCCGCTCAAACACCTGAAAAACAAGATAATTGCTTTCAATGATTCTCACAAATTTCTCATAAGAACTGTGATTGTTGTGTAGACTTTTGCCAATTGATGCTGCTTAATTCACTCTTGACAGACCAACAGGTAAACTCATTTGGAAACTTGCATTTCCAAACGCAGCTGCATTTCAAGTGCTCTGTTCCTTGTTTATGGGTTACACAAGTGTTGTACACTCCTCTAACAAGTTAAAAACACCACAGCACCCCCTGCTGGTAAGCATTCAATGACACAAAGCTCAGCTGGCTGCAAGCAACCCATCAAGTTAATATCATCAGCGGATTTACTGATAAAATGTTGTTGTTTTTTTAAAGATGTCTTTTTGATCAATTATAACAAGACAGATTATGCATCAGAAAAAAAAAAAAAAAATAATGGCCAAAAAGTTTGAGCTGAAAGAGCCAAACACTGGTAAACTGAACAGCTTCACAAAATAAATGAACTGCAAAAAAAAAAAAAAAAACACAACAACAAAAAAAACAGTATATTTTTACTCAAATATTTAAGTAAATTATCAAAATCATGATTAAATATAGACAAATTTTAAGGACTAAACCAAAAACTTTGAATATAAACAAACCAAAAAAGTAAAAATATAAGCTTTTTTCTTTAGTGAATCTCTTGAAGCTTTTCAAGAATATGTCTTTGTCTAAATTTTGACGGTGTGAAATATGACCAATTATATTCTGCGACAAGATATTATTTACTGTACATGAGAATGAGAAGAAAATGTGCTTGCTGCAATGCATTTAAACAAAGATGTATTGTCATTTATGCCAATTAAAGAAGAGCTTGTCAAATTACAGTAATTAGAATGTATTGAGAATCACCAGAGACAAATGGGAATTAGGAAAGAAAAAGCTCAAAACACTGAGCATTATGGTAATGGTAAATTGGGAGAAATGTGTCTTAACTGTCTTGCAAACAATTGCCACAAAGCAAAAAAAAAAACGTAAATAGTCCCAAAATTAGGCTTACTTTTATTTATTTTCTTTTGATTTCAAGGTAAAATATGACATAGTCATGATTGTGAGACTCACTCTCTTATCTATGCAATTACAGTAAGTGTGTAGTGCCTGCTGTGTGACATCAGAGGGTCTGACGCAGGTGCGGTGTGCAACGAGACTCAGGTGTTGGTGCCAGAGAATATCACATACCTCCTGCACCAGCGGCTGCTGGAACAAAGGAATCAAAGGGTTCGTCCTCGGGATATCGATGTGAATCTATGGAAAGACACACAGGTATATTCAGGTAAACTCCAATGCACACCCACACAAACCGGTTACCGACTTGGAGTGTCAGAAGTACAGGTGACCTGGGAAAAAAATAAGAGATTAAATCAATATGCCCCATGAGCACTAAATTGAGTTATATGTGCTTTTTCCCTTCCAGTAAATGGAGGAAAACCATCAGGGTCCAAACTGCACACGCTATTGATCTGGTTTTGTAACAAGCTACACACAAAACCTGCAGGAATTCACTCTGAAAATGGACAGCGCTGCGTCCAGTCGCACATACAGGTGGCGACCCTTTTCTTTCATCTGGTTCCCTTTTATTTTCTTCCCTCTTTCCATTTCAACTTCCATCATATGTTTGAAGAAATGGCTTTGTAGTAATGCAGGTCACTCGAAGGCCACCGAAGTCCAGTTTGCTCGTATTCACCGCCATTCCTCGCCCTCTCAGACTGTGACCACACTAAAAGGTCATTTAGTGTTTCTGCCCAGACAGCCAGGGGCCAGTCCAACGGTTCTGTACGACCACATAAATCCTTTTAAAGGTCTGTGTCCGATTTGTATTGCAGTAGATGAAATGAGGGGCTGGGAGCCAGCAAGCCCTGAGGAACCGGACAAGAGAGGAGAGAAGGCAGCGCATAGCAATCGACTACCAGTCCTGCACCATTAACCTGAGTTTTACAGCCCATAAGAATATTGATCTCAACCCCCCTCCCCCATTAATAACACACAGCACAAAATCTGGGTGTATTACTTCATGTAAGCTAGTGTAACCTTGACTCACTAAAGAGATGACAGAGTTCCTTAACAGAGTGGCGTCTGGTGTAGCCTAGTGGTTGAAGGGATAGTTCACCCAAAAATCAAATATAATATGTATAAGTTTCAAAGAAAAGATGCAAAAGTCTCCTAAATATTATTTATATGACTTGTGCACTACATTATGAGTCTTCTGAAGTCATGTGAAAGCTTTGTGTGAGGAACAGATTAAAATGTACAATACTATTCACTGATAATCTTAATCTCTGCAAATGAGTCTGCTATTTGAAGAGAATGGGATCTGTTCAATTCATTAATGTAACATCCAGGCCTCTAGGATGAAATGTATGCAAGTATTATACACAAAACCTCTGGGCTTACAGGTTTAAAGGTTGTTTGTTCAAACTCAGCAAGGATTGATGAGAGAATTAAGACCATTGTTAGCCTGACAAGCCAGACCCACATCAAGATGTTGGGTCTGGGAACACACCATTGGCAGGGCTCAATCCGAGGGGCGGGATAAACAGTTGTCTTTCAAATTCCCTCTGCATGCAATAGGATAGCGCTACAACCACCCAGAGCATTTTCCCACCAGCAGAGCTAGTTGATAGATTAAACTTTTGCCGTATCCGGTCGACAAAACTCCGAACACATCTTCCTTTTTTAAGAATGACTTCAGTGCCGTTCTTTGTTCTTTTCTCATCAAAGAAAAGCTTAACTCCAAATCTTCCAGAGTCGCGGCCAAAGCCGATTCGAAAGACCGCTGTTCGCCAGCTCTTCTTTGTTTTCAAGTAGCAGGGAATTCACGCAGAACCGTCAAAACTCTGCCGTCATTATGTTAAGCCCGTCCACCGACTCAATACACGATATGATTGGCCTGACTAGAGTTTGGTTTTTCCAGCTCGCAAGCCAACGGAGAGAGATAAATAATTAGCAGTGACGTGACGTGTCAATCTACACTTCCATTTAAAAGATTTTGGTCACACTTTAGTTTAGGGTCCAATTCTCACTACATTAACTTATTATTAACGACGACTTTTGCCTCAAACTCCTAATTACTGCTTATTAATAGTTAGTAAGGTAGTTGTTAAGTTTAGGTATTGGGTAGGATTGAGGGATGTTGAATATGGTCATGCAGAATAAGACATTAATAATTGCTTATAAGTACTAATAAACTGCCAATATCCTAGTAATAGGCATGCTAATAAGCAACTAGTTCATAGTGAAGATTATCAAGTTACCAAGATTTTTTCTTTAAAGAAATTAATACTTTGATTCAGCAAGTATACATTATACTTTTATAATGTTACAAAAGATTTCTATTTCAAATAAATGCTGTTCTTTTGAAATTTCTATTTAATCAAAGAATCCTGAAAAAGAAAAAACAAATCACAGTTTCCACAAAAAAATAGTAGGCAGCGCATCTGTTTTCAACATTGATAATAGGAAATGTTTCTTGAGCAGCAAATCATCATATTAGAATGATTTCTGAAGGATCATGTGACACTGAAGACTGGAGTAATGATGCTGAAAATTCAGCTTTGCCAACAAATTAATATATATTATAATAGAAAATGGTTATATTTCACAATATTACTGTTTTACTGCATTTTGATCAAATGAATGCATCGTTGGTGAGCATAAGAAACTTTTCAAAAACATACAAAAAAACAAATATTAAATTGTTTTAATTGTTTTTTAGGGTTTTTCAAAATCAACTAGTCTGTCTTAAAGGGATAGTTCACCCAAAAATGAAAATTCTGTCATCAATTACTCTTTCAAACTTGTAAGACTTTCTTTCTTTTGTGGAACATAGAAGATTTTTTGAAGAATGTTGGTAACCAAACTGAATTGAACTGAACTGGATGTTTGTCCATGCAATGGACGTCAATGGGAACCAAAACCATTTGGTTACCAACATTCTTCAAAATATCTTCTTTTGTTCCTCAGAAGACAGAAAGTCATACAGGTTTGGAATGACATGAGGGTGTGTACATGATGACAGAATTTTCATTTCTGGGTGAACTTTACTTCCCTTTAAGGAAGCCCTGTAAAATGAAGCTTGTTTACTCCAACGTTCACAAGAAACAAACAAGATGTGTTTTTGAGGGATGCATGGACACAAAGAGTATCCCTTTAATAGCAAAATTAACCTGTATTTTACAAATAAACTTTGGAATTTAAAGACATACAATAATGTCTGTAATCTAACAAATGTTTTCATTTTACAAGATCCTTTTCCACTGAAATGGACATCTTGGGAAAGGGTGAAATCAGCTTACACCGTGTATTATGATATCTGGATTTAAACAAATATTCTGGGTTGCTTTCAACAAAATGTCTGAGGACGGCATGTCTGACATGCTGTCTATTAGCACAGACAATGCATTTCCTGTTTAAATGCACCAGGGGATGAGTAAAAATACTGTCTGTAGTAATTGACACAATGATCTGGTACAGAGACATTAAACATAATAATGTACACAATGAACTCCAAAATGGTTTCAGCAAAACTTTCCCCAAAACACTCTACATTACCTAATGTGAAGATCTCGAAAAACATTTAAATCTTTGAATATTTAAATGTTCTTCAGAATAATAACAGAATTACGTTAATTGTCTCTTAATTATGTAACACTGTTTCAAGTATTCTGTTACTCAAGCCTTGCTTTGTAAGCAACACTGTTTTCCAGTGGATTGATAAAGGTATTAATCATGGAAATTGTGCACAAGTCAGAACGGTCAATTTCAACCAACTCTTCCCATTTTTTGTGTATTGAGGGTATGCACTGACATCACTTTCCTGCTAGAACATGCTATTCAGCCGTACTGAGTGGCAAAAGAGCTGCTGCATGACTGGAGTTAATAGGGGAAACTGCAAAAACGTGAGTAAAACAAATGACTATCAGTTTAAATAGTTCAATACCATATATAGGGTATGATTTTACCCAAAAATTCAACATATTGACAAAATGATATCTGCAAATCCACATTTCTCACAGTATATCGCAGTCTAGTTGTTTCTGGGAAATGCAGCGATCCATTTGCTTCCCTTTTCTGTAGCTTTTGGCAGTCTGTAAAAATAAACCTCAGATTTCTTGTCAAATCTATTTGTGCAGTCAATCTCAAAGCTCTTTCCCGTTTTAGATGTGTTTTGTGTGTTTCTCGTGGCATTCTCGCTGAAATCCAATGCTGCCACTCAGTCTTTTTGCCACTCAGTGGGCGTAACCGCAGTCACTTCGGCCGGCGGTGATGTCACGTGCATACCCTCTATTGAGTTTTACCTGTCTGTATGTGTCTCTGTGGTTATCATCTGTTCTGGAGTGGTAATACTGCTCGATGAAGCCGAAATACTCCTCCCTCTTCCTCTGGAGAACCAGATCCCTGCGTTCCCTATTGGCAGGAAGATAGCCCTGAAAGAATCACAGGGAGAGAGGAAATGCTAATTTAATAGTATTGAGAAAACAACTGCTGTATACATACTTTCTCATGTCTTCCAAGTGTATTTTGCCTTATACCAAATTCTAACCTATAAATAATGCAAACTAAAGATATTAAAACCAGCAACATGTAACTTCAGTGCAATACTGCAGTCCCATGTGAAAAAAAAGAAAGTTAGATTGAAAAAAGCTTTTCATCTTTTTTTAAATCTACATATTGGATCATTTCAATGAGATGAGCTTTATTGTGCTGAAGTCAAATGATTAATAAATGCTTTTCAGAAAATATCTCACTGACTTGATGCTAATGGCACTGCTGCTCATATAAATGACACTTTTCAAACACCTTCTAACAAGAGAAGCAAATCAAGCAAGTTACATTTCATTTCTTTCAAGTTCTTTTCAGATGCTTTCTTACCAAAGTGCCTTACTAAACAAATTGCATGAACCACAAGATGCTAGGGTGGTTGCAAGGTCAAGGTCATTGCACACCGATTACAAGTCAAAATATACAAAAGTTATAGTGATCATTTTTTTACGCTTTTGAAAGAAGGCTCTTATGTTCGATCAAAAACACAGTAAAAACAGTAATATTGTAAAATATTATTACAAAATTAAAACTTACGATTTTACGAGATCGTTTACGAGAAAATAATTAAACTTCGATTTGAACATATTTTAAAATGTCAATTATTCCTGTGATGCAAAGCTGAAGTTTCAACATCATTACTCCAGTCTTTAGTGTCACATGATCCTTCAGAAATCATTTTAATATTCTGATTTGGTGCTCAAGAATTATTTATTATTGTCATTAATGCTATAAACAGGTGTGCTGCTAAATATTTTTGTGGAAATTGTGATACATTTTTAAAGAATAGCATTTATTTGAAATATTAAAAAGAATGGGTCACTTTTGATCAATTTAATGCATCCTTGCAGAATAAAAGTATTAATTTATTTAAAAAAAACATTTGATGACTCAGGTCCCTCCTTCAATGTAAGTCTATGGGTTTTTTATGTGTTCACCCCATTATATTGTCTGTGTGGGCAAAACTTTGCCTGTTATACTGTCCACAGAGTAAACTTTGTAATTCACATTGCATAGAGTAATTGCTTAATTTTAATATTTTGGGTTAGGGATTTTATCAAACCCCTAACTCTAGGTATGAGCAATAATAATAATGATGCTTGCCTTAGCAAACACTACTAACTAAGAAGCGCATTTGAGAAAACAGAAAGCAGACCTCAGACCTCAAAAAGTCAAGAAAAAAAAAATCCAGAACTCAGGAAGAAACTTCTAATCATGTAGTGACTAAACTAACACACAGGCAGGATGCAATTTTGCTAGAATATACTTGGTAGCTACAGACGAGTCCCTAAAGAGCAGACAACAAGTGCAGGCTATTTGTAGAGCAGAAGTGGAGGCGTGGAACTGTCAGTTAGATCGTTTGTCACGACTCTCCATCATGTTTCTGAAAATGATGTTTTTAAAGTGTCTTCCCCTCCCATTGTTTCTCAACTCTTGTTTTAATGAGCACACACAGAGTTGCCGAGCGCTTGAACACAAATGATAACGTACATTCAGAATCGCACTCTCAATTCAGCTCACGCCTGTAGCTTTAGGCGAATAATAAGTGCACAAACTCAGCTCGTTTGGATTCGCCCCATCATTGGCCCTTCAAAACGGTAGTAACAGCTATTCAAATTCCATGATAAAAATCGAAATCATCTTAAAACGGCTTTTCAATGCGATTCTGACATAACAAACGTGACTTGGGCTTACAAAAATAAAACGTAAACGCTGCTCTTTATAATCATAATTTGAATATTACAAGCGGAGACTTAACGCTTCAATTTGGCACCCTACCATTCATTCAGCACGCATCCACCTCTGCATCTTTGTACATTTAGAATTATTCAGTCTAATCCCCCAGCAAACATTGCATGAAGCAGCAAAAGCTTGGAGGAGCTGGGCCGGGGTGGGGATTTGCTTGTACAGCTTAGCCCAGAGGTGTGTGTTATTGACGGTGTAAGTTTGCACCAGAAACGCAAATGAGGCTTGTAAAGCATTCTCCAAACATCTGCGCACATACAGCCAGAACACAGCAGCCCACTCTGCCCCTCCTATGATGACAGTCACATTTCTGCTGACATTAAGTGCTCAGCAAGGCCAATATTGCAAAACAAATCAATAACACATTAAACTGAAAGTGGCACAGATGTTTTATACCCTCGGAAAAGCGTAAAAAATGATTGCACAGGGTGTGCAATCATTTTTTACGCTTTTCCGCACACAATTTAACAGCAAAGTTTGGGATGCTGGCTAACAGTAGATAAAAAAAAGATTTTAAATGCTGTAATTAAATAAACAGTAATTTATCATTTGCTAGTATTCATTGAATTGAATATCCATTTCAGATAGGTACGTTTTAAACATGTTTAACAAAAATGATTTTCCCTAGGAAGAAAACAGATAAGAGTCAGATATATTATTAATAATTATAATACAAAAAATATTGGAAGGCATCAGAGTCGTGGCCTAGTGGTTAGGGCATGTGTCGTGGTGATTATGTGAGCAAAATGAATTCAAAGATGGCTCACAACATATTTCAGTCCAATTCTTTTCCACAACTTTTCTTGTCCTCTCACCTCTGTTTTTTTTTTAAATAAGAATTGTGCAATGGAAAGGAAAAAGTGCAAGACAAGTAAATACTTACCGATAAAAGTCTCCAGGTGACTGGCCGAACCTCACGAGGGATTCCTGACCAGCTATGTTTCCGTAACTCCTCTGTATGAACAAAAAGTGTAAAGTTAATCCAAAATGACAAACACTTCAATTGCACAATGAAACTGCTGAGTTGTTTTGTAGCTAAAGCGGTAAACGTTTGCTGCTAATACTCAAGTGGATGACACAATCATACTGCGGATTGTACACGAAACCGAAAGTACAATGTAAAAAGAGACCTGCAGGGGCAAGAGGAGGGGGCTGGAATCAGATTAAGTGGACCAAGAAATTGAACAGCCTTAATCAACATCTAAAAGCATACTTCAAGAATTTGTTAATATTCTGTGATAGAAAATCATGCTTGACAGACTCTAAATCTGCCTTCACAGGTCCAGTGACACTTAACTTACAGTTCCATCAACATAAATCAATAAACAATTATTTTTAATTAGTGAAACATTCACAGTTTTCACAGCCATGCCACCTTGATCTATGGCAACTCCAATAAGACTTAACTGCACATTGACTTTAAAAGAAATGGCTGGGAAGTTCACGATTCACAGGTGATCGAGCAATGGCTTGGTATATTGGCATGACGTTTGAAGAGCACATTTAAGTCAAGTCACCTTTATTTATTTATATAGCGCTTTATTCAATACAGATTGTTTTAAAGCAGCTTTACAGTGATTCCATAACAGGAAAAAGATTCAATGATGCAAACAGAGTTCATTTCGGCTGTAAAGCAACTCTACAACGGAACTGAATCAACAAGGCCACTATTTTCTTTTAAAGATCATCAATTATTAAATTAGTTCATTTCATCTATAAAGCAGTTCTGCAGAAAATGATGTCATCGTCTAGCTCAGTTCAGTTCTGATTTCTGATTATATGATGATAAGTTTTAATGTAGGCTTTTATTCACATTTAAAGATTCATCAACTCACATTTAAACATTTATTCAACTCACACATCAGTTGAGGCAAACGGAAGCTCACGCAAGTTCGCTTGACGTGTGAGAACCAGTAAGGTTCATTTTCGTGTTACGCAGCAAATTTGAGGTTTGTTCTCATGCGTCAACATGTTTGGTTGAGCTTCTGTTTATGTTCGTTGATCTATGTTTATATGTGGATAAAAGCCTAAATTCAATCTGTTTATCATATAAAGCGATCATATGGATTAGTTTTATGATCTCTTTATGAATTTGTTTTTATGGAGGGACAGAAAACTCAAGATTTAATAAAAAAGATCTTCATTTATGTTCTGAAGATGAACGAAAGGCTTATGGGTTTGGAACGGTGAATAATTAATGAAAGAATTTGAATTTTTAGGCAAACTAACCCTTTAACATTAGTGTTCAGAGAACATATCCTGAAATAAGTTTATCACATCAGCTGTTTCTTGTCAAAGTACAAATCTCAAATTATAATCGATTCATAAGACATTATTAGCAAGTGGATGAATAAAATAAACTAAAGTAGTTTAATAATGTATATTAAATTAGGTTTATATAAATTTTGCTTCTCATGTGAATTGCTTTGTTTTAATTAGTGTTTTTCCTGTTGCTTCTCTTCTATGTCTATGAACAAAAAACAGAGATTCAGGAGCTCCGAGCTACTGAAGAAATACTCTAGATGCAGTAAATAAAACCAGTTTATAATCAATGTCACAAAATTTCTTCAGACGTTTGCAAAATAGCCTCAAGGCTCTATCGTAAATTAATTTACACAAACAAACCTCAATAAACAATTCAGGACAAGTAGTTACATGCTAAAGTGTGACTGGTATATCCTTGCCTTTGCAAGCACCACTATCAAAGAAAGAAAAATGGTTTTGTACTTTCAAATCTTACAATAGAGCGCAAAGATAACTGTAGTCATGAAAACCAGATGAATCATAGTGAATCATAGCCATTCTCTCTTTTACTGAGTGGAGCTTTTCAACTCAACTATTCTCAATTACTTATTTTGTCACAGTTATAAAGACAACATTACATTGCAGGTGGATGCCATTACACCAAATACCATCGATCTGTCCAGGCGCTGAAGCCTACACTACTTTTTGAGGATTGTTTTTGTGAACTCCCACCAAGCCCTCTGGGTCATCGTGATCAGCGAATGTAAAACTGATTTTCATAACGTCTATGAAAACTTAAAAGACTTGCTGAGCAACATCTGGTGAGTCGCTCCTGGGTCGTTTTTGAGTTAGAACAAACATGAAACCGATATTCAAGCGCTCCTAAAATACTAATGGAATTGGACACCTGCCAACCGTCATATGACAGCAGAATGATGAAAGATCTCAGAAGCCATTATGAACCCAGAATACTGTGCAGGGAACCCCCTCCAACTATATCACAAGCACATTTTTCATAAGGCGCTATGAAAGACGTGCATAAGCATTATTTTTCCCTCCAATGAGTGATGGTTCTCATTCCCCCGTGATTTCAGCCTGTCGCTCAGAAAGCTCAGAGCCTGCGGAGGCTGAAACTATAAAGCAAAGAAGAGTGACTCTCTTTGAAAGCATCATTACAGCATCAGCAGCACAAACGAGTGAAGGCGCACGCAAAACTTGTTTTTGTTCCGCCAGCTCGCAGGTGCACTCGAAGAGACGATTGGTTGGAGCACGTGGGGAGAACAGAAGGGCCTCTCAGCGTGAACTCAGGAAGAGTAGGATAACATCGTGGACGGCTTTCATCCATTCTGTCATCCCACACTGTCTCACCTGGCAAAGAGATTCAGCTAGAGGCTGAAAAACATGCAGGAGAACGAGGTGCAAACACACGTGAGGGTTTTGAGGCTTTCTGTTTTGAGATGGTCCTGATGGACGGACATTAATATCTTATATTAAATTAAGTTAACAAGCAACCCTCAAGTGACCTGTTTTTTTTTTTTATCCTACTGAAAACAGTCCCTAATCTTTCTCTTTTTTGTTTACTTTTATTGCAAGCAAAATTCACTAATTGTTTGTTTTAAAGCTTACCCAGGTCTGTGTTGGGGCTGGCAAGTAGCTGCTTAAATTTATCCAGTCGAGTCTTCTCTCTCACTGTCATGGGAGGAGCTCCTGAGGCATTTTGGTCTGAAATGCGGGCAACTAATGGAATGATGGGACGCACAGGAAGTGACTGTTGTTTCTGCAGGGTATTGCGAGCTAAACAGGATAGAAAGATACAAATATTAAGCATGGTAAAAGTCATAAAATATGTGTGTGTGTGTGTGTGTGTGTGTGTGTATGCATGTATATATATTCTTCAAACATATATTTGAAGAAAGTGACCATTGTTTGGCAAATAAATAAATTACAGTCACATATGTATTACCAAAATTAGAGCCCGACCGATATATCGGCAGGCCGATATTATCGGCCGATATTAGGCATTTTCAAAACTATCGGTATCGGCATTTATAACGGCCGATAAATTAATATTTCAAAAATAAAATAAAAACGGACGAAACACCCTTCAACCATGTTATGAGTGTTGCCGTTGTATAGTTTGTCCACCAGAGGGCACTCTACACCATCCCTGTTGGCAACACTCGTGTATAACGCGCCACACATTCTGCAACCTGCTGATCCAGCCCGAGTCGGGCAGAGAGAACCGCGAGTGAGATCATCGGTGAAGTGTGTTCATGGTGAGTTGGTAATGACTCACGAGACATACATTGCTTGAATAACAATTAAAAGAACATCCCTATCAGTTCTCTTAACTCAAATAAGGATGACAAAATTCGTGACTCATGTCCAGTTTTGCTGCGGTTAAATAAGCCGAGAGTGAAGCGGAACAACGCGACGTAGGCTATATTCACATAAAATGTTAACACTGCAGTTCACAAAAGTTCATAATGTGCATGTGCTTTAATGCTTTGTCGGTTAAACATTTAATTTTAAATGCTGATGCGCTGTTCTAACGTGTGCGTTTCTCAGCGCGTACATGTGAAGCTCACATGCACTAAAAGCCTTTCTAGTACCAGCGCCTGGATACTGGACTAAGTTATCTTTCGAGTATTATTGTGCTAATACTGTTAAATACACACAAGATTTACATAAACAATGTCGGTTGTCCGCTTGTCAAATGCGTGTACATTAGACGTGTCATGCTCAGCTCTTAAACAGACAGTAGCAATTGTAAACACATTGCCGCTTGTCCTTAAAGGGATAGTTCACCCAATAATAAAAATTATCTCATTATTTACAGGCACTCTAATGTTGTTCCAACTGTATTAATTTCCTTCTAATATTTTTCTAATATTACTAGTTTGAAGAATGTGGGTAACCAAACAGTAGCTGGTCCCCATTGACTTCCAAAGGAGAAAAATATACTATAGAAGTCACTGGGGTACATCAACTGTTTGGTTACCCACATTCATCCAAATAACTTATTTTCAACAGAAGAAAAAAACAACTTGAGAGAGTAAATTATGACAATTTGAATTTGTTGTCAATTTGAATGTGAAATTGTTGTTTTTGTTCAAAGGACTAAACGTTTAGTCTTAAAAAAAATCTTAAGTTTGTATTTTTATACATTTTATTTATCAGAACTTTAATATATTTTGATGTTCCTCTGTTCTGTTGTGACAATAAAAGAAACAAGTTTCTTTTTAAAATGCATTATCATATTATTTTAGTTAAAACTCATAAATAACTACAAATAACTAATGTTAGGGAAATTTGTTAATGTTTTGATGCGCGTTTCTGAAAAAGAAAATAAAAAATATCGTCCTATATATCGGAATATCGGATTTTAAAACCAACAAATATTTGTACCGGTATCAGCCTTCAAAATCCTTTATCAGTCGGGCTCTAGTACCCATCAAAAGTTTGTACACACCAATTGTAAAGTGTGTCCAAACTTACTGTAATATAATACACATAAATAATATTGCTACTGTATTATAATATACACATAAATAATATCGGCCGATATATCGGTATCTGGCTTTTTTTTATCGGTATCGGCATCGGCGCCCAAAAATCCATATCGGTCGGGCTCTAACCAAAATGTTATGTATGGTACACCTTATGTATGGGAATTTATAGCAATTTATAGTGTTAATACTAATCAGTGAGTCCACGAATGGCTTGTGTATGCAGAGCATTCTCAGCTTATATGGATCACATGCCCCATGTGTATATATACATATACACATATATATATATATATATATATATATATATATATATATATATATATGTGTGTGTATGTGTGTATATATATGTATGTATATGTATGTATGTATGTATGTATATATATATATATACACATACATACATATATACATATATATATATGTGTATGTATATTGTGTATATGTATGTATGTATGTATGTATATATGTATATATATATATATATATATATGTGTGTGTATGTGTGTATATATATGTATGTATATGTATGTATGTATGTATATATATATATACACATACATACATATATACATATATATATATGTGTATGTATATTGTGTATATGTATGTATGTATGTATGTATATATGTATATATATATATATATATATATATATGTGTGTGTATGTATGCATGCATGTATGTGTATATGTATGTACTGTATACACACATGAGAATATACACATATATACTATTTTTTTTACAATATGATGTTTTTTTTTGTCAAATTAAAGATAAAAAAAACACTTGTTGACGAGACTGACTTGAATCATTTTAAATGATTCGATTCAAAAGAATCAAATTTAACTGCCACAATTAGCGCAAAAAAAAAAAACAAGTAGGGTTATTTTTCAATTATGATGAGGTTAATAAACTTAAGCTAGCTTCTTTAAGGTTAGGCATGGACAAAATATTACCCGTTTTTCCAACCCTTATCGAGTTTAGCCCTCAAACTGTTTAGTTAAAAGTATCTACAGCAGTCTGTGACTGGACAGTCAAAAAGTCATTTATACAGCCGTACCAGCAGTATAACAAACAGCAATTAGGTAATGATGATACTTTTCAGAATACAGGCAGGAAAAAAACGAATTTAAAACACCTTAATGAGTTTACAGCTTCTTATAATAGTGTAGCTTAAAAACAACAGCTACCAGAGCATACCTGCATTCACATTCAGCTGGGCGTCGCTACAGGACTTTACCACCCTGCCATTGGCTGGACCATTTTCAATATCCAGTCCATCTTGATCTGGGTTTGTGCTGATTGGTTCCTGCCTGTCTGGTAGGCGGGGCAGTGGCTCTGTGTCCTCTGGGGCTTTGAAGAGTTTGAGGCGGGGCGTCTGAGGCGTAGAACGTGATTGGACAGGGGAAAATGAGGACTGTTTGAGACTGAACATACAGTCATCCTCTTCATCATCAAGGTCCCACGCATCATTGGTGCTCCGGGCAAATTCATGGAAAGTTGCAGGTTTTTTGGATTTGGTGTTCACACTGCTGGGCTTCGGAGTGTCTTTTAATCTATAGCAAAACAAAAAATTGCTTTTTAACTCGGCTATATTGCACACACTCTATATTATATAGATAGGTTACAGTAAGAAAGGAAAATGCATGACAAATGAACAACAAAAATAAAAAATGAAATGTTGCAAAAGGTCTATGCAAATCTTGCACTCAATAAACATGTTAGATGGATTTGAACCACAACTGAAATGCAAAAAGAAAAACATGAATGAGGAGAGTAAAGGAACAAATAACTGAAAAAGATATGGCTGATTTGCACGCAGACAGTCGCCAGCTAGCAGCACTTACGGACGGTGTCTCCGTGGGTCCAGAGGAGGGTGTTGTGCTCCATATACTGGCTGTAAGCTGAGAGAAAGAAAAGCTGACATTTGCTATAAAGAGTCTGGGTGATCCTGAATACTTTCAGCCTTATGACAATATCTGACATACATCTCAAAATGTATGCATTTACAATCTCATGTTGTCCCAAACCCATATGATATTCTTTCTTCCATGGAATGAAAAAAAGCAAACTTCTGAGGAATATCCTGGCCAGTCCACTATTCTATGTAATGAAAGAGAATGAGGACTGGGAATGTCAAGCTCCAAGAAGACAAAACACCATACAAGAATAATAAAAGTTTATATCAGTGATGCTACTTGCCCTCTTCTGAGTCACAAGATAATGAAGGATAGTGAAACTAGGTCAATGAAATACTAGCTTACTGCATATCACACAATATAAACTGAATACATATTATAATATTTTAATTTTCATGTAAAAAAAAAAGAATGCATTATGCAACGATTTCAAATAGTAGCATGCTACATTACTTTCGCATGACTTCATTATATATACTACCATTCAAAAGTTTGGGGTCAGTAAGTTTTTTTTGTTTTGTTTTTAAAGAAATTAATACTTTTATACACAAGGATGCATAAAATTGATCAAAAGTGACAAAATTGTTACAAAAAAAAAAAAAAAAATTTTTAGATGCTGTTCTTTTGCATCAAATATTCCTCAAAAAGTAGGCCTAATATCATGGTTCCCACAAACATTAAGCACCACAACCATTTTCAACATTGATTACAATAAGAAATGTTTCTTGAGCAGCAAATCATCATATCAGAATGATTTCTGAAGGATCATGTGACACTGAAGACTGGAGTAATGGTGCTGAAAATGCAACTTTGCATCACATGAATTAAATGACATTTTAAAATATCTTACATACAAAACAATTATTTTGAATTGCAATCATATTTCACAATATTACTTTTGAATGGTAGTTAGGGTTAGGTTTAATCCTAAAAAGAATAAAACACGTTTAATTTCCCTTTTTTTATTTATCTATCTTATCTCCTAGCTGACAATAAGGAAACAGATCACAAATCCCAACAGTTACAATGAAATTGAAGGTCAAGTAACAGAAGTACATTGCATTATGAGATACAGTATGCAGTGAGTGCTATGTTGTATTCTGGACATTTTGGAAGATAATGTCATAGATATTCAAAGACTATGCGTAGAAACAAAGGCTTTAGATGGTTCACTCTTATTACTGTGAAATTGAATGAATGAGGGGAAACTGCAACATGCAATATGGCGGATTATGTGCCTAAAATATACACTTTTTAATGCCTTTTGAGCATAAGAAACAAGATTTATGATTAGTGGTGCAACAGATCACTAAACTCACAGTTCAGATCATATTACGTTTTTTGAGTCACAGATACGGATAGGATCATTTTTCACTTTCACAAACTTTCACCCTATGATAGTTAAACTAAGCAATTAATCTGTGAATCACATGCGCGCCAAACCGTGGGGCCTGGTTCAGTAAGGATCACGGATCAACTGTTCAAGTTCAAGTCAGATTTTATTGGTGATTTCAACAGTGTTGGGGTAGTTACTCAAAAAAAGTAATTAGTTACTAGTTACTAGTTACTTCTGTAAATTGTAATGAGATTACTTTACTAGTTACTGCATTTGAAAAGTAACTTCACTACTTATTACTTTACTTTCCCATTTCTTAATTTACCCTGTAGATACCGACAAACATCATAGCCCTATCATCACTTAGCCTGTCCAAATAGTGTTTATAAATGTAGCCTACAAAATGGCATGTAAAATATGAAAGAATAATATACATGTCTGCACAAAGAAATATGCCTCACTGTAAAATCCACAAACAACAGGATAAAGGACAAATGTCTGCGGTGGTAGACACATAATCAGGGCTGGACTGGGACAAAAAAAAAAAAAATCGGCATTTTGGCCATAATAATAATAATAGCACACTAATATACATATATTGTAAAACAAAAGCACTGAAAAATAAAGGAAACTTTCATAATTAGTTTTGTACTAATTTCTATACTTGAAAGAGATATAAGCACATAATCTTTTATTTTGACGGAAAACATGGTTTACAAACGCGTCTCATTAAATTTATAGTAAATTACGGTAATCGTCAACTATGCAGATGTGGAAATAATGTATTACTGGGTAATGGGTTCCTACACTCATGACATTCCATACACAAAAGATAAATATATTTGAAATATATTTTCAGAGTATATTTTAGAATATATGCAAATATTTCAAATTGGCCCAATAAATATATTTCACACTTAACATCATATATTTTAGTTGTATTTCAGAATATATTTCAATATATTTGGAATATATGCCACATATATTTTGACACTTTTGGGGATCCAAACAGAAAAAAAGTACATTGAAATATATTCTGAAATATAACAAAAATATATGATGTTAAGTGTGAAATATATTTATTGGGCCAATTTCAAATATTTGCATATATTCCAAAATATACTCTGAAAATATATTTCAAATATATTTATCTTTTGTGTATGGGATAGCCTAAGTGTTTTGAAAGTAACTGTTAGTTCTGCTTACCGCAGGCTCTACACTTTCTCATCTCTGTCCTGATCCTCCTCACTATCCTCATCATCAGCCACAGGAGCTGATGAAGGTCATGCTGCTGCAGAAAACATTTTGACACATTTTACAGCGTCTGCTTGAAGGGCCTGTGTCTATTTTTCACGCTATTTCTCTGCACATTCCTTGCGTTTCTTCTCCATCTCTCAGACTATTTTGACAGATACACACTGACACACGTGCACGCTCGATCAAAGCCCAAAGGGGGAGGTGTTTAAAGATGTGATTGGACCAGCCCAGTGTCAATCAAGAAAAGATCCAATGGGCCACGGTGTTTCATGGACCGGTCAGCTATCAGGAAAAAAAACAAACTGACACCAGAGCCCGTCTACGGAGAGCCTGCTCACTCCCTATTAAGCCCTGTTGTACCGAATTTTGGTTGTAGTACCACCAGAGTTCCACTGGGGGCGATCGCCATGAGTGCAAAATGAATGGGAGTCAATGGGGCTAGACGGCTAAATTTGTCTCTTTCACCCGATTGCCGTTGAGAAATCTCAGATCTGATTGTAGATTTTGCAAGTTCAACATGGGTTATGGGTTGAAAGTTGAATGAACGAGTACTTATGTCCTTTTGATTTCTTACAGGCTGAGTTGTTGTTGTCCATAACACGCTAGCATTCTGCTAATGAACGCTGATTGGTCAGTGAAGGACTGATTACGACCAGAGATACCGCTTGATGGCATCGTGTCATCCGAAGCGGGACCAGAAACAAACAAAACGAAAACTCTTCTAGCACGTGTGTTTACCTGTGTCAGCTGTGTTGTCGATGCCTCGAGTGAAAAGAAAGTGCAGAGCGCGAAAGCACCAAAGTGACTGAAGGATTGCCGTAAAGCCGTATCTCTGGTCGTACATGTGTATGACGTCATTGACACTTTAAAAGACTTTTTAAAGCAAATAAGTGACTCTAAAAAATCTAACACCCAGCAATGTGTAATTTATTTGCATTTCCTTTCGAATACAACATTCAAATTACTAAACAAAAAATTATATCCTGAGAAAAGTGGATTTTTATTGGTATAGCGCCATAGACCTCCATTCATTCTGCACTCGTCCTGTGAGCGCCCTCATATGGAATCAGAGAGGAACTGCAACCAGTTCAGAAGCCGGAAGTGTACTGAGAGTGAAACTTCTCGCCATATTAGACATTCTCTGCTGACACAGACTTTTTTAACTAATGCATTACACCGGCACGCACTTACTTAACCCAGCGCCACCAATTAAGCAAAACGAATGGGCCGCCGATGTACGAGTTTTATGGTCCGTTAAGAAGAAGAAAAAAAAATAAGAGATGTCGACCCAAAAGGCACGTCCGCCCACTGGGAATCTCCCGGTAGTCCCGATGGCCAGTAACTTGCTGCCTGGGCATACAAAGTACATTTCACGCGAATATTTTTGTCCTTTCGAGCAATAAACTGAAAGTGATGTGAATATTGCCACTGGCCGGACCCCCCTGTCTCCGTCTCCATTTCCCGCTCCCCTTCGCACCAGCAGCTACGTCACTCAAATCTATGAAGGTAAAACAGTAGCAAAACTCGAGAGCATGTAAATGTGAATTTGAGAACTTGTACAATAAATATTCGTACTTGTACATGAACATTTACACTCACAGCTCCAATGTGAAAACCTGTAAAATAAAAATCTGAAGTTGAATGTTGAAATTTGCACTCGCAAACAATAGTCACAAACCTGTATTCTGAATCTGAAGCTGCAGACAAGTAGACACAAATGTGTAAAATGCCATTCACAGAAATACAACGACAGACACAAACTTGTAATATATATTTTGCGTTTAATCTTACGTTCACATTCGCGGTACTTCCTCAATTAAGCACTTGCAGCTTCTCAAATCTGTCACTGCAATTTCAAATTTCGCGCCTTGACTTTTGCTACTCTTTTCGCGATATATCAGGTGCAAAACTAACTTGTGCACTTGAAACTCAGAGGCGGTGAGAGGGAAAGGGGGGCGGGAGGAGGGGGGGTCAAAGGAGCCGTTTTATTGGTTGGCACCTAGCCAATGAAATGGGAGTTCGATGATGTCACGAAACCCGCGTGCACTGAAACACTAACATGGCTTAATGCATTAGACTGATATTAAAATAAATAAACGAAATTATCAAACTCAGTAGACACAATGCTAATGCATACTACAGAAAAGCAGATGAGCACAGAATATGACGTAAAACATATGACGTATGCCATATATATATATGCCCTAAATATATATGGTAAAAGACACACACACACACACACGTACGTATATATATATATATATAATTTATTTATGTTTTTTTTTTTTTTTTGTGTGTCCAACAGTTAGGCTAGGGTGAATATTTAAAACATTTACATTTTTCCAAAGCGACTTACATTGCATATTAAGGTATACATTTTACATTCTTATCAGATAATTTAGGTGCATTTTCATATTGCAATGGAATTGGCACATATATATATATATATATATATATTATATGAAGAGTTCAGATGCAAAAGCCTCTAAATGCCATTTGAAATTTTCTTATAGAATGATCATTTTTATCAAGCTTGTATATTTAAGTTCAGTAATTTCACTTAAATGATAATTAATAGGTAATCTTCACTGCCATTTAAGTGAAATTATTGAATTTAAATATACGAGCATCTGAACTCTTCGTATATATATATATATATATATATATATATATATATATATAAGCAAATGTGTGTTCAGTGCAAATAAACTTGCTGCCTAGTGTTTTATTAATAAAGTAACAAATTATGTGTTTTTTTATTGTTTTTAATTTTTATTTTATAACTGTTGGTCCATTAAGCCTCATTAAGCGTTTTCTTGGGTTTCGAGGAAAACGTACAATTAAACGCGTTGCGTTCATATTCTGTGCTCAATTTTTTTCTGTATAGGCTATATGGTGTTTCCTGTATGGTCTTTTAATACCACTGTCTCAATTAAACGCGTTGCGTTCATATTCTGTAAAACTATTCCAGTAAAACTAATGATATTTCATAAAAATATTTTCCAAGCGTTTTAAAAAATAGCTGATACATAAGCATAAATGTTTTCATTGTGGCTGGCGTTGTTCATTGGTGAGGCATCGACCAATAAAATGACTTCATTCCGACCCCAGCCCCGCCCCCGACTCTGCTCTCTCAAGTCTGCATTCACAAGTGCACAAGTGAGTTTTGCTACAGGCATATCGCAAAAAGAGTAGCAAAAGTCAAAGCGCTAGGATTTGAAGTTGTACAGCCAGATATGAGAGGTTGTGAGTGCCGACTTGTGGTTGTACAACGAAACTGAACTAAAGCACAAAGATAAATGTGTAGTACACAATTGTGCCTGTCATTTTGTTTATGTAAATGACACTTTTGTAACTATTAATCTGCAACTTCGAATTCAAAACACAGGTGTTCTGAGTATTGTCTGTGTGTGCAAATCGATAGATGCAGCTTTTCACATCAGAGCTGCAAGTATAAATTTCAACTTACAAATACAAATATTAATTTTACAAGTTCTCACATTCAAATTAGCAAGCTCTCGAGTTTTGCTACTGTTTTACCTTCATACAAATCGATCTCTATGACAACGGTGCACGCGCGCGCACACACACATACACAGACAGACATGCACGCAGCACAAACAGATCAGAGCTTTACACGCAGGCAAAAATGGCTTGGGTAACGCAGGAAAGCGCGTTCCTATAGTCTAGTAAAGTAGTGTAGTTACCGATATTTTTAGTGTAATGCGTTACTTTATTTCGTTACCCAAAAAAGTAATATCGTTACTGTAATTCGTTACTTTGTAACTCGTTACCCCCAACACTGGATTTCAAATATGAAATTTAATTGTAAGTTTGGTTAACAGCTTTGTCCAGCGCTTCAAAGCTCTAAATATTATCCAATTTTAATGTTATTTTTAATGTGATGATTTGTAAACCTAAGTTCAAAGAGTAAGTAACATAAGTAACTAAGTAACATGAAAGACAAAAAAGACATGAAATTACCACTATACCCAATAGATTAGACATTTCCACTCCCTAATATGTGGAAAAAAGGAAGTCACAAAGTCTCATGAAAAACAAAACCATTTCTTCATGAGACTTTGTGACTTCCTTTTTTACTCATTTTTATTGAGGAAAATGTAAATATTGTACTCTTGTTAAATGTACCATTGTATAGCATCAATAAAAATGAGTTTTTGGGTTTTGCACGTGACTGTTGTTACTAAAAGTCAATTTTATCTGCATATCAATTCAAGCTCAGTGCATTACTGTAAAATTTCCAATTAACAAACATTTAATCCAATTAGTGTAACTGCACTTATTAATGCAAAACCATAGTAATTTTATGATTAAATTAACTTTTATGATACATTTTCCCCCAGTGCTACCGCCACCATCTGTTGAGCATCAGTGGCACTGGTGCTACTGCTCTCAAATGTTAGTCTGGTGCCCTGACTCTGAATATTCAATACATCCCCCGGCGCTAGTCAGAAACCGCAAAAAAACAAAATCTGGAGAAGTAAAGGTAGTTTAAAACAATTCCTGAGCAAGAGGATAGACCTGCTAGTCCTTGGAGACAGCAAAAAATACATCTCAAATTACAAGTCCAAGCACACTGCTGGGCCCTCCACATTACAACAACATATAAATATGAATCTCTACCATATTACAGGCTATCGTGAGTTACTGAGCAATATCCTGCACAATGCTGAGTCCAAAGACTGCAGTGCTACGCAGAATTTTTATGGGCAACACAGGGCAATAGGTGTGGTCATATTGTTGAAAGGAAAATTAACGGTACGGTTGTTACAAGGCCCTTTTCTGTTGAAATCATCACAATACTAAATGCATTATGTGCAAATGGGACCACAGAATAATTGGCAAAAACACAATGCAACTGAAATATGGCTCATCAATTTTTATGAGTACTAAATAAAAAGTAAGTTACTTCCAGATATGTAAGCAAGCCGCTTGCATTTGCATTAAATATTAGGCTGAGCAAGGAGTGTGTTTGAATAAACGAGCAGCTTGCCGGAGGGCAGCGTTATCTTAGACTCGTGTTCCTTCTGCTATGCACACACAGATAACTATTCCACACTATAATCTACATACAAAAGCTAACATAGTGGGAGAGCTATCAATGTAATTATTCATTTCCCTTAATGGGAATTTCACTAAAAGTGAATTAAACAAGTCCATAAATCAGCTATCAACAGACAGAAGCATTCTGTGTCTTTCTGTGACAGTCCTGCTGTGCTGTACCGGTAAGTACCGGGTATATTCGGTGCCCGCTGATAGACGTTTCGATTTACAGTGTTTGTTAAAGCGTTGAGCATTGCAGTCAATCACAATCATATCTGTTGAGCGCGTGAACACAATAGCCTATCAGAGGTGCTAGTCAGTGAGTTGGTCAGAATCCGCTGAAAACGAATGAGGTTTTGCTTTGTTCAACATGAGCCGCACACTGTGTAAACACAATGTAAATAAGAGATTCATTGTACAGTTAAGACAGTTTTATTACTACAGGAGTTTTCAGGAGAGTGCAAAATGCAGTGAGCTTGCTCTTTAGAGATGAACAGCCTTAGCCTTAGGCTAGCCTATATCTTGCTTTATGTTTATTACCCATTCACAATCTGAATACAGGTTTAGTTTTTCATGCTGCTGGGTACACTGCAAAGTTTCTGGATTGACAACCATATTTAAATGCATGACTGAATCGGAAACTGCGATGAATGACAGTGATAACCAACGAAACGGACACTTTTCTTTTTTTAAGTACTTAAAGGTACAGTTAGTATGTAACTTTTTTGTTAAAAATTAAAGGATTAGTTCACTTTTAAAAAAACTTTTGCTGATAATTTACTCACCCCCATGTCATCCAAGATGACCATGTCTTTCTTTCTTCAGTCGAAAAGAAATTAAGGTTTTTGATGAAAACATTCCAGGATTTTTCCCCATATTATTGACTTCAATGGGACCCAAACGGTTCAAGGTCCAAATGACAGTTTCAGTGCAGCTTCGAAGGGCTTTAAACGATACCAGACGATGAATAAAGGTCTTATCTAGCGAAACGATCGGTCATTTAAAAAATAAATTAAAAAGTTTAAGTGAAAGTTTAAGTTGCTCTGTTCTGTGATGCGCGTTCGTGACGTCACGTAATACGCAATTACGTTGAAAAGGTCACGCTTGAAAAATTTCTGTCCTGAAAAAAATTTTCTTTTAGGCTTTTTAATATTAAAGCACCCAGGATACGCACACAAAATGGGCATTTTAAACAATAAACTGACACAAATAAATTTGAATATGTGTATATGGTCCTCCCGCACATTTTTAAACACGTCAAACGTGACCTTGTCACGAATGCGCATCACAGAACAGAGCAAGGTGAGCATTTGTGCTTATAAAACTTAAACTTTATTTATTTTTTAAATGACCGATCGTTGCGCTAGATAAGACCCTTATTCATCGTCTGGTATCGTTTAAAGCCCTTCGAAGCTGCACTGAAACTGTCATTTGGACCTTGAACCGTTTGGGTCCCATTGGAGTCCATAATATGGGGAAAAATCCTGGAATGTTTTCATCAAAAACCTTAATTTCTTTTCGACTGAAGAAAGAAAGACATGGACATCTTGGATGACATGGGGGTGAGTAAATTATCAGCAAAAGTTTTTTTTTAAAGTGAACATCCTTTAAGTGAGTACAGTTCCTCATGAATCTTTCTTCCAAACCAAGCTTTTGTCTTATCCTGAATCCCTAGGGTATACCTACAATAAGTGTTTATATTCAGACTATCTTAGACCGAGCGGTAGGGCTGGGCAATATGGGGAAAAAAAAATAAAAAATCATATCTCTGTATTATTTGGCTAAATGGCAATATATGGTACATATCTCAAAGTCGGTATATTTTGAACTATGAAAACAATTATAGTGAATGTAACCATACATGTAGGCTGTTACTGTATGTCTGTTACTGTGGCTCATGTTATTTGACCGAGAAGACACCAAGTTTGTCTGGAGGCATCTAGTATCAGTTTTGCATGCTCTGTCCCTTCTGTTGAATGAGATAAAAGGTGAGGAAAGTGGCCACACCTCTCGTCCACTCATGTTACAGCAGGAACACCCACTGTGAGTCCACCAACTGCTGCAGATTCCCCTGAACAAGCAACTCAAACCGTCTAGATAACAACCACACCCAAACACTAACAGCTTCATCTTTCCCATCACAGAGGGCAACTCCATCTGTTTTTTAACATCATCTTCATTATGATCTGCTCATAATACAGCAATTTATATTTTCTGAAGTGATGAAGTCATGAACACTTTAGTAAAACTTTTATATACCAAATTTAACAGAACCGTTTCGAAAAACAGCTCAACGATTCTCAGTTAATTAAAGTTTAGGAATTTTTACTTAATTTTAAATAAAATAAAAAATATACTGTAATGCATACTGATTGAGAGAGCATCACTACCATTACCATATAACATATAACTTCATATGCAACATTTAGTTTGGCTCAGTATGATTTTTTTTTTTTTTTTTAAGAAATTGGTACTTTTATTCAACAAGGACACATTAAACTGATCAAAAATGACCATAAAGACAATTACAATGTTACAAAATATTTCTGTTTCAAATAAACACTGTTCTTCTGAACTTTCTATTCATCAAAAAATCCTGGAAAAAAAATGCATCAGGGTTTTGACAAAAATATTAAGCAGCACAAGCGTTTTCAACATTGATAAAAATAAGAAATGTTTCTTGAGCAACAAATCAGCATATTAGCATAATCAGCATATTCTAATATGCATCAAATCAGCATATTAGAATCATTTCTGAAGGATCATGTGACACCGAAGACTGGAGTAATGACTGTTGTATTTTTAAATAAAGTTTAAATATATATATATATATATAAAAATACAAAACTGTTATTTTAAATGACTAATATTTAACAATATAGGCTAACTGTTCATGACTGTATTTTTGATCAAATAAATGATTAGTATTTAGTAAGAATCTTCTTTTTCAAAAATAAAAGCCCAAACTTTTGAACAGTAGTGCAAGAACTAAAACAAAAATAATAGCCTACAAATTACTCAAATATCAGTTACATTATCTGGAGGCATTATTTTAAAGCTATTTTAATATCTTGTGTAACTTGCCCCTGAAAAAAAAAGGTTTTACCCTAAAATGTTTTTTTTTTTTCATTTAAAGTCACTGTGAAATCAAAATGGACCATTCTTATTTTTTATGGAATATTGCAGTATTTATTATAAATTATTTGTCCATGCACATCTTTTTTTTTATTCATGTGCCCTCGTAATATTGAATCAAAATATTGTCCCCTCCCTCTTGCAGCGACGTCTCTTCTCTTCTCTGATGTTTAACCTGGCGGGAGGGCGGGACAACCCGTCACTCACATCATGAAATCCACCAATAGCAAACCACAACCATCCAATCGATTCCTGATGGACAAAGTCTCACCCTACATTGTTTCTTGTTCGAGAAGCCGTTTCACTCGGATATACGTCACAACAGGGAAGAAAACATTATCGCAACTTCCTTTTAATGGTGACTTTAATAAAAAAATATTCACTATGATCGTAGTATAGATTTTGACCCCCTTCAATCCTGTAAGAGTGTGTGCTCAGGAATCTGGACAAGAACAAGATCTAGGACTAAAGTCAATGTCAAGTTAACAACCTAATCAAAACCTTCTGACAATAACTTCCAGATACCGACATAATATTGAGATAATAGCAAGTTATCTGTATATTTCAATGAAAACAACTCATGCGGTCTTAAAGACAAATACAAATATCTGAATATAAATGTTTGTTTTCAAGACTGAAATTAGGCTATTGGACATGGCTAGAAATAAACTCCCATAAAGGCAAAAAAATGCCTCAAAAAATTAATTCCATATGCAAATATTACCAAGTATATATAAATATTTATATATTTATAACAGTACACTAACAGCAGTGAATCTCCTGCACGAGAGTTCCTCTTTATCAAGATTAAGCAATGGCCCAGTATAAAATCTGATCTACAGGAAACTGTCCAGTCATCACAAGCTCACATTCACGCGGAGTCAGATGAACTGATTCTGTCTGTGACCATGAAAATCCAAACAACCTGCAACGAAGCACACTCAGCAAACTCTGCCCAGAGTCAGACTAAACAAAAGCCCCAGCAAAGACAAAGACAAACCTACATGCCAGCTTTAAGAGCTTTTAATTAAATAGTGTTTAGAAAACAACCAAAACTTGGCAGGAAGTTGTGTTTCCCTTACATAAATTACAATTGCAACCATTGTATAGTACATTGATAGATTGTACATTTAGTAATTATTACAATTATTACCATCACAACCAAATTATTTGGCTATCATATAGTGTAAGCTTTTTGTTTTTGATGACAATGGATAATAAAACAAAGTTACCATAGTATTTTGGTGGCAACTATGTTTACCATGGTGAACTTTTGTTATAGTTGACATTAACCAACATTGACTTCGCTACGATAAGTGGTTTCATAACATGTCCAAATAATCTATTATGATCTAAACAAGTAATTTATATTTACAACATTTTGATGACCTAAAAACGCAAAATACGTCTAGGATGCCAAGCATGCTGTCAAAATAGACAGCTCTCTAGGGTTTGACACACATCCATAGAGTCCAGTAAACAAACCAGCTGGACTGAGCCGATATATTAATATAAAATGACATCTGCTAATAAAATAACACACTTTATAGCTACTTTATAAAAAGAAATAAATGATTAAATTCACCTCCCGGGAACCTTTTGGTTTCTCCTCCAGAAATGAATCCTGTTGTCGGTGGCCATGGCGAGAGGACGCCCAATTTCACTCTGAAACAGCCATGAAACCGAACACCACGCCGTCAACTGACATGTGCAGATATCCAAAGGTGAAAACGATATGATTAGTTGTATTGCCGCGTGTGCCTGACTTTGTTTTGATTAGTTATCGCGAGTATTTTGCCAACACAGAATGTGCCCACAGCGGTTCTGGATGGACGTCGCCATCTTGGAGGTGCGTGAGGTCGCGCTGTGATTGGCTGAATTGAAGGACAGGTGCAGAGGAGCGGACCAATGGGGTTCGAGTTTTATTAGATGGAGACGCGTATTTAGTTATATTTTGATCTCTGCAACGCCTACATTCTCAAATGTTTGCTTGTAATGATGTTTGTAAATTTACACGCTATAGAATGTACAGAGCAATACAATATTATAGAACATAAAGTGGACATGGACAATAGTGCAATACTGAAAATACAGGAGGGAAAAGAAGGGTCTTGGTGTCTGCATTCCAAAGGTTCCATAATCTCCTGCTACCAAAGTTCCAGAACTTTGTATCGCCCCTCCTGATGTTTGTTTGTAATTCCAATTCCAAATGATTATCCTGATAGATTTTCATTAGATCCTATTTGAATTTGGTTTCAATCACCAAAACAAATACTGTCATGATGTATAAATACTTCACAATTAATATAATTGTAATAAATAAAATAATAAAATAAATGTGATTAATAATAGGTTAACCATTATGCATTACAAAGTATTGATGAAAATGTAATTTCGCAGTTCCCCAATCTGAACACTAGGTGGCAGCAGTCACATATAAATCAGGGTGCTCTGCTCAAGTCTGACTGAAATACTTGCTACAAGTTCCTCTACTAAAGCCTATAATTGCTGTATTCATGTTACTACATTATTATTAGCAGAACTATTAATAGACTTTTTATATCATCATGTTTTTTCAACAATGACTTTCTTTATGCTTTATGGTATAAGCCCACATGTAAAAAATCTAAATTTTATAATAACACATGATTTTTCCCCCTTTTTATTATTTTACTATGTTGAAAAAACTAAAATTACTAAAGCTTTATCACTCTGTTAAACCACAAAAATGGCATGCATTTACTAGAAAGGTGATTGTTAATAAACTAAAAGTACTTTTTTTGTGTGTGTGTGTGTGTGTGTGTGTGTGTGTGTGTGTGTGTGTGTGTGTGTGTGTGTGTGTGTGTGTGGTAACACTTTACAATAAAGTCACATTATTTAATGCATTAACTTACATTAACAATGAGCCAACAACTTGTAACAGTATTATTAATCTTTGTTAAGGTTATTTACTAAAAATAGAGTTAGGTCATATCAGCTCAGATCCATTAAATAATAATAAAAGATAAAACTTGATTTTGATAACGTATTAGTAAATGTTACAAATCATTTTAATGAAGACTAATAGATAAGTATTTTCACAGTTTTTTTTTTTAAATATTGTATTTAATTAATGTTAATAAATGGAACCTTATTGTAAAGCGTTGCCAAATTTGTTCTCTTTATTATAAAAAAGTTTGATACTTTACTATTAAGTATTTTTTACTTTTCAGTCAAAGAACAATAGTTAAATCATGTGTGTGCATTAAAACATGTATGTCATGAATTGATGATACTGTACTATATTATAATTAGATTAGTAGTCGCATGCAAGGTTAACGTTTCTATTATTAGAATGATTAATAATAAAAAAGGTTAAAAAATAACAACAGCTGCAGATGCGTGCACAAAAAAGCAAATATGCCCAGGACAAAGCAATTATGCAAACATCCTTAGTGGAAAGTTGGAAATGATGCTTCCTGTGAACTATATTCCTAGAACCTGAGCACTCAAATAGCTTTTGCTATTGTTGTTCAACAAGGGCCTTTAAAAGAGAAGAACTTCCTCAACATTCATACAGTACTCTCATCGCACTGAGTTCATTGGGGTTCATTTACAATGTCTTACAGCGCTGATAAGTATTATGTTTGTGTCCATAATGGATGTGGAAATGAGCGTTAAATGCTGTGAATGAGTTCACTCTGCTCCTGATGTGTTTGTGTTTGAGACCCTCCCTGCTGAAAAGTTGCCCCCTCGTTAAAGTGCTTCCTTTGAGTTCATTCAGACTCGTGACACACACACGAAACAAACAGATGAAAGGTCACGCTGCCTGCGTCCTTCAGGAAGCCATGGCATCTGTGGAATGCTGCTTATTTTCCTCCTAATTCCCCTGTGTTTGTGTTTTTTCATCAAGTGAGCTCAAAGGCATGTGTGTGTGTGTGTGTGTGTGTGTGTGTGTGTGTGTGTGTGTGTGTGTGTGTGTGTGTGTGTGTGTGTGTGCAGTTGGTTCCTCAGCGCCACACACTCCCAGAGTCGGGTTATCAAGTGCATGCAGTCGGTTCTGTCTCATTGGTCAGCAGACTGAGACAGGAAGACTTGAAAGACAATATCCTGCTTCAGCAGCATGTGTCACTCTTCTCCGGAGGGAAATTGCAGGGAAAAACTCCACATAAGCACTTCAAAGCACCCAGAGGAGAAGGCTATTGCTCTGATGTAGTTCTTTCATAAGTCACGAGACTTAACTGAGATATAAAAAATTAAATAAGATGCAAATTAAACTACTGTTGACATAAGTGAGATTATTGAGCTATAAATACAGCACACCGTCCTTTAAAGGTAAAATATACATGAGTTGTGAGTGACTCATAAATTTGGTCTCAAATATGCAAAACTCTGGCCTATGACAGATGAATTTGACTAAACTCTGCCCTGATTCGGAGAAAAGCTTATAGTGAAAACTGATGTCAATCAAAAACTAGCCATTTTCCTTAGATCGTATTGATGTTCCGTTTGCCAATGGACATTTGTTGAGAAATGTTTGACTACATTTCCAACTTTTTTTGACGTATCTGAGACGTTATCTACTTCAGTATTTATTAATATTTTTAATTAGCTTTTATTTGTGAGATTTTTCAGTTTTTTATATTAACTTAAGTTTTAGCCTTTTTTATGTGCTTTTTTGTTATTTATATCTATATAGCTTTAATTAATATACTTTTTTTTTAATTATATATATATATATAAAATATTTGTCTTTTTGTTTGTTTGTTTGTTTGTTTATTTATTTATTTATTTCAGAGTTCATTTTTTTGTCAAGTGTTAGTCAACAATAGCCACATGTGTGATTACTGGGATATTTTTGACAGGATACAATATTGTAACTTAAAAAAGTAAGTTACCTGGTTGCCTAAAAATGTTGAGTTTATTGAAATTAAAAATTTGAGTTAATACAACAAAGGAGATTGGTTTAATAAATAGAAACTCAAAATATTATGCTATCTGAACTACATTAATTATATAAGTTGATTTGACAAAATATAAAAAGTTGTGAAAACAAATCATGAAAATAAGTTTTTACAGTGTACTTGCTCATTTAAAATTGCATTTTAATCTCAACGCTATAGGAGAAATAAACACCTCAGCTCAAATAGTAGAGCATGGTGTT
Source organism: Scardinius erythrophthalmus (assembly GCF_964197995.2). Taxonomy (NCBI): domain Eukaryota; kingdom Metazoa; phylum Chordata; class Actinopteri; order Cypriniformes; family Leuciscidae; genus Scardinius; species Scardinius erythrophthalmus. The sequence goes on along the minus strand of NC_138240.1, from coordinate 6,141,300 downwards.
AGTGGAAATGCTGGTGGTTTATTTGCAATGTTTTGTTTTTTTTTTGCCAAAAAAAACAAACAAACAAAAAACTGATAAAATGTAAACAAATATGGACAAATGCATCTGTTAAATAGCCTACATCATGTTTTTGTAAACGTGACAACTCTTAAAGAGATTTAATTTATGATATTACTTCTGGGCATATAATAAACACAAACTAATCTTGGTGTTTTCTTTTATGCAGTCCTTGCAATTTATTCAGAACTGAGGTACAAAGTAAATCAAGCTACAACAAGCCTGGAATCAATAAAAACCTTCATTGTGCTCATTTCATCAGCTCAATGAAAGGATCTGAACTAAAGCAGATTCTTTCTCCTCAATGAGTACCATGTTGTTCCACCCCAAGGCCTGACACATTAATATCGCCTTCCATAAGGAGTGTGAACACAATAGCTCCCTGCCAAGGACATGTAGTCTCCGTCTGTGCCACCCACAGACTGAAGAGAGACAGTTAGTCTCTGACTCCATCCGGCTCAAAGTGTGTAAGTGTGTGTGTGTGTGTGTGTGTGTGTGTGTCTCAGCTCATTATACAAGAGGCCTGGTTGAGACTGGCACCGGCGGCGGAAGCAAGCGGTTGGTCGGAGTGGAAGTGCAGGAAGTGGGTCATGGAAGAGGGGAAGTAGGTCGCAAGAGCACTGACTGGAAGAGTAGAGGAACTGAGGAAAAACCGAAGCACACTCCACCTCCTCTTCTGAGATGTTCTATATTTAAAGTGATCATACATGTGTGAATGGACTTCACTAGAGCAGAAAACTGGGCTCGTTGCATCCCATCGGAAGCAAAAACACAACTGAGATCTCTTTAATATAGGGTGACCAAACGCCCTGTTTTCCCAGGACATGTCTTCACGTTCTGTCCTGTCCGTCCTGGCTGTTTTTTATAAAGTGATGAAAATGTCCTGGTTTTCATTATTTTTCATTGGGCCATTAAGCGTGTACTTTAAATACACGCTTGCCTTTGCACACTAAACATATGAAACCGGCTTCGGCTTCGCCACCGTCTTGTTATAATCAGCGCGTTCCTCAATCCGCAGCGTCAAGCAGAGAGCACGTACAGAGGCCTGTGTGTGTGTGTGTGTACCTGTTTTTCTATCCCGGTGGGGACTTCAACCTGAATGCACACAGACTCATGGGGACTCGTGTCACAGTGGGGACCTAAATTGAGGTCCCCATGGGTAAACAAGCTTATAAATCATGCAGAATTAGTTTTTTTGGAAATGTAAAAATGCAGAAAGTTTTCTGTGATGGGTAGGTTTAGGGGTAGGGTTAGAGTAAGGGGACAGAATATACAGTGTGTACAGTATAAAAACCATTACGTCTATGGAGAGTCCCCACAAAGATAGTAAACCAGACATGTGTGTGTGTGTGTGTGTGTGTGTGTGTGTGTGTGTGTGTGTGTGTGTTCATCTCAGCCTCATTGGTCTGTCACTGCTCGTCAATGTCAGAATATTTGAAATGACCAATCAAATCAAAGTAGGCGGACTTTACGTTCACAGAATTTTAGCAGCGTGACTCGACGCTTTAGTTTATGGTCAAATGGGAGATAAGATGTAAGTAGCTAACAGCGTAAAAAAAAAAAAAGCCCAAATGTAAATTCACAGATGATTTACAGAGAAAATTCCCGTTTTCGTTTCGGTCGGGATTCATGAACTGCAAAGCTGGCACGCACGTGTCAGTGTCAAATAAAGGTGCTAGCGACCTAGAAGCCCACATAAAGAAAGTATAGGCTACAAGAGAACATCAGGAGGATTGAAATTGTTTTTTTGTTTTTTACTGAAATAGTGTAGTAGATTTTTTATTTTAGTAGTACATTTTTAACCTATGCCATGGTCATGAAAAGAAATAGTGTCATGTAAAAGGTGTTAAAAGCAAACTTTTTTTTTTAATAGTAGGCTATTCTATTGTTGCGGGCCAAACATTGAATGGAAAGGATGTATTACTTTATGTATTAAAGTACTATAACATAGTTGCAAGGTTGTGAATGCATTTGTCAAGTAGGCCTAGGCCTATTTTTTGATGCATTCACCACCCAACCAAGCCCCCACCCATCAACCACGCACCCGTCCTGTTTTCTGAAAACTAACATATGGTATATCAGTTGTCTCTAAGCAGCAATGTGATTAAATGCAAAGCAAATGGACTATCGCTGCGTCCGAAATCAGATAGGCTACCGTCTGAGGTACATTTGAATTTACTTTGTGACCTTAAAATTCGGACGTAGGCCTAGGCTATATTCACTATATTGATGACCTACCAGTGTCAGTTGTGTCACTTCATTGCCATTCACAAATCCTCGCCTCCTTGGATAGTAAAATGTCCATCAAATGCTCACTTCAGAATCTTGTCAGAAGAAATAGTTCAAACAGGGACTTTTCAATAACTTTTTAGCGCAATTTTCCACCGGACAAAATTGCGCTTGTAAACTCATGATTTCTGTTCTGTGCGTCTGTGCGCACCAATCTTGCACTTCTATCTACTCCTCAACCAGACCACCTAGAGACTTCGGGTTTTCGGCATTATGTTAAAGAAGGGCTAATCTCGGGAACGCACAAAAAAAATCCAGGAAAAGATTTACTATCTCTTAGTGTTTTGATCCCATGAGGTGAGAAAATTGCGCTAAAACACTCACTGAGTTTTTATTACTTGTTTCGAATACAATGGATGCATCCGAAATCGAATACTTCCCTAGTAGGTAAAAATCAGTTTGTGACAAAAGAAGTGTGTCTGAATTCAAAGTATTCATTACAGAGAAGACAAAAAGTGCCCGGATGACCTACTTCAAATTCATACCACACACACTTATAGCCTATATAGGACACACTTTTTATCGGTCATGGAGTTGTTACCTATTCAAAATAAGTAACTACTCAAGAGAGTCTGCAATTTCGGACGATGTATTCCGACATAGCCTACTCTTGTGTCGTACAAGAGTAGGCTATTTCGCATACTAGGAATTATTGATTTCAGACGCAGGCTATCTTACCTCTCAGATTTGTCCCCTCACAAAATGTTAACATGGTTCAGTTTGACCCTGCTGATAGATGCAGTAAATAAACCAAAAAGCATCTTTCTCTGTTGATGAGAAAGTAGCCTATTCCGACGCAAACGCACGCGCGCGCGCACACACACACACACACGGAAAACATGGAAAAAGTTGGGTTTCCATGTTTAATGGGGACATTCCATAGACTGATTTTGATACTGTACAAACTGTATACTCTCTCGTCTAACACTAAAGCTACATTGAAAAAAAATAATAACTTTGAATGATTTATAAGCTGTTCTCATTGGGGACCAAAAAAAAAAAAAAAGGATTTCAGATATTGCTATCTTTGTGGGGCCATTTTGTCCTCATAACGTAGGGTATACCTGAAGCACACATACACGCACAGTACATACATACATTCATATATGTGTGTGTGTGGTGTGCATGAATACATTGCCCTCTGGGCATTCCAATGTAAAAATCCCATTGTGTTGCTACAGAGGTAGGTCAGAAGAGTACAGTTACCTCACACATTGCAGTGTTCTAAATGTGTTAACTAAAATGATTCTCGGCAGAGCGATTTCTGTCGTAGATTATGGTGTAATATTCATCAGATGTAAGTTTGTGCAAGTGTATAAATCCTTCATGCGCCATGTGGAAACACACCCACCCATCACACAAAAAGAACATGCTGATCTGATGGCTTAATAGTGTGCATGGTTTAGTCATGTCTCCTCAAAGATCTGTGCGGTCTAAAGTCCTGGAGTCATGTGGAAGCGGCCTGTCAGTGTTGCCAAACATCAAACTTTTTTTTTTTTTTTAGGATGTGATTTTATCATGCCATTTATTGCAACTGCATGATCACAACCACTGCCTTTTGACACTGTTCTGTTGATTTTATCGCAAGAGCCCTAAAAATATTATGATGTTCTGGTTAAAGAGTGACCAAGATTCAGTACCACACATCCTCCTCGTGCAGATTCAGATATTCTAGTAGTGTTGTAATACAATGTGACAGGAAGTATAAATTGTGCCCCAGTGCCCTTTGCCTCATAATGCCAGTAAGGGAAGTACGGCCTCATTATGGCCTCTTGAGAGCATCTCTGTTACAAAGGCTTCAGTGCCAGAAGTTCATGACATCTCATCACGTGCCTCAGACCTGAGTGTTTACATAAGCACTTTGTTAACCACAAACCCGCATGGCCTACATGGACTCAGAACACTATTTGGATACTAAATGTCACTGCATTATATACACTGTACATTATATACACTGTAAAATCAATGTTGTAAATAAAGTATATTGGAGTATGTTCTATCTATCTATCTATCTATCTATCTATCTATCTATCTATCTATCTATCTATCTATCTATCTATCTATCTATCTATCTATCTATCTATCTATCTATCTATCTATCTATCTATCTATCTATCTATCTATCTATCTATCTATCTATCTATCTATCTGCGGTATATTCACGCATCAATACGCATGAATGTTTAACACAAAAACAAAGAGCCAAACATTTTTATCATCATGTACCCACAACAGCGTAGAACTGCTGATGTGTCACAGGTTAATCCTGCTATTAATCCTTTCTTTTGGGAAAATGAAAGTGCAGCATCGAATCCTATTGCATTAAAGTAATTAGTGTATCATTTGTATAGAGAAGCCACCTATGATGTGGGAGGGAGACGTGAGACTGAGCTGAGAAAAGAGGAAGAAAGTGCAAGTGTTCACTTGTCCATATCTGACTGATCATAGGCCGAGGAATGAGGAAGTGATGCTAGGCTTTACGGGAAACCTTGCTAGGAGGGGCTGATGGGAAGGCTTGGTATGTAGGAGGTCTTGCGACAGCAAAGGGAAACTGTTTGTGTTTGTAAACTCTAGTTGTGTGTTTTTTTTTTTTTTTCAGTTGCATTATGAAACCTCTAGAACATTTCTGACGTGTTTGAAATTCTAAAACACTTCGCAATATTTGTGTCGTTGCTGGATAATAGGAGTTATTTTCAAGAAATAAACACCTAGTGGTTGCTCACTGGCCCATGAAAATATATACATTTTTATTTAGGTTTCCAGGGTTAAGCATTAGTGCAAGGATGTTTGTCCTTTTATTTTTGCCATTGCTGCTATCATTGTTAAAAATGTATTATTATTATTATTATTATTATTATTACAGCATTATATAATAAATGATCGTTGTAAACATATAGTTGTGGGAAATTACTCCAGAGGTCAAAGTTCAGAGTAAGAAGAGTCTGTTTGAATGTGCACATTTTCATTTTCCCACCTTCCTGAAAAAAATATTTGATTTAATAATGTTAATAATTTAGCTCTTTTTACACTTTAACACATTTTTGGTATTATATTGTTTAATGTTCATAGAAGATTTATTTTTCAAAATGATTCTGTGAATGAAACAATTCTGAGAATACGTCACTGGTGTTTGATTTGTGAAAGAAAATGAAATAAAATAGAAATAACACAAGTTGCCCTTTATGACTGTGAGGTATCATTCAAATCTGTGGCACAAATGTTGCAGGACGAGTTATGCAGGGTTTCTTCTCATTTCTAACCGTACGAGAAACGGCACTAATTGTCATAAATAGACAAAAGCGTAAAAAAGTGATAGTCCCAATTCTCAAATTCCCATTCATTCCAATGCATTTCTCCAGAATGCACATATCCCACCCACCACAAATCATTCTCCAGCATGGGAACTGACTCCAGTGGAGTTCTCAAGTCACTCAAACTCCAGTGAGTAATTTCTGTCGGGGAGGAGGACACACACGGAACCGTCCTCATAACTGCACAAGCTCGTCCCGGCCCTCATATTTGTCCTAACTTGACTGCCGCCACACAGCTATTTACCAAAGGATGAATCACAAGGGGTTTGTCAACAACCGTGTGTTTGCCGTTGCAGGTCGGGAAATCGATTCCTGTGTCCTCCCAGTGTAGATGGACAGGAATGTTGCCGAGGTTTGTTCTCGGCTGATGACCTTTAGCTCAAAAGACATGAGAGTTGAGTGAGTCACAGAGAAAGGAATGCTGGGAAGCCAAAGGAACCCGCTCGCAAAGGCTTGGGAGAAAGAACTTTAACAGGTAGAAACAGACTCTGATGAGAAAAAGAGTCCGGGTCGTTCTCAGAGGCGCATTCCTATCCGAGCAGCTCCGGAGAGTCCTGGAAACACAGGAAGCAAACACTCGCTCCCACAGTTCTTAAAACACACACTTACTTTTTTAGAGGCTCATTTGCATGCTAATGTGATCTACAATATTTATCACCACAATTAAAAATACAAAAGCCTTTTAAAATAGACTGTAATGGGTTTTTCCACTGTAATATAGAAAATGTTTACACAGCCTGCCCATGTAAACATTGTTTTTGCAATGCTATGGTCTTTAAAGTCTAGTGGATTCTGATTTGCTGTCATTGTTTTTATTATTCATTAACTGGAAAAATGGTCCTGAAAGTGATTCCAATGATATGGTCTCTCTGTGCCGTTATCATTGTAGTTGTGATGTTGACTCTGCTGCTCTTTTTACAGACAAGCACGCAGTTACAATTTTGTCTTTGCACTTTCGTTTTTGTGGTAGCTCTGTACATTTCTATAATTTTTCAACAAACCAGTTTAGCGGAAATCCCTTTAAAACGAGCGGTTCATGCATAAATGCGTAACATCTTACCTTCGTGCTGTGGACATAAACCGGAAAACAACACAACGAGCGCAGTGCTAAAAGGGGGCGGGGCTACATACATAAGGTCTATATGTAGAAGGTTTTTTAGTACTATATCTTTATCGTTATCGTAATTCGTTTTATTACATGGCATGGTTGAATTCTAATGTAGAATGCGGTCTGTTAATTCTTGATAAGTAACAGACCGCTGCTAAGTATAACACACCGCTGGCATGAAAAACAGAGCGTTGCTATGGACTCAGGATTCTTACCATACATAGTTCCCACAGGCCAATTAATGTCACGTGACCTCCCCGGAGACGCCATCTTTGAGGGCAAAAGCTGCTGTGTTTACAATGTTTTACCATACTGTCTATGAGTTTTACAAGCAAATTTCGAATATTTCTTTCCATTTATAATGTTACGAAAATCATGAAGAGACAAAGTGACAGAGATTATAAAGAGACTCTATTAACACAAGACAGAGAGAGGTACAATGCGAAAATTTCAGTCATAAATGGTGTGGATCCGTATGCGCTAACAAAGGAAGCACTGAGCACTGATTATGCAGCTTTGCCTCAGATACAGTATTATCATGTGTACCATTATCTGGTATTGGCTAGGAGTTTTAATACATGTGAGCAATTCCGAGCCTGGAAATATGTGCATGAATATGAATATACACGTATGAAAATAAATAAAACTCGCGTGCAAATTAATTAATGTAATGCGGAACTACTTTATACGCGGGTTCTTTAGGGACATAATCTGAGATTGCCGTGCTGGAATGTGTGTGTGTGTGAGAGAGAGTCGCGGGCGCGATCGAACAGTGGAAACAATGTTGTTTTTGTATGTTTTTAATATCTCGTCATTTTGTTCATACAGGACATAATTCAAACTGCAAAGTGTTAACTTATATTTGTCTACACTCGCAATAAAAAACAACAAATTCTTGCGTGTTTTGAGGGAGTTTCTTTCCTGTTTATCCTCGCCAGCCATAACCTCCGTCGTTGTTCTGACAAAAGCTTAGTCTTCTCACATTCATGAAGTCTAATGACGGGTGTACTGTAAAATCCAAATTTAACTGAACCTCCGACACGATTTAAACATCCATTGACCCAGCAGCAGCAGGAGATCACCATTTTCACTTTTTATCACGAAATTAACTCGCTTCAGCTTCTTCTACTATTGTTCTGCCCACAGAAATGGCGCCGGGTCGGCAAATGCTAAAAAAAACTAAATTTAACTGAACCTCCGACACGATTGGAACATCCATTGACCCAGCAGAAGATGACCATTTTTACTTTTTAATCACAAAATTTCCGTTTCAGCTTCTTCTTCTCATGTTCTGCATTGTAAGAATGTTGTGTTCTGCCCTCAGAAATGGCGCCGGGTCGGCAAATGCCCGTATGTTGTGACGTCATGTGGGAACTATGTATAGAGACGGAACGGACTATTTTCTTTAGCGGAAGCAATACAATCGTTTTTAAATCAATAAACTCCTTTTTAAATCGATATTATGTGTCAAATTATTGATTTATTTGGTAGGTAGCCAAATAATAAGCGGGATAATGTAGAGCGAGGCAGTTGTTATAGCGAATACAACCCCTTCAGGCTGATTCAAGACCTGTCGGGGTTGTTTTCGCTATAACAACCGCCTTGCTCTATATTATCCCTTACATATCGTCCTTGGCGTGAACGGGCCACAAGTCAAAATAGCCACATCTGGCCAAATGTGAATTGTCTGTGCAAACTTGGTCTTAACAATTATAAGGTTATGTGTGGTTGCCAGGGTGTTGCTATGCAGTTTCTATGGTGTTCTGAGTTTCTAGGTGGTTGCTGACTAGATTTCAAGCATCTATGATATTCTAGTTTCTAAATATGGTTCACATCCCTCAGTCAAAGCAAATATATGTTTTATACTAAGTTTAATAATTTAGTTTTTGTTTTTGTTTAAATACCCTAAAGAATTACTAAATGAATAGGCTACTCGCCTTGACTAGAGCTAATGATACAGAGAATATCATGCAGCTTTTGTGCAGACAATTGTGCATGATTATTGCTCAGTTGAATATGGGAGTATGGATCCAGCTGGGCACGTGAGTAAACACACACACACACACACACACACACACACACACACACACACACACACACACACACACACACACACACACACACACACACACACACACACACACACGTGTATGAAGCAAACAGAGGTTTATCAGATGGAGGGCACAATGACCTTCACAATGGCCCAAATCATTGTGCCCGTGTGTAGCAGAAACTCTGACTCAATGGGACTAATTATCCAGGTGTAACCTGTGTGAGCCAAACACAGACACACCTGCAGGTGCGGGAGAGATCTGAAACCATCTGGGCCATTTATGAACACATGCAACAACAACACGGCTGCCTTATTAATATTCTCACTCTCAATTTCCTCTCGCCCGAGTGTTTTGGTGATGTTCGAACTGTGTGCATGTGTGTGTGGGAAGATTACTTAACAAATCCGGTTCTTTGAGAGGGAGGAGAGCTTGTGCTTTGAGCCAGCTGGGTTTCTCTTTCCATTTCCCAGCAGTGTGAAAGAGCGCAATGAGAAAGAGAGGGAGTGAACAGAATAGCAACTAGAACTCTTAACCCAAGCAAAGGAAAGTTCAGGGTCAGATGAGATAATGTGTTTGATTATTACGATAAAGCATGCTTCCATTCACTCAGTTTCTAAAGACTGGAAAATGCTGACTGATATTTTGTTGGAAGAAATTGTAAACATTTTATTGCAACACATTTGCATTTCCCACACACACTTCAAGAAGTGCTGTTGTGAGCTTAAATTGTTATTTATTCCTGCTCTGGCTCTTAAAATGATTTCTTAAAATGCAGCTTAATTTATTTAGGATAATATGATTTTTTTTTTTACTAATAATACCATATATTTATAGTAGTAGCCAAAATTGATTTCTGGAGGAGATATTTGTTTTTAATGACCCTACAGGTTTGAGTAAACCATCAAAATATAAGGAAAATATTTAATAAATTATTACAAATATATTAAATATGAGGAAATAACAAAACACCAAATGTGGTTAAGGTATTTATATGACAAAATTATTTTGCAACTACAGCTAAAGTTTTTATTTTATTGTGAAAAACAAATGCATATGACAAAAAGCTCACAGGAAAAAGCATATATTGACTGCAACATTATCAGTTATTAATATTTCTTTTTCGTTTTTGCATGTGTTCATAATTTCTTTGTTTGACAGCCTGCCAAATATTCTGACCGCACAATTTGGCATGTTTCATTGTGTTATAACAAATAAAACAGCACAACTATACGCAATATGCTTACAAAATCTTTAGCAAATGTTTAACAATATTTGTATAAAGGGTGAAGATGTAATTTTTCCTATGCTGGACATCACTTTTGGCCACTAGTGTATATGTTATATATTGTAGTAAAGAAATCACAAAGAAAATCTCTTTATCTCAAATGTCCATTCTAGTCAGCAATAAGATTAAAGGAAGTGCAAAAATCCCAGTAATCTCATTGTGTCTCCTCTTGAGTTTCAGAAATAAACCTCAATGATGCTGTACATCAAGTGAAATGAACAGTTTTTCCCTCTTTTTTCCCTCATACTTCCACAACTGTCTAATTTGATATCCCAACAATGCCTCACACTGCTCAGATTCAGTGTCTGCTAGTCAGAGTGAACAAAAACATTTCTCATCAAATTCTTCCAAGACCAAATCATCTGAGCTATATGCTCTCTGCATTAATATTAATTTTACACCTCTACACTCATACTGTACGTCATCTGTGTCTATTTTTAGTTCTCCTTTTGAAATCTTAGGAGAAACATCTGAAACAAAGTTCATACATGAACATCTCAGCAATGAAAGAGCATCTTCTAAGCAGTCAAATATTCCTCCGGGTGTATTGTGGAAAGAAATGATAAAAATATAATTGTGACGTATTTAAAAATAGAACAGATGTTGCATATAAACGCTATAAATAATGCACCACATGTCAAAAATTAAACACACTGATGGTGGCACAATATGCTTCATTGTTGATTTGTCAACAGAGGAGATTTTCAGCTTGGATTTGTAAATATTCAGATATTGTATGGAGCATTTGCCCGGAAACTAGTTTGTACTGTTTTGTGGTGATTATGCAACAGCAGCAGGGATGATTCAGCAGTCAAATGTTCACTCATAGATTCCAGTCTTGCAAATTTTCGCCAGCTATTTGACTCTCATTTTAAAACCAGTTTGCATGCGAGGCACTCTCCATTCTTTGACTGCCATTCATCAAACCAAACTGAGGAACTGAGCTTCTCCACAGCCAGTTTCACTCTCACAAGCAGGTTCCTACTAGCACCAAAAAGGGTTTTACAGCCTGATGAACACGAAACCATTTCAAGAAAAAAAAAACACGTTCAAAAAAAGCGTGAGACCTTGCATGCCTCTGAAATGAATTTCCTTATCGCCTGGGCCACAAAGTTATGGAGCTCATACGTAACGTACGCGTTTCTCGTGAAATGCAAAAGTTTCGTAAGCAAACTCAAATTTTCTTGGGTGAACGCAAACGCTTTGTGGCAAAATAATTTAAATAAATATTTCCTGAGCAGACTTTGAATCTGAGCAAAAGTGTTGTTAGCAAAACTTTCTCTGGGAAACGCAAAGGTTTTGCAAGCAAACGCAAAGTTTCTTGGGGAAGTGCATACGTTTCTAGTGGAACACAAAAGTTTTGTGAGGGAATGCAAAGTTTCTTGGGGGGGGGAACGCTAAAGTTTTGTGAACAAACACAAAGTTTCTAGGGGGAATGCAAAAGTTTCTTGGGGGAACGCTAAAGTTTCTTGGGGGAACGCTAAAGTTTCTTGGGGGAACGCTAAAGTTTTATGAACAAACACAAAGTTTCTTGGGGGAACGCTAAAGTTTTGTGAACAAACACAAAGTTTCTTGGGGGAACGCAAAAGTTTCTTGGGGGAACGTTAAAGTTTCTTGGGGGAACGCTAAAGTTTTGTGAACAAACACAAAGTGTCTTGGGGGAACGCTAAAGTTTCTTGGGGGAACGCTAAAGTTTTGTGAACAAACAAAGTTTCTTGGGGGAACACAAACGTTTCTTGGGGGAACGCTAAAGTTTTGTGAACAAACACAAAGTTTCTTGGGGGAAAGCTAAAGTTTTGTGAACAAACACAAAGTGTCTTGGGGGAACGCTAAAGTTTCTTGGGGGAACACTAAAGTTTCTTGGGGGAACGCTAAAGTTTCTTGGGGGAACGCTAAAGTTTCTTGGGGGAACACTAAAGTTTCTTGGGGGAACGCTAAAGTTTTGTGAACAAACAAAGTTTCTTGGGGGAACGCTAAAGTTTCTTGGGGGAACACTAAAGTTTCTTGGGGGAACGCTAAAGTTTTGTGAACAAACAAAGTTTCTTGGGGGAACGCTAAAGTTTCTTGGGGGAACACTAAAGTTTCTTGGGGGAACGCTAAAGTTTTGTGAACAAACACAAAGTTTCTTGGGGGAACGCTAAAGTTTCTTGGGGGAACACTAAAGTTTCTTGGGGGAACGCTAAAGTTTTGTGAACAAAGTTTCTTGGGGGAACGCTAAAGTTTCTTGGGAGAACGCTAAAGTTTCTTGGGGGAACGCTAAAGTTTCTTGGGGGAACGCTAAAGTTTCTTGGGGGAACACTAAAGTTTTGTGAACAAACACAAAGTTTCTTGGGGGAACGCTAAAGTTTCTTGGGGGAACGCTAAAGTTTCTTGGGGGAACGCTAAAGTTTTGTGAACAAACACAAAGTTTCTTGGGGAAACGCTAAAGTTTTGTGAACAAACACAAAGTTTCTAGAGGGAACGCTAAAGTTTCTTGGGGGAACGCTAAAGTTTTGTGAACAAACAAAGTTTCTAGGAGGAACGCAAAAGTTTCTTGGGGGAACGCTAAAGTTTTGTGAACAAACACAAAGTTTCTTGGGGGAACACTAAAGTTTCTTGGGGGAACGCTAAAGTTTTGTGAACAAACAACGTTTCTAGGAGGAACGCAAAAGTTTCTTGGGGGAACGCTAAAGTTTTGTGAACAAACAACGTTTCTAGGAGGAACGCAAAAGTTTCTTGGGGGAACGCTAAAGTTTCTTGGGGGAATGCAAAAGTTTCTTGGGGGAACGCTAAAGTTTCTTGGGGGAACGCTAAAGTTTCTTGGGGGAATGCTAAAGTTTCTTGGGGGAACGCTAAAGTTTCTTGGGGGAACGCTAAAGTTTCTTGGGGGAATGCTAAAGTTTTGTGAACAAACAACGTTTCTAGGAGGAACGCAAAAGTTTCTTGGGGGAACGCTAAAGTTTCTTGGGGGAACGCTAAAGTTTCTTGGGGGAATGCTAAAGTTTCTTGGGGGAACGCTAAAGTTTCTTGGGGGAATGCTAAAGTTTTGTCAAGTCAACTTTATTTATATAGCGCTTTTCACAATACAGATTGTATCAAAGCAGCTTCACAGTATTAAATAAAATAGTACATCAGTGTTTGTTTCTGGTGTAAAACATCCACGTTTGGTAATGCAGATCAATAGCACTGGTGAATCGATTAATCAATTTAAGCATCCCCAACTGAGCAAGCCAAAGGCAACAGTGGCAAGGAACCGAAAAACTCCATTAGGTGACCTAATGGAGAAAAAAAAACCTTGGGAGAACCCAGGCTCAGTCGGGGGCCAGTTCTCCTCTGGCGTTTATGAAGTAGAGACCGGATTTAACTGTAAGATTAAAATATTATATGAATGCCTGGCTGAAGAGATGCGTCTTTAATCTAGTTTTAAACTGGGAGAGCGAATCTGAGCAACGAACAGTATCAGGAAGGCTATTCCAGAGTTTTGGTGCTAAATGTGAAAATGCTCTCCCTCCTTTGGTGGATCTGGATATCCTAGGTATGACCAGAAGCCTCGAATTTAGTGATCTTAAAGAGCGCAATGGATTATAGGGCGATAGAAGATCCGTTAAATAAACTGGAGCTAAGGCGTTTAGGGCTTTATAAGTCAGTAGCAATACCTTGTAATTAATACGGAACTTTATAGGTAACCAATGTAGTGATGATAAAATTGGTGTTATATGGTCAAACTTTCTTGATCTAGTAAGAACTCTAGCGGCGGCATTTTGGACTAACTGTAGCTTGTTTATTGAGGATGCAGGACAACCAGCTAATAAAGCATTACAGTAATCTAGTCTCGAGGTCATGAATGCATGAACTAGCTTTTCTGCATCAGAAACAGATAGCATGTTACGTAATTTAGCAATATTTCTAAGGTGAAAAAATGCTGTTTTTGTAACGTATGAAATATGATTTTCAAAAGACAAGTTACAATCTAATATAACACCCAGGTCTTTTACTGTAGAGGATAAAGTAACAGGACACCCTACTATGTTAAAGTTGTGTGGTAAGAGGTTTTGTGGGCGGTTTTTTGAACCGATAAGTATTACCTCTGTCTTATCTGGATTTAATAAAAGAAAATTGTGCGTCATCCAATCTTTTATATCTTTAACACACTGTCAATTTGGATAATTTAGCGTTTTCATCCGGCCGTGATGAAATATATAGTTGAGTGTCATCAGCATAACAATGGAAACTAATTCCATGTTTCCTTATAATATTTCCAAGTGGCAGCATATATATTGAGAATAATAGAGGGCCTAACACAGATCCTTGCGGCACTCCATAGTTTACTGGAGTTATGATCGATTTTTCTCCGTTTAAATAGACAAAATGGTAGCGGTCAGATAGGTATGATCTGAACCAGCTTAATGCTTGTCCTTGAACACCGGTATAGTTTTGTAGCCGATCTAAGAGTATTGTGTGATCTATAGTATCGAACGCAGCACTAAGATCAAGTAAAACTAGTATTGAGATACAGCCTTGGTCAGAAGCTAAGAGTAAATCATTTGTGATTTTAACGAGCGCAGTTTCAGTGCTATGATGCGGCCTGAACCCAGACTGAAACTTTTCATAGGTGTCATTTTCTTGCAAGAAAGAGCCCAGTTGGGCAGACACAACTTTTTCTAATATTTTGGACATAAAAGGAAGATTTGAAATGGGTCTATAATTTGCTAGGTTATTTGGGTCTAATTGTGGTTTCTTAATGAGAGGTTTTATAACTGCCAATTTAAATGTTCTTGGAACATGACCTAAAGATAAAGACGAGTTAATAATATTGAGGAGAGGCTCTTCCACTATAGGTAACACTTCTTTCAATAGTTTAGTTGGTATGGGATCTAATAAACATGTTGTTGTTTTAGAGGAAATGATAAATTTATTTAACTCTTTTTGTTCTATAGTTGTAAAGCACTGTAATTGTTCTTGCGGGGTGATAATCGAGGCTGAATTATAAGGCGCGATTAAAGATTGAACGTTTACAATTGTGGATCTGATGTTTTCTATTTTCTCAGTGAAAAAATTCATGAAATCATTACTACTAAACTGTAACGGAATATTTTGTTCAGGTGACGCTTGTTTATTTGTTAGTCTAGCCACGGTGTTAAATAAGAACTAGGATTGTTTTGGTTATTTTCTATTAGTTTGCGGAGATGCTCAGCCCTGGCCGCTTTTAGGGCCTTTTTATAGCGTGACGTACTGTCTTTCCAAGCGATTCTAAAAACCTCTAAATTAGTTTGTTTCCATTTACGCTCTAAATTACGGGTTTCTCTCTTTAGAACACGAGTAGTATTGTTGTACCATGGTGCTTTAATTTTCTCTCTGACCTTTTTTAGTCTCATAGGTGCAACAATATCCCATTTTCCAGAGAGAACGGTGCTCATAGTGCTGGTTAGTTCGTCTAGTTCATCTGTTTGTTTAGGTTCAGGCAGCAGCTGAGACAGATCCGATAAGCAATTTGAAAAATTATCTATGGTGGATGGAAGGATTGTTCTGCCTAATCGATAACGCGGCGCAGCATACCGGGGTACGTAATATGCAAGTTACCATGTAATGGTCAGTTACATCATCACTTTGCGGAATGATATCTATATCGGTTGGATCGGTTCCATGTGATATAATTAAATCGAGTGTATGATTAAAACGATGAGTTGGTCCGGTAACGTTTTGCTTAACCCCAAAGGAGTTTAATAAGTCTATAAACGCAGCCCCTAACGTATCATTTTGATTATCTACGTGTATGTTAAAATCTCCAACAATTAATATTTTATCGACATTGACCAATAGATCTGAGAGAAAATTTGCAAATTCTTTTAGGAAATCAGCGTAAGGCCCTGGTGGTCTATATACGGTAGCTAAGGCTAAAGATAATAGGGATGTTTTTCTATCATCTAAGAGCGTAACATTTAGTACAAGTACTTCAAATGAAATAAACTTATAACCCGTTTTCTGAGTAACATTGAGAATATCTCTATAGATAGTTGCAATACCGCCGCCACGACCAATCAGACGGGGCTCGTGCTTATAGGAGTATCCTGATGGAGTAGACTCATTTAGACCGAAATAATCATTTGGTTTAAGCCAGGTTTCAGTAAGGCAAAGTACATCTATGCTATTAGCTGTGACTATTTCATTTACAATAACTGCCTTAGGTGTGAGTGATCTAATGTTTAAAAGACCTAGCTTTAGAAATTGTTTTTGTTTACTAATAGCAACATTTTCTGTTTTAATAACAATTAGATTTTTCCTAGATCCTGCAGTAGATTTATTATTTGATCGCACTAAACGAGGAATAGACACTAGTTTAGACAATAGTTTGTTTTGTGAACAAACAAAGTTTCTTGGGGGAACCCTAAAGTTTTGTGAACAAACACAAAGTTTCTTGGGGGAACGCAAAAGTTTTGTGAGAGAATGCAAAAGCATTGAAATAGAAAGAATTCTCCTATGTTGTTTTTTTTTTTTACCATCACCATGTCCCTTTAGGTTCTCCGTACAAAGGCCACTTTTTAAGTCAGCAATTGTATCCTCACCATCATGCTGTTTCAAACCTGTATGCTGCTGTTTATTTTTCTGTGGAACACAAAAGAAGAATTTTCCATGAATCTTCAAGAAGATCTTTTCAACATTTCATAGCGACCATGTCTTTCAAGCTCCAAAAAGGAATGGAAGCAAAAAAAGATCAAAGATAAAAATAAAAAACACAATAAAAGTGCTCCACATGACTGATGCACTATATGCCTTCTGAATCCACAATATCTTTGCGTTAAGAACAGACCCAAAGTTAAGTCAATGAAATGAAAACTGTCGTTGACACTATTTTTGGACCTGATTGTGGATGTAAATAAGATTTGAGAGCTTCAGCAAAGAAAACATTCACCATAAAACGAGGGTTACTTCTTAAACCTAATGTGCTGTTAAAGAACCTTTATTTTTAAGAGTGTACATAAGCTGTGTGCTATACATATCAAAGGATATTGAACTTGATATCCATTCATTTGGCTATTTTAGTTCTGCTCTGGTCATTTGTCAAAGCTCATGACAGGATGTGTGAATGAATCAGGCGTTGTTTCCCTCTTAAATCGGCCCACGTTAGGTTTAGCTAAATACCCCTGCGGATACCGGGCGATCAGGTGCGCCTCGGGTCATATGTGGTGCATTGTAACTCATTTAGAGCTGCGGCGTAAACTCTGAGAAGGTATTTTGTGAGAGGATTAATGAAAGGCTTAGCAAGAACATTCCCTGCTTGTGTGTGTCCTTACAGGGAGGGCAGCAGCAGTTATAGGCCCACAATGAGATCAGGTCAGGACGCCCCATGCTGGGGGCCACGCTGTCCTGAGGTACGGTGCATAAGAGATCAATCAACAAATCAGGCTTATTTCTCTGACAAGATTTACCTTAAACGTTTCAAGCTCAATCTGAAACTGCTCACTGGCAGAGGATTTATTATTATATTTAACCGTTCACGACAGTAGGGTTCTACAAGAATAATTGAATTCATATAAAAAGATTTTTTGATGATAATTCTTTCAAGACAGAACAGCACGGTTTTCTTTATGATTTTTTTTTTTAAGTTTGGGTGGGCCGTATTGAAGGGCTTGTGCCTTTTTCAACATGTTTTTTTGCTATTTGCTATTGCTAAATGGGATCAGGTGGTTTGAGAGAGCATTTTATTGGGTAAATATTTGTATACGCCCCTGAGCGCAAGATAAGTTGTCAATATTTTTGGCCCTGTTTTCCTAGAAGACTGTAAATATTTAAACCGTTTATCAGCTTTTAAGAGAACACAAGCATATAAATGACCTTGAAGATAGTAAAAATGGACTAAAAACTACAAAGGGTTAATATTGATTTAATGGTATCAGTAAATGATATGTTTTGAAAATAGTGTTTAAACATAGTGTGTGTGTGTGTGTGTGTGTGTATAAACATACATAATCAAAGACTATAAGCCAACAATTTAATTACATCAATTGTGTTGAGTCCTTTGAGCATAATTTTTTTTTATTATGGATTTTCAAATCCAAGTTTCACATTTATTATGTAGTGATTAATCTCAGAGCTGGTTGGTTTGGTTAGTCTTCAGAAGTGTTTTATGAACAATTTCTTTGAAATGCCTATGGAAAAAATCAATGGGAAAAAATCCTTCTGGAACCAAGGCCACAGAAGAAGTGGGCACTCAGTGGGCCTTTATGTAAAGCTCTGTATCTTTATATGTTGTAAAAAGGAACAGTATCTTTGTAATGCTATATAAAGCATTCTTGGCGCTATCTACAAAAACACAGATAAAGTATATGCTGTTAGCTATCGCATGTATCCGGTCCAGGAGTCCAGTTTTAAGTTATCTGGACCCCTGTGGTTATAATCACCCCAGATTAAAGATACACTATCAATATAAAACGATAAGAGCGTTATTAAAGTTAGTTAAGTGGATTTACAACTAATACCACTGCAATCTGTCCATCTCTGATTCTCAAACGGCATCTGCTGATTACCAGTTTATAAGACCACCAACTGATATCACTGTAATCATAATGAATCATGCCAGGGAAACCAGAATGAATGTTAAAAAAATATTTATTGACAATTGTGTAAAAAAATAGCTTTCTAAACATAATTTACATTGCTAAACCAAAAAAAACAAACAAAACAAAATCCAAGTTGCAATCATGCCTACTAAAGGTGAAAAAGAAACCGTCAAATCACTCGCTCCTCAAACATTCATGAGGTCATTTTCTCTAACATATGCACAGCAGACAGTTTACATTAGGTGACAAACATGACTTCAGACCGGTATGGTTTACCATCGGTTCTCCATGCATCGAGAAACGGAAGTGCTTTTGAGGATTATTTACAAATATGTACACATATCGTTCTCAAAAAAGGCTTTAAATATGGTAAAAATACATTTAAATAATTTGTGGGCCCTTCGGTGGTGGAATGAGAAAAACTCTGCAGAAAACTGCTTTTCTATAAATAAATAAATACTTCCACTTCAATCTCGTTGTTTAAAGTTTAAGACACTCCAATAAATAGAATTTACACATTAGCCTTGTCATGGAATCGAGTCATCTGACCAAGCTATTTACAATATAAACAAAAATAATACGCAGAAAATGTAGTCTTTTACGTTGTAGTTGCATTGCTTTGTGCATCTGTGACAACGAGTGGTAGTTGTTGAGAGTTACTCAGTACAAAGGAAGAGGAAAAAGAAACAGCGGCCTGAAAGAGTGAGGTAAGACTTTTCATTCTGCAGAGGTTTCGTGAGGTCGATTTGGTTACTCTCTCTGACGTGTTAGAGTAAGACCGACAGTTACCTGCCAGAAGCAGGCAAAGTGGAAGCAAGAAGGTAAAAAAAGACATCTGGTTAAGGAGTAGAGTGTTACAGTGGCTATTACTCAATTCAAGTATTTCCACACACACACACACAAAAAAAAAAAAAAACGCAAACAAACAAACAAACCCTTGATCTTGCACAGAAGGCACTAAAATTATTAAGCTCGGCTGATCTGCTTCCTAAAGGAACAGCCCTGACAGCGCACCAAAGCCGCCCATCGCCGCAGATCGACTAGCCGTCATCACAGCGCGACTTCTCTCCGCCGGGCTCCTCCCTACACTGGCTGCGAAGAGCTTCTCGATCTACCCGTGTCCGACAGCAGTGTTGACAGTCATTTGGTTCCCACGAGCCAGACTTTCGGGACCCTGAGCCAAAGGGGAGCAGGAGACGAGAGATAACGGATCTCACTAAAAAGTGGACCTCTCCCTTTTTTGGCCTAGCCTAGAACTCCCACCTAGCAGCAATACTCAAAACAAAAGAATAACATGTTTTTTATTTGCACTGCTCAGTCCACAGGTCCCCCGGGGGGTTTGCTGCTGTAATGGAAAGTCTCTATGTATGCATTCAGATAGAGTCATTTGCACACAGTGACTGCTGGGTAAGCAGCAGGCTGATGCTCGTGGCTGATGCTGTGAAGCCTGATCTCAGTGTTGTCTGTAGGGGGCGCTGTGTTCTGCATCCAAGGGTGGTTGATGATGTCCTCGAAAGACGGGCGTTCAGCAGGGCGGAGGGCCAAGCAACACTTGATAAGCTGCTGACACTCTGCAAAAGAACAGGATGTGTGATTAGGGCACGGTAATAAACCCATAAAACTCCTTGAAGGTGGCGTCATATGATCAGCTGGTCTTACCTGTGGAGATTCTCCGCCTGAACAGAACCTGTCCGCGTACGATCTCTTCGTCCTGCTCGAATGGGATGTCCCCACAGACCATGTCGTACAGCAGAATGCCCAGAGACCACACGGTGGCGGATCTACCGTGGTAGCGGTGAAATTTGATCCACTCTGGTGGACTGTAAACACGTGTACCTGAAGAGAGAACAAAAAACAGAAAAATGCATTTAAATCCATAATTCTGTAACACTTTAGCACATAATCACACAAAACTGCAAAAAAACCTGCATATAACCCTTAGTTTAATGACCTGAGAAGACGAGGCACTAAACCAAACAGTGTAGTAAAAAGGTGTGGCAGGAAAAGGTGTGTATTGTTTGAACGTTATTGCTATGGCACAACATTAATGTGCACAGTCATGAGCTGCGGAGCGTGACACAAGGCGCGCTCATGTTGAGAAACCGGTTGCCATGTGACTTGTGTTTACAAACTTTGAGTTGTAATAATTCCAATTCCCACCGGCGGGGGCGCCAAAACCACAACCCAGCGTATTGCTTTTTCTCCAAAGCAACATTATACAAAAATAAACAAATCATCACGCTGGCGATTCATTTAGCTTAACATCGCGAGTGGACGAAGAGAGGGGGTCATAACACACATTTATCAACCGACCAATGCCAAATTGGTTTGATACATGTTTAAAAACGTAAAATATTGCCTCCAAATATAAACAAACACACACCCTTTCTAGAGCTTGACTTGGTTCCCACGTCCCTCTATAAACATCAGATTTCCATGTTTAAATATACTCTAAATAAATTAAAAACGCATGGAAATGTCTAGCCTAATTGATGTTATAATTATATACATTTTGAACCCACAACGCATTTTAAGGCAATTTTTAAATCTTTCGATTTTTTTTTTTTTTTAATAAACATTTATATTCACAATAGTGCCGTCCAAGAGGCAAGACAAGCACGTATTTTAAATTCCCTGATCGTGCCACGTATTCCGTGACCGTGGGAACCCTTGGCTTGAAGGTCATGCAAATGGCTCTTACCGTCGAAATCGGTGTAAACGGTGTCTTTGAGTAATGCCCCTGATCCGAAGTCGATGAGCTTCAGATCGCCGGTTCGCAGATCGATGAGGATGTTCTCGTCTTTAATGTCACGGTGAACTACGCCACTGTTGTGGCAATGACGCACCGCTTCCAGAATCTGGCGGAAAAAGTTCCTGGCCAGCTCCTCCGGTAACGCGCCCTTCTCCGTGATGAAATCAAACAGGTCTTTGACGGCCTCCGGTCTTTCCATGACGATAATGAAGCTGTCTGATCTCTCGTACCAGTCCAGCATCTTGATCACGCCACGGAATCCAGTGGCGACCTTCTTCAACAGGACGATCTCCATAGGGACGCGCGCGCCATTGGGCTGGAAACGGAGGACATGATCGTTTTAGCGGCGCTGTCATGTCGCATTTAACAACATTTTCTATACAAATAGTATGTAAACAACCTATGTAAGTGAATACTCACCAACTCTCCCCATTCAGTCACACGATCTTTTGCAACATGCTTGATGGCAACCTAGAAATGATAAGAAATGCATCATTAAACAGCGTCATATATATATATATATATATATATACATTTTAAACGTTTACGCTCATGTAAACAATAATAACCCATTCAGGGAACCTACCGGCGCGCCATCAGCGATCCTTAAACCAGCGTACACCGTCCCGAAACCACCGCTTCCCAGCACAGAGCCGACCTGATACACCTTATCGAATGGCTCTTTCTCCTTAACTGTCGATAAAAGATACGATAGATTCATAAGAATGGATAAAAGTCATATATTTATATAATATTTCGAAAGCTGACGCACGCGCTATTCCCAACACTCAGTCTGCTGACGTGAACGAGCCCAAGACCACAACACGCACACACAGGCGAGCACGAGAATAACCGTCCACTAACCTTGAAGCTGGATTTTCGCCGGCATGTCCACGGTGGAAATGTGAGCGAACGTGTTGAATTTAGATAGAAGCATTTTATAATCCAAAATAAGAGTTCTTTTTGAGGGTTATTCCAATGTTGAGGTCGAAATCCGTCGTGTAGAGATGGATGTTGGGAAGGTCTACGTGAAGGATCCGGTCTATAAACCTGTAGAAATCCCTTCTCATCGAGGCTCAATGGGTTTTGATTCGCAAGACGACCTTTTAAACGGCCGCACAAGGTCTATTCCAGTTTGGAATATAACATAAACAA
Organism: Scardinius erythrophthalmus; assembly: GCF_964197995.2. Lineage (NCBI taxonomy): Eukaryota > Metazoa > Chordata > Actinopteri > Cypriniformes > Leuciscidae > Scardinius > Scardinius erythrophthalmus. The sequence continues at coordinate 6,118,752 of NC_138240.1, read as the reverse complement.
ACGATTAATATTTCGAAGATAAATATTATTGTCTGAGGTGCGCGACAGACATAAATACCCGGCTTTCTAAATCGTGAAGGAGGGGCAAGAGCCGTTATATACCAGTAGTAAAAGGGAGGGGTGTACGTCCAAGAACGTCACTTATAGTCCCGCCCACAAACACGATTCAGCCAATGAGTAATATGCCTGCTTCTGCAGAAAGGTCAATCAAATATGAAAACAGAGGAAAACGTAGACGTGGCGGGAATCAAAACGCGCCAAATAGTCGAGGCTTTTTTTGAGGGCGTTGAACCGGCGTGGGGCAGACAGGGAGGAATGATTCACATGGCTGAGTGTATATAACAAAGCCCCCTTTGCAGATTCGGAACAGTATTCATATAGGTATTAAGAGTATTAAAAAAATAGATGCATTCTTCAAATATAGGCTACAATGTTTTAAAAGGATAGGGAGCTTTAGTACATTTAGCTTCAGTGTGCAACAAAGTTTTTCCTGCAAAAAAGGAACGCAATCATTTCACATGGTCTGGGATGAAGAGACAACATTAAGTTTAAAAAAAGTTCTGCCGTGTTAATGCAACCCAAGTTTTCCTTCTCTTCTCTACACATGAAACATGCAATCATCATCCCACTTGACAACTCTTCAGTTTGTTTTGTTTCAGTCATGTGAAGTAGGTCTATGAAGACCGCGTGCACTACATTACCTCATTAATCTCAAATTAGCGCGCAAAGTTTTTTTCTCCCATTGGCGGTCAACAGGCTTTATTTAGATGGAGAACAATGTCGGTCGCTATATGGAAATGAGCCGCATACCAGGCATTCTTTCAAATTGGGTGGCCGGTTTTAAACTCGGCGGCAGGATGTGGGAAACTTGAGATAAAAGACTTGGAGAGACCCATCCCCCACGTCTCTTGTCCTCTCTTTCCCGCGCAGATTATGGTTTGAATGGCACTTGCTCTCCATGTCTTCTGTATTGTCCCTGCCCTTTGGTTATACGCATAAACATACACAAAACAACTGTTGTAAATCTGTATTCGTTTTTATTTATTAATTTTTTACATCTGGTCACTTCATGTTCTTTACAGAATATCTACTTATAAGTAGTAAAGACCAAGTGTAAACGCCCTCAATGACCTATTTGAGAGGAGAGTAATCTGATCACTCAAACGCACAAGACAACCAAGTGTAAATGCATCTGGTTGTTCAGGCTTCCCAAACAAAACAGCATCAGTATACAGAAGATTGGGAGTCCTGCAAATGACACGTGGATGGAGAAATTAAAAATTAAAAACATTAATTGCCACATGGCCAAAGAAGGCGTTTAACAGAGAATTTTGCTCCTAGGCATTAGCATCAAGGAAGTGCAACTCTGTTATATTTGAATAGTGTGGGAAGATTGTATTTATATCCGTTCTGCGGAGACACATTTTGTAGCCAAGTGTAAATTGGATGTGCAGATAAAAGAATTGATCAAACACATGAAGTGCATAGCCTCTATTTGAACACTTGAGTCACACATAAGATGAATGTCATTGCATTAGACAAAATATCAACATCGCACCATTGTTTAAAATGTATTTTACACAGTACACAAAAGTTTGAAATAAGTTTTTTAATGTTTTTGAAAGAAGTCTCATGCTTATGAAAGCAGCATTTATTTGATCGAAATACAGTAAAAACAGTATTATTGTGTTATTATCAATTATTATTCATGCTTCAATATTTCGAATAAAAGTATTTATTTATTTACTATTAAAGAATAACTTCTAAAGGATCATGTGACACTGAAGACTGATGTTGAAAATTCAACTTTGCCATCACAGGAATTACGTTTTCGTCGCATATCTCTGTATACTGTATTTTTGATCAAATAAATGCGGCCTCAGTGAGCAAATATGAGATTGATAAACTTGTATCATATTTAAATGACCTTGCTTTAGTTTTAAAACAGCTCTATTCCATAAAACATCACTCGCGTTTTTCCATCTGTTACCATTGTGACAAGCTTGTGCTTCTCAAAAAAGCCATGAGTCATACATTTGCAAATTAATGTGTGTGATTCATAAGTTGGCTTTGCTTGTGTGGTGTTTCTTTTCTTTTTTTTTTTTACTCAGAATCCTGTTTTTGTGCAGTTCAATCACAATGGCACTCAGTTTGATGACTCAGAGATCTTATCTCTCTTCTAGATGAAGATATGCCCGAGCCCCCGGTGAGCCGAAACGAAGAATACTCAGAAATGCCTTGCTTCCGGAAGCAAAAACCAAAGAAATAAAATCGAATAAATAAACAGAACGTCAAGGAACGACAGATAGCCAAACGGCGTTTGATTACTATCATTCAGGCAGCTGTCTGCATGTTCAAGTTCAGCACAGGCATAAATTAGAGAGCTTTATGCATGTCAGAATAGTGATTTCTTCACATCCACATTAAGTCTTGTACATCGTCATCTTTCAATGCACCGCTGCCCCCCAGCGAGACTCGCTCAGGCTGATTTAATAGAGCTGGTTTAACGCTATAATGAGTCACCTTCTCTGTGCACTTCAGCGCTGATTATGGGCGCGCAGGTGAGAGCGAGGCGATCTGAAATGGAGACGCAGCGGGGGTCTATGTAATATAAAGCTGCATGAAGGTATGACAGCACTGACGTCTGTGGCTGCCGCCTCAGCAGAGGAGAGAGTGACAGCCGCCCGCTGCCCCGACTCATCTGACACCAACAGCGCTCGCTCTTTTATTAGCCCACCATGATAAAGACGACTCAAGTGCTGGTTTGAAACTTCAAACCTCATTCCTCTTGTATCTTTAAGTGCGCAAATCCCTCGCTCCTCTTCTCGAGATCCTGATTGGAGGGAGGGGAACCATGGGAAAAACCATGAGTGCGCTTCAAAGCCTGTGAGAAAGGCTACTGAAGAGCAGGGGTTTACACAGGGTCAACTTTCATGTCAGTGAAAACATGAGGTCAGAGGTCACCGACATACCTGTTCGGCATGCCACGGACCCTCACTTGTCTCAATTTGGGTGGGCTCCTGAAAGCAGAGCTTGGTTTAGGAGAGCTCACAGCACATCCCAGGATAGATCAGTCTCTGTAGGGCAGGAGAGGCAGAGATGGAGGGCAGGATGGGTAATTAAAGGAGATGCTTTTGCTCCTGAAATGTTTGGTCAGTTTGTTTGATCTGGGTTTGATCCTATGTGCAAATAACACCATGCCTACAGCAGGAGATAACGGATATGACTCATTTAATATCAAAATAAACCAGCTGAATCATTGGAAGGCTTTGAATATATGCAGTTAAATGCAGTCTTCTCCGAAAGAAAAATGACAAATTTTAATCATTATTAAAGTTCTAGGCAGCAAAGGGACTAAACTGAACATTTTGATTAAAGGAGAACTCCGGTCAATTTTAACATTGAGCTCATTTTTTTTTACATTTGGAGTGCTGTCAATACAGAGAACAACTACAAAAATCGGTGTTGCCTACACCGAGTTATTCTATTTTAAAAATTTGCACCCTATTGACTTCAATAGGGCAAGTACTAAACCTGCTTTTAGCCTCTTAACATCCTTGATGTGTCATTACAAGTGCACAGAAAATGTGAGTGATTCCTTCTGAGTGTGAACACGAGTGGATCTGACTGCAGTAGATGTGTAAGATATGTATAAAAATGATGTTATTTAAGCCAGCGCAAATACCTGTTTACATCCTGTTTTTCGGTTGAAGTCCAAAGTAGTCGATTGCCGAGTTCACGCGCGTGATCATAGGTAACTAAACCTATGCGGGTGAACTCGGCAATCGACTACTTTGGACTTCAACCGAAAAACAGGATGTAAACAGGTATGTTTTATTTTTTTAATGGGAACGCAACAATGTCTCAAACTATGCTCAGATTTGCCAAAACACCAAAGTGAATATGAACAATTTACACAACAGTTTAAAAGTTTGGGCTTGGTAAGATTTTTATTTTTTTTTCTGAAGAAATTATTCAGCAAGGACATATACCGAAATGTTAAAAAGTGACAGTAAAGACATTTATAATGTTACAAAATATACCTCTTTTAAATATACTGTTCTTTTGAAATTTCTATTTATTGAAGAATCCTGATGATAATAATAAAAAAAAATTAGCACCAAGTGCAGCAATGATATCTGAAGTGTGTGACACTGAAGACTGGAGGATTGGCTGCTAAAAAATCAACTTTGCCATTAAAGGAATACATTTAATTGTTAGAATAAACATTTAAATTTCAGAATTTGACAGTTTTTACTGTATTTGTGGATCAAATAAATGCAGCCTTGGTTAAGCATAAGAGACTTGTTTCAAGAACATTAAAAAATCTTACAGACTTTTCATTTATTACTCTTACTATATGTCAACTATTCGTATTTTGTCTATTTTAAATATTTTAATACAAAAAATAATGAGGTTTCCCCTTTCTGTCAGTCAAACTGATAGTCCCGCCCCCAACTCATGCCATTGGTTGAGTCAATGTTGCTGTGTCGCTGGTCACAAACAAACAGACTAATTTTGATAGTGCCACATGACTCAATGTTTACACTTTTCAGGGATAGTCCACCTGCAAATGGCTTATATTGAAAGTCTTTTGACAAATAAATTAGATAACTCACCTCTATTAAGTCTCCATATCTGTGAAAGTGCAACAAAATTTTCCTTTTGGGTCTAAAAATTGTGCACAATAGAACACATGAAATAGTTGTCAAGGTCAGGAATGTCACACTGCTTTGTGTCCCTGATAGTGTCCTATCGGTTAAGCACTGAATGGCAGGTTTTCCTGGCCTCCCTCTCGCTTCAGCAGATCTGGTGATAACCCCTCACCACTGTAACGCTTTTAGAGGTCGCAGATCCAAATTATCTTCAGCAATGCAAGTCAGTTTGGGATGGCCAGGAATTTGCTGAAGCACAACTAGATTATGTCAAAAGTGCATTTGTCTGCGTACATGAACACAAGTCACGTTTACCTGCTCACAATAAACATGTTACTATAATTATCCTTTAGCAAAACACATTATAAAGTCTGATGTATCATCATCACATGGATATCTTGTTTTTCTGCTTTGTATTCCTTCTGACCCATTGCCTCTGTTTGTGCTCGTCTTATTTTTAGTCGAGGGGATTTTTCCGAGTCATTTCCTCGTGAAAATCGCTGCCCAGCTGAGTCAAAACACTGAAGCTGATCCGTCACCCATTACTCAACATAACCTCATGGTAAAACCCCACATGAGCTGGGAGAGAGCTGTACACTTCCTTTTGATTTGCATCATGAATGAATCCAACTGTCTAACTGTCTTTGCCAAGCAACGGCCAATCACATTGTTTGGCAACAGAAAGCTTTGTGACCTCACCGTATGCCATCGCAGTTTCAGCTCCCAAATTGAAACAGATGTAGAGTCTGAACTAGATTCATGCACTGTGATTTTTTCCCTTTGCCCTGATTAAGTGATGTAATTTCGGACTGCTTTGACAAAGAACAAAGCAGAACAATGATCTATTATTTTCCATTCAGACCCACTGAGTCGTTGTCTGAAATGCCAAGGTTTTTTATTAAAGCCCCCTGAATTTTCAGGGACATTTTATTCTTTTTTATGTTTAATGTGCATTTAATGTTCTAAACATAAAAAGAAAAAATACTAATACTTCAGTTAACTGAAATAAAGTATGAACAACTGTGTCTGTTTTTACAACTAAGAATCACTACCGTTAAAATACAGTAAAAGCAGTAATATTGTGAAATACTGTTTTCTATTTAAATATATTTTATAGTGTAATTTATTCCTGTAATGACACAGCTGAATTTATATCTTTTAATTACGGTAACTGAGACGTGGTGCGAAGGCACCCAGTCTTCAGTGTCACATGAAGAAATCATTCTAATATGCCGATTTTCTGCTCAAGAAACATTTCTGACATTAACATTAACTACAGTTGCTTATCAGCATGCATATTACTAGTATATTGGCTGTTTATAGTTGTTATAAAGCACACATTAATGCCCTATTCTGCATGACCATATTCTACATTCCTAATGCCTAAACCTAACTACCTTACTAACTATTAATAAGAAGTAATTAGGAGTTTATTGAGGCAAAAGTCGTAGATTATAGTTTGTTAGAATTGGACCAAAACTAAATTGAGACTAAAATCTTTTGTAACACTATAAATGTCTTTACTGTCACTTTTGATCAATTTAATGTATCGTTGCAAAAAAAAAAAGTATTAATTTCTTTCAAAACAACAACAAAAAACACTTACTGACCCCAAACTTTTCTATAATTACTACAAAATAAATCATAACTCTAACACTCTGCTAGAATACATTTTATTTGGTCAGTTACCATGTTAGATTATGGTCATTGTGATTTGTTCCTGGATCAACATATTTTGTTGATCCTGGAACAACATTCCTGTCCGAAATTTTAGTCCTAACCATATCCCTACCTTTAAACCTAACCCTACCTATAACCTATCCCTAAATCAGAGGGAAATTATAGGTGAATAACACTGATGTAAAGCACCTAACCCTGGTTGTAAGCTTAAACTTGATATAAACTGTAAACTTGTCCTTCAAATCTGATTGGTTGATTGGAATATCTTCATTTTGTTCATAGTCTTCAAGCAACAGCTCTGACTAAACCTAAAACTAAACTAGACAGGCCTTGAATAGATTATTATGTAACATTTCCATTCTTAGGTACGAAGGAAATTGTATCATTTGGTCAACAAATAAAATAAAACAAAAGTACATTTCTGACCCTGGTTTCTGTGTAAAAGAAAGCATATAAATTTGAGGCTGACATTTATGATATTTACACTAACTCTTAAGATTAAACTTCAGGGCTGCATTTATTAATGTGAAACTCTGTTGACTAGTTGCCGTTCTTCCTCTGACTCAACATGCCGCCCACCGTACACATTCACAGCCGCATGCCTACAGGATTCTCTTGACGTTCACAGGAGAAGCCCCTGCGTGAATGTTTACAGTCTGACACAATTAACGCCCAGCGAAGCAAGTCCCTGCGTGTAAGGAGGTTGGGAGACGTGTATATAAGCAAACATGCATGTATCAATCAAAGGGTGTTCCCCTAACATCGCAGAAGTTCCTTGTAGTAAAATCCAAGTGTTGACTGGTGCTTCTCCAGGACAGAAGTTACACCCAGCAGTCAAACATCAGAGCAGCAGACGTCAGGGAAAGCAGTGAAAGCCGTGTGCTTAAGGCTTAAAGGGATAGTTCACCCTAAAATGATCATTAACCTTTAAATTACTCACCTTGGTGCCGTTTGCATAAACCTCTAAGACTAGTCTTACAAGTTAGACATCAAATTTTTTTTGTTAAATAACTGTTAGATCGGCCTAATTTGATACTGAAAAGTAAGACCGACTGCCCCTGACTAACTGCTAGTGGGTCATACTAGAACTTCAGACACTGTCTTAACATAATGGCTTATGCTTATGCAACCGGACCCAGGTGTTGTTCTAATGCTCTTCTCTTATTTATTGACCAAAAAAGGATAATTTGTATAAAAAATTCTGCTAGCGCTCATCCATATAATGGGAGTGAATAGCGACCAGCATCAAGCTTTTTTTTTAAAAGACGCAAAAGTATCACAGAATGATCCCATGCAACACATGTCATATATTCCAAGTGTTCTGGGGGTAAATGCTATCAAATTTGATGTATTATTTAATGAAAATCCTAACTTTGGCCGTTGGTCTGCAGAGCATGGCTACGCGACGTGCGCATTCCTGTGATTCTGTTAGCTTGTACTTGTAGTATCCTTGTACTTTCTTCACTGAGTTAACTCTGTTTGTCTGATGACAATCAGAATTACGGTTGACAGATGTGCACGTGATAATTTCGACGAACACAACGGATATATTCACCTCAGAGAAGAAGGTAGGCTGATTGATTGCATTTTTCGTTCATGTTGATTTCTCACAACTTTTTAGCTTTTTCTGGGCAAGACGAAGTCAACTGTGCAGGCGCTAAGAGGGTGAAGACCAACGGTCAAGGATTTTCGTTAAATAATACATTACATTTCAAATTGTATAACCCCAGATCACATAGTATATACATCACGTGTCGCATGGGATCATTCTGTGATACTTTTGCGTCTTTTTTAAAAAGCTTGATGCTTGAGCAGGACTTTTTAAAAAAAAATTCTCCTTTTGAGGTCAATAAAAGAAAGGGCATATGGCATTACCAGGCTGAATAATTTATGACTTCATTTTCATTTTAGGGTGAACTATCCCTTTAAGAAAACTCTTATTGATCTGGGAGGGAAGATACAGCTATTGGTGGTGGAGAGGTAAACGATACAAATCTTTTATTGGAAGATACAAGCCTTCACGATGTGTGATTGATCGGGGTGGTGTGTGCTGCCGTGAAGATATCGATTAGCACTAGCGCGAGCTATATGCCTCGGCTTCGCCTTCCTTTGGGAATTTCATTTTCCTCAGGGCCGTTTTGACCTCGCTTTCTCTGTTGTATATAACTGAATAAGGAAGCACATACTGGGGGTAATGAAGCATAGAAACTTAAATACTGGTGCAGGGTCGAAAGACTAAAGGCCTGTTCATACTAAGAGCGGAAAAGCAAAATGGATCACACACACAAAAGACCTATTCACACCAAGAGTGAAACGAAAAACCACTGCATTTATTCACATGCTTTAAAGCTAAATACAGCCCATTTGACAATACAAATGCCACTTACTTTAATGCTGAATAAAACTCACAATAAACAGGTATATTTGTTCTTGGTGTGACTGTGAGAATGCCTTAAAGGGGTCTTTCCAAACCTGTTTGACCTTCTTCCTTCTGTGGAACATGAGAGAATATATTTTTAAAATATGTCTCAGTGAAAGCCAGAGAGGTCTAATTTTGTTTGGACCCTAACGTTCTTCAGAATATCTTTTATGTTCCAGAAGAAAGTCAGTTAAACAGGTTTGGAATGACATGAGGGTGAATAAATGACAGGATTTTCACTTTTGGGTGAACTATCTATTTAAAATGAGAACATTTAGCAAATAAACAGTTGCTTTAGCCAATTTATTTTAACAGCCCATGAACTGCATGTGTGCGTCTGCTCTTACAGTTCAGAACTTGTCATCTGATGGCTATAGTGCAAGATGAAATACAGTATGACACAGATGCTAACACTCTCAGAGTCAGAGGTACTAGCGGTTTGAATTTATGACGGTCACTGAAATGTGACAGGCATGGGCCGGGCCCACATGTGCCAGGCTCACATCACATGACAGCCTGACACACTGGGCATGTCACTGGAGACCTCAACTTCCAGTTATGCGTCTCTGTTTGAAGCTCACAAAGAGTTTTTGCACATTAACATGATGCAAAATTTGCACTTAAAGGAGATTCTCAGTTATGTTTCAATGAACTAGCAACTTTTTCTCAGATGTTTCTCCAAAATGTGATATGAGAAATACAGGCAGACACAAATAATATTTTTTTACATACAGTAAGAGTATAAATTAAATAAATCAATATATCTATAATTTGATGAGACACTTTTGAGCTCTTGTTGAAATCTCAGCACAAAACTAAACTCAAATGTGAGCACATTTTTTGTCTCGGAAATTAAAATTATGCTATAAAAAAAAAGGAATTTAAAATGAATAAGATCTCCAAGAATTATGAAGATAAAAAAAAAAATAATAATCAATGCAATGTAACATTTATAAAATCTGTAAAAGTCTTGGAAATTAAAATCATGAAAATAAACAAATGAATTAAATGTAATAAAATCTCCAAAAATCATGGAAATTAAAATTACTCAATAAAAAAATAAAAAATAAAAAAATATATATATATATATATATATATATATATATATATATATATATATATATATATATATATATATATATATATTTAAATAAAATAAAAATAGAATGAATTTTTAAGTGTTGGAAATTAAATCATGCTATTAAAAATATTTATGGAATTTAAATTGAATAAGGTCTCCAAGAATCATGGAAATTAAAATACTGCAATAAAACAAAGTAATGGTATTTAAAATGAAAAAAATCTTAAAGTCAGAGATTTCCACATTATAAAAAGAAATTATAAATGGACTCTGCTCTGTATTTCACTGACTATAAACTGCTTTTTCTCAGAGCAACTTCTTTAAAATAAATTGTACAAATACATTAAGTAATCATAAACACACAAAAAAGCTAAGGAAAAATCATGGAAAAGTCAGGAAAATTCATTGGTCAAAAGGTGTGGGGAAGAAAAAGAAATCTGAGCAGCAGGACACTCATTTGCTTTCCGTTCAATCTCACTGGTGTCCAGCAGAAACAACTGAGATTATAAAGATATCTCATTTGTGATTTTCCTTTTCCTTGTCCTCTCTTAACATCATCTCCAAGTGCCTGTCCATTCAAACGGGATATAAACACAGCCAGCACGTTGTTCTAACAATAGCAGGTCTAATTACATCCACAAACACGGATTTAGAAGTTCCCTTTCTTCCTGTTATCCACCAATATCCTTTTCCTCCCGCCCACTCGCTGTCCTACGTAACCGTGCAACCTTTCGGAAAAAACAGAAGCGCTTACAACGGAACAAAGACGTAGGAGCACTGGAAATTAAGCCCTGTCCATGTTTACATTCATGACTGTGGACGTCAGCACGAGGACAGGCCACGCGGAACGTGATGCATCAACACAGACGAGAGGTTCTGTTGACTTATTAGTCGCATGGAGGATGCACATTAATGGAGGGTGGTGGGGGGGTTAACTGTACTGGAAACAAACACATTGTTTACAGGACCTTGGCATTGACTAGGATGGAGATGGAGAAATCGGATCTTTTAGCACACGTCATCATGGGTGATCTCTGCTGGTTCTGTCTTTTCTCATCTAATCCAGCAGGAACGTCTCCGTCATATTTGTTCTGCCATTGACCTCACTGCTAAACATCACAGAGAGCAAACACGCAGCAGCTCGTTCAAAATGGCTGCCCCTTTGTGACATCCTGTCATTTGAAGCAACAAATCATGTGGCTTGCTGAGAAGTGTGATATTACTTTTCTAAGGGTGCGTTCACACGTTTGTAATTCGGTTTGCTTGGTGCGCTTGGTCCGGACCAAGAAAAAAAAAAAAACATTGAGTCCTCGTCCGCTTAGCGTTCACATTGGCAGTTTAACACCCGACCTAAAGATAACGAACCTAAAGGCGTAGGGATATGCTTTCAACCTGAGTGATTGGCAACATCGCAACTATGACGAGAAAAAACAGGTGCTTCAACATTATGTCCTTTCTAGGGTTGCATCCCGATTTTGGTTTGTTTACATGTCTTTGGTTTGTGTTGTATTCATATATCAGTCGAACCACACCAGAGTTTGTTTGAAAGCGGACCGAAACCCATCTTTTCAGGGGTCTCGGCCCGCTTGTTTGGTGTGCACCAGGTAGGGTTCACACTTATTCAAATGAACCACGCTAACAGAGCAATCGCCCCAGGGTTCGTTTTAATCAAACCAAACATGCTAAGTGTGAACACACCCTTAGATATCAGGCTTAGTTTTCAGCTTTGCTGTTTGTTAAAAGTATAAAAAAATCCTTATGATTTACTCTGAATATCATAGAGACAATAAAATTGTATCATTTGACTTAAGCTGTATGTAACCTCCTAATAACACTAGGAACTCCATAACCACCACTCAGCAAAAACCTCACACCCTAGCAACATCCCATATAAGCTACAATTTAACACACCTAGCAGCTACCTCACAAAATCAAGCAATAATTCAGAACAGCCTTACACAACACTCAGAACATCTTAGAAACCAGGTAGAAAACCCTTGCAATACCCTACAAAGCATTCAGAACACATTGGCAACCACCTCACACCCTAAAAACGCCCTTAATACCATTCAGAACACCCTAGCAACACCCTACAAACCATTCAGAACACCTTAGCAACAACCAAAAAAGCATTTAGAACACCTTGGCAACCACCTAACGCCCTAGCAACGCCTTGCATACCATTCAGAACACCTTAGAAACCACACAGAACCACATAGGGATTTTTTTCAGAACACCTTGGCAACCACCTCACACCCTAGCAATGCCATACATACCATTCAGAACACCCTAGAAACCATGCAGAACACTCTAGCAACATCCTACATAAAATTCAGAACACCTTAGCAACACCCTACAAAGCATTCAGAACACCTTGGTAACCAACCTCACACCCTAGCAACACCTCAAACATTCAGAACACCCGAGAGACCATGCAGAACACTCTAGCAACATCCTACATAAAATTCAGAACACCTTAGCAACACCCTACAAAGCATTCAGAACACCATGGCAACCACCTCACACCCTAGCAACACCCCAAACATTCAGAACACCCGAGAGACCATGCAGAACACTCAAGCAACATCTTACATAAAATTCAGAACACCTTAGCAACACCCTACAAAGCATTCAGAACACCATGGCAACCACCTCACACCCTAGCAACGCCCCAAACATTAAGAACGCCAGAGAGACTAAGCAGAACACTCAAGCAACATCTCACATAAAATTCAGAACACCTTAGCAACACCCTACAAAGCATTCAGAACACCATGGCAACCATCTCACACCCTAGCAACGCCCCAAATAATATTCAGAACACCCGAGAGACCATGCAGAACACCATGGCAACCACCTCACACCCTAGCAAAGTCCTACAATCCATTCAAAATATCTTAGCAATGGATCCTAGGACAGTTTTTAATCAAACTCCTGCACACACACAAAAAAAATTGTAATGTAAAAAAATGTGTTTTACATAGGCCTATTACATTAGGAATGTTTCAACATACAGTTTCAAAAAATAGTTCATCAGAGCACATATTTACACCATAAATTGAAAAAAAAAATGCAAAAAAAAAACATAAGTAATGTCATAGTTATTCATAATTTTAACACATATTAGAAGTACTAAGTCTGTGCTGGGGTGCAGTTTGGGTGTGTGTGAGATATATTCAATACAAACACACTTCAAAAATTACCTTTGGAAATTCTTTTAAATAAAACGCGTTATAATGTCTATAGTCCCAAAAGACACTATCATTTCTAAACTGCTTTCTGAAATCAGAAGAGGGTTTTCAGATGACTGCGGGACATTATTTGTCCTAGTTTTACGGCAGGTTCTTGCGAGTTATGCAAGGCGCTTCTGTGAAACAGCTGCTCGAGAGCAAGAGGGGAGTCTGGCCTTTGCTCTGGGGCAAGTTCTTATCGTGTATGAACTTTCTGCCTCTTCCACGCTTGCAGCAAGTTTGATCAGATTCCACATTCCAACACATTCTGCCTCTTCCCAGCAGAGCAGGAGAGAGAAAAGGAGGGGAGTATATACCACAGTAAAGGATTATTCAATTATTGATACTTCATGCTCCATTAATGCAAGCACTGTTAACACTGCTAAATAATTTCTCTGATTGATGATGATAATGTCTGTCTGTTACAGTCGTGCATCACGACCTAAAGTCTAAACAGATGAGACTGATCACCAGTGTGTTAAAGAGGTGAGAACATGGGGTGATCTTTTACATACTCACTCAAGCGGTGCAGAGGTGAAACAGACAGATGTTTGTATTGGACTCCGTCAGATGCATCTCTCCCCATTCAGACCAACGCACAAGACCAAAGTTGTGTAACAGTGGCACTCTGTACTCATTATCATTTAACTTTCTGCCACTCTTTTTGCATAAGCTATATTGAAAACAAGGTCCAAAATAAAAAACACAATTAAAGTTATGCATTTAAAAGTTATATATAGACATCAGGGTTATCAGTAAGGTTTTTTTTTTTTTTTTTTGCATCGTTTACAGTCGGAACTACAGCAAGGATGCATTTTATTGTTACAAAATATTTCCATTTCTGAATAAAATGGCTTCCAGAGAAAGACTAACCAGCAGATGCAGCACAACAACTTGATAATTATAAGAAATGTTTCTTAAGCAGCAAATCATCATATTAGAATGATTTCTGAAGGATCATGGGACACTGAAGACTGGAGTAATGATGATGACAATTCAGCTTTGCATCACAGGAATAAATACCATTTAAAAATATATTTAAATAGAAAACAGTTATTTTAAATTGTAATAATATTTTATAATATTAATGTTTTTATAGTATTTTTTAAATCAAATAATGCAGCATTGGTGATCATATATATATATATATATATATATATATATATATATATATACACACACACACACACACACACACACACACACACACACACACACACAGTAACAGTGTTTCTCCATGTTAACGTTTCACTTGGGTGTAAGCAGAAAGTAATTAAATGAGGCGTAGAGAGCTTGAGTAAGCAGTGACATTTAAAACAGCACAGAGGAGGCACTTTAAAATAAGCACACGCACACATTACATACTATGTGTGTGTGTGTGTGTGTGTGTGTGACCGGCATCTCACATTCACACACACATACTGTATGGGACCGCTTTAACCACTGGGTTATTATCTAGGTCAAGTTCACAGTGTACCTTGTTCTCTTTTGACATGCAGGTGAATAACTATTCAGTCACACAATTGTTGTGTGTCACGCCATCCTCAGTCCCATAGAAAGATCTGGACTTTGGAATGATACAAAGGGTACATGAAATCCAGACACTTTTTGTGCTTCTGTCTTATATAGTTATTTATTAGCGCTGGAAGGAGAATTTTGGGACGCTCCAAGTATGGAGGGAACAGTATGTCCAATTGATAGGAGGCAAGAACAAGACATCAAAGCCCACTGTGTTCTGCCAGGAACAGCGTGAGCTTGAGAAAAGAGTATGTGTTAGACCTACATGGAATCTGCTGACCTTTTATATGTTCTGTGCTTATTTGGAGTGAAATCGGCAGAATTCTGTAAAATGGATTTACAAATGGTAAAAGTAAAGCGGAGAGTACTACCTGTACCTTTAAAATGTTAAAAGTCTTATAGGCCAAACTTGAAGGCAACTTGCAAAATATCAGTCAAGAAGTGAAAGTATCACACAAATCAATGGAGGCAACTGGCAATATAATAACAAAAACAATATTGCAGATGGTTTTCTGCAAAAATACCAAAGTTACTATAGTTATTGTTCATACAGCACTGCTGTGATTACTTAGTCACCATTGACATCAAAAACAGAAATTAAAGAATGACAAATATTCTGAATGCTTTTTTATGGAGATCAATACTGATTATCTATAACAATTACTTTGATAACTATGGTATTTTGGCAGAAACTGTGGTTAGTGAATTTAATCACCAACTTATTTTATATTTACTTTAATACATGTTTATATTGTGAATACCTCAGTGCATGTTATTCCAAAGAAAAAACATGTTTGTCTTCTAAATCTCTTAGAAATCTCTTCTGAAACGACTTTCCTGTTCAACTGCCATCATAAGGCTGCATCTGAAATCGCATACTTCCCAACTAGTAAAAAACAGTGTGTGAAAAAAGTATGTCAGAATTCACAGTGCTCATAAAAGAGTGGGCAAAAAGTACCCGGATGATACTACTTCTGGCGAGATTCTGAAGTGTGCATACGATGGACACTTTACTATCCCACGGGAGAGGGTTTGTGAATGACAGTGACGTAACTGACACTGGTAGTTGCTAACATGGCAAATGCAGTACGTCCAGATTATATTCATACTATAAAGAATGTACTTTTTTAGTAGCCAAGAGAGTATGAGATTTCGGACACAGGCTCAGCCTTCTTATATTTGAACCCCTCCACTTCAGTCACCTGACCTCATTCTGGTCTTGAACGCCCACTTTTCGTGGTCCAACAATTCCAGATGTATAAAATGAAGTCACACCCAACATTTGTCAACATTAAACCGGCTTGCGAATGCGAATGTCACTTCATTTTTGTACTTTTTATAGTGAACAACAAAGAACAATTTTGCTTTCCTAATTAAAGAAATTTAAATCAGATGCAAACTTCTTGTGTAAATCCATAGAAATTTGTAGTGATAGAAAAAAAGAAGAGAGAAATCCCTCATAAACCATATACAGCCCTGGTCTTTCTCATTTTCTATTATGGCCCCTGTTCAATAGTGGCTTTTTCTGCCTTTGATTCATTGAAAAAAAAGAGTTTGTATGTCTAAAAGAAGGAAGTCTGGTTGAAACTGACCTTAAGAGAACAAAGAACCCAGAGTGCCTCCAAAAGGAACCGTTAGCTGATTCATGCACAAATCATTTCCCTATCTAATCACTCTCCTCCCTAATGTCTGCAGGGAATGCTCCGTAATGATACAGTGTCAGAGTAAAACCTCCTTAAATCTCAAGCACATCACTCACTGTTACTCACTATTATGGGAAACACATGTGTAATCGTTGTACAGTTGCCAGTAAAGTTCGTTGCGTTCCTGAGAAATCATTAAACATTTTTATAAAAGTTAATTGTCATTTAGGAGAACAAGCATATGGAGTAGATGGACTAAAAGCTTAGATAAATAAATAAATAAATGGATTGATGGATGGATGGATGTAGACAGACAGACAGTCAGATAGATAGATAGATGGACAGATGATAGAGTCTAACCTGCAGAAACCTGCGCTTATTTCTGTGAGTTACTTTTAAACATATAAGATATGCTATCACTCCTTTAAGCCTGTAGCGGCAGGTATGTCTAACATAAATTTGAGGGGGGGGGGGGGACAGACCAACACAGAAGTTCAGCTGTGTCCTGGGGCGGGGCGATGCTGTATTCAGGTGTGGGGCCCGTCGCATGTGCTGCAACATGGGGCCCAGCAGACCTGTAACCGTGACATTCCGTCGCAATAATTACAGGATTGAGAAGAGTGGCACAATGCGGCCATGCTGATTTATGCGAAGCGCAGTGAAGAAAGATGGGAACCAGGTCAGATCTGCAGCATGGTGACCAACAGAACGTGCAAGCGGGACAACTCTGTTGTACATGTGTGCTATCCTGTCACACCACTAATATAGTAGATGACCTGAAAACTAAAAGCTCAGACAGACCGACAGACAGACAGATAGACAGACAGATAGACAGACAGACAGACAGACAAATAGACAGACAGATAGACAGACAGATAGACAGACAGACAGATAGATAGATACAGTGGGGAGAACAAGTATTTGATACACTGCCGATTTTGCAGGTTTTCCCACTTACAAAGCATGTAGAGGTCTGTAATTTTTATCATAAGTACTCTTCAACTGTGAGTGACGGAATCTAAAAATCCAGAAAATCACATTGTATGATTTTTAAGTAATTAATTAGCATTTTATTGCATGACATAAGTATTTGATACATTAGAAAAGCAGAACTTAAT